>NW_024041150.1:36527671-37127671 GCF_014851395.1 Micropterus salmoides | reverse complement strand
GGAAATCACAAGCTGAAGTACACAAAGGAGGTTGTGCATGTCATAAACATGGGAGTGTTTTCCATTTCTGTCATTCACCCCAATAGAAATGAACATGGCAATAGAGACGACATTGGAAGCTATTCTGGGAAATTTAGGAAATCGTAATAGACGTAACCACTGAATAACTGCTACCAGGCCGCAAGAAAACGATAAAAGCTGGACAGTAATTTGTTATTTAATTCGTTGTGACATCCCACCTCTACTGGACCACAAGAATATTATCAAAACAAAAACGGTCCACAAAATGAAACAATTTTTGAGACCTCTTCTTTAGATGACCATGTAAACTTCTCCAACTCCCAGGATCGAGTACGATGCGTACCGAGTCGACCTGGAGGAGCTGAACCTGGGGCCCCGGGACGCCATCACTCTGCCCAAACTGGAGCAGGCCCAGAAAGACTTCCAGAACCAGAGGGAGAAGTACCAGAGGATCAGAGATGACCTGTCCATCAAGGTGAAGCTGCTGGAGGAGAACAAGGTGAGAGGGAGCCGAGATTTCTGGTAAACCTGGAAATGGTCAGCAAGTCATCCTCCATGAATCCTGGAGAGTTCTAGTGTTACATGGACCATCTTTCCACATGTTGCTGATGTGTCTGAACTAACAGAAATAGATGAAGATGACGACATATTGGTGGAATCTGGTGACTTAGTTACAGCAGGTTCTGTCTCCATTTACTTGAAAAACGCATGTTTTTGACATCTTTAATCGTCATCCCACTATTTATATCCTAATATTTCCAAATAAGTCAAAGATAAACATTTTTTAAAACCATGTTCTGAGCATTTTATTCCTTTTTTATTAAGCTGGCCATACACTGTACACAGACAGTTTCGGTTCAGTTTTTGAGCCGCACAAGTAGGGCGGAATTTCAGCTTCGTCTGACGTCGTTTGCCGTGCTGCGTACAGGGAGGGCTGATCACCTGCTCACAGACGGTCAGATGAATTTCTGACATGTCAGAAATCTTGGTCGGCCGTTGTCAAGCTGTCACACAGTTGAAGCAGAGCCACGAGTTGATTCCCCATGATCAGTGCTTTTTTTTTTTCGCCAGAGCGCCTGCACAAAATAGTGAACGGCATCTGAAAGTGCAATGACAACACAACGCTAGCTATGAACTGAACAATCTACACAGTAAAATTAGCTAGCTCACCTCCAATTCTCTCTGCAAAATGGACATGCCATATTGCCCACGTCTTTCTAGTCCATATACACTGGCGCCTCTAAAAAACAAAACAAAAGATTCAGATTCAGGACAGTAGAATAAGTGATCAATCAGTATGTGAGGTGGTTAAATGGTGCTCCGCCTTATAACCGTAAGTGAGAATCAATAAAGAGCATTTGTAAAAAAAAAAGAAAAAAAAAAAAAAGAAAGTCAATGATATATTATACCTGGCAGAAAGTGGTGGATACTTAATATTAATGAAGAAAGGATTAACATTCGTTTGACAAATCTCTCATTTACGCTCTCTGTCTGCAGGTCAAAGTCCTCCATAACCAGCTGTGGCTGCTCCACAGCGCCGTTGCTGCTCACAGTTTATCGTGTCACAGCTTCCTCCAGCAAAACATCCAGCAGGCTGGCGAACTCCTCAACAACCCCAGCGTAGATGCCCCCTCCTGGCTGGAGGAAAGTTGACACAACAACCACCAAAAAAAAATGGCCAGAAATATGTTCGGAAAGATGTTTTGGGATAAATGGACACCATTGTGGGGAAAGTTAGGGAGGGATTGTTTTGGGATTTTTTAATGTTTGGATGGATTTGGGATAGTTTTATACCAGAGTGGAATTGGGAGTTTGTGGGTTTAGGATATATTTCCAGCTTCGCTACAAAAAGAGGCAGTTAGATAGTTTAGAGGGAAATTAATTATTTTGGATTTTGAATGGGTTTCCTGGGTCCTGATATACCTCCTGCAGGCCTGGAAAGGCTTAGAAAAGGGGGAATTTCATCACTTTCCGACTCTTAAACTGTTGTGGAACTGCACAACAAGTGATATTTGGAGTGTTTTCAAAAGGATGTTCATTTTTTTGAACTCTTGAAATGATATTAAGAACAAAGGGGGGGGTCTTAAGAATGATCTTTCTTTCTATACATACAATCATAGACCTATAGTACTTGTGACTTTGGAGCTAATTTCTTGCCTCTGTCTCAGAGAGTTGGGGGGTAAATCCATCTAATCCTCTGTGAGGCACTAAGCTTTTCTTTGAACTTTAAAAAAATCCTGAGCCACTGCAGTCAGAAACTCACAGCGACTAAATGTGCCTCAACACCACTGCAGGAAAACTGCTTCACTGTCTATACGATTCCACAACTCTGCACCTGCTGGCTTCCTATAGACAGTTCTGCTTCGGATCTGCGTCCATGTTGATAAAATGCCAGGACTCTTATTGAATCTAATGTGTTTTGTTCTTTTTTTATTAGCAATAAAAACATTCTGTGAGCTTCTCATATTTTAGCCGGTACTGATGACTGATGACCTTTTGCCGGGTAAAATGATAAACATTGCCTCCAGCAGATCATATTCAGCTGTAGCTAATTAGCGTTAATGCCAGAAGTTATTTACTAGAATTAAACTTGGCTGTTCTCTGCAAGCCGGTGTTTGATCTTGGCCAAGATTATTTAAAAGCAGCACGTTTTAGCATCTGCACTCCACAACTGCAAAAGTGGACTGTTTTTCTAGTTCAATAAGACCAACAGTGTGGTGAGTCTTCTCTAGAGAAACGAAAAGCTGATCTTATCATATTCATTTCATTCATCGGAATCTCCTGGTTAAGTTTCATATTAGTCATTTATGCCTGTCAACTTTTAGAATAACTTTGGCATTTTGTAACCTGGACCCTATTTTCCCATGTTTTTGTGTCTGTTAATAACTGGGAAATCTTTTCAAATGGTCCATTGAGTGAGTGCGCTGCAGTGGAACAAGCCTGCAATTGTACCCCGTCAAAGTACGTCCTGTAAAGTGATTGTTTTTGCCACAGACAGGCTCAGATTGTTATTAAAAGTGTCTGACAACATTGTGGAAAGGATCCCTACAGAGACCTACACCTTTTATTAAGGGAATATGGTGGTTTTGATGAGACTGATATAGTGACTGTTTCTGGTTAAACAAAAACGATCTTACTTTTTTTAAATAGTTTATGTCTGCAGGGATCCTTTACATAAAACTGTCACTTACAATAACAATTTGAGCCTGTCAGTGGCAAACCAAGCACTTGAGGTAACCACAGTCCTGTTTTGCTGCAGCACGCTTTCTCAATACTTTCTCAATACAACAAATGTTGTTCCAATTAGTCATAAAAACCATGGGAAAAAAGGATCCAGGTTGAAAAATACCTAAGCTACCATTTAATCAGAACTCAGGAATTTGAAGCAAGTAGCTGGTGGGGAAAAAAAGAAAGTAGACTGTGTTATTTTAATGTGGCAGATATATTTAATCAACATGCCATATCATCTGTTTCACAGGTTGTGAAAAAAAAAAATTGGAGTGACACTCTAGTCTGTAATCTGTTCTTGAGCCAACAAATGTGCACATTTCAATTTAATCTTCTAGTCACCTTTTATTACAAATGTTGACAGCAGAACCAAAATAAAGGATTGATGAGGGATTCAAAAGGATTCATATTTGATGAGTGGATTCAGAACTGGGTTCAGATTTTCTAAAATGCTATCAAACCCCAGCATCAGCATGCTACACGCTGAGGAGGAGTTTGGACCATAAACTTAACTTTCCAGCTACATAGTTAGCTCCAGCTGCACCTTGCTGGTCATTTCCTTATGATGCTCAGCATCATGTTGAGACCAATACTTTGCTATGAACCCCAAAATGTTGCCTTGTCATTGGTGAAGAATGTCTGGTTTGTTGTAGCCAGTCTGTCTGGCAATGTTTCACCCGTAGCCAAAGTTTCTCTGCTTTACTCTTCACATTGCTACACCAGCGGGTTACACGTTGAGGAAAGATTTAGATGGTTAATGGACCTGTTTGGCTAGCCTGCTAACTACACTTGTCTAGTTGGCTGCTGACATTTCCTTCTCTGGTTTACATGATAAGATGTTCAGCAGCATGTTGACACCAACACTTTGCTATGAACCACAAAATGTTGTTATACGTCAACGATGTTGCTTTGTACCCGTAGCCAAAGTTTCTTTGATGAAACGCTACATTGTCGCTGCTCCTGGGATACAGTGTCTCTGTTCACATTACAGAACCAGCAGATTACACATTTAGGAAATTTATGGATGGCTTGTCGATGCCTACCTGTGCGGCTAACTTTGTTTTGGTTTTTTTCTGTGCGGCTAACTTGCTAGTTTGCCGCACAGCCAGTAACTGGTTGGCTGCTGGTCATTTCCTTCTTTGGTTTACGCGACAAGACGTTCAGCATAATAATAATTTCATCATTTCAGACAAGCCAAAAAATTTTGCTGTATGTTGATGATTTTGCTTTGTTTGTTGGAGAAGAAACATTGGCTGAAGCTGATCTTAGCAAATCAGTAGCCAAAGTTTAGGTGTTTTATGTTTTTGTCTGTCTGAATTAACAATGTGATATGTAACAATATACTCCTTTTTTACACACTAAAATAATGTTTTTGAATAATTTCTTATCATAAAATACTATGTTGTAAAAAAGAGATTATATTCAGTTTATTTGAAAATACTGAATAAATGTGCTGCCTAGTGTATGTTTTTGTTTTTCTTCTGATAGAGCCCAAAGTTTGTATGCTCTCCTGTTCAAATTGATTATAATTTGGTGGACAAAATAATAGAAACACAAAGACAAATTGCCACAACTCAATGCAACAGCCAGATATTTGTGAAGCTCAACCCTTCAGTCTGGTTTTGATTAAATTCTTAAGGCAGTGTTGACTTGAATTGTGTTGTAATGTGAAATGTTGCTGTTATTTTGTCCATCTCCTGAATGTCCTTGTACTCTACCCAGAGTCTTGTTATGTGTGATAAAATGTTCCGTGGATTGACTCCTTTCAGATTGTTTTGTTAAAATGTATGAACGTGTTTTTGTTTGTGTCACTGTACCTCAGGCCTGACAACAACTATGCAATGCTTTGTGCAATAACATCTCAAAAACCTTAAACCTGTACACCGCTAATGACTTTGTTTCCTGTACCACCAGAATAAAATTTGCCTTTAAGGGAAATTCCACTCAATTATAAAAATGGATTAACTGTTCTTGAGACATGCTAGAGGCCAAAAAATAGAGCTTGAACTTTACAGTGTTGTTGGATCAAGAATAAATAAAACAGGGTTTGACTGTAAACTAAAGTCTGTAAGCTAAATTTAGATTTTAAAAAAATGTTATTTCCAGGTGATAAAAAGATTAAAAGCTTTTTGTAATCCCAACATGCTGTAACAAACTGTTTTCAGTTCTTGTTTGTTTGACTGCATTTTTGAACTTGGAAACAGTAACAATGCGAAGATCTTAATTCAATGTCCACTTGTTAGCTTTTTCAAGAACTTACAACAATGTGGTTCTTACCTCCTTTCTCAACACATCGTGGAAGGAAATAGCCAATAAAACAATGTAGCTAAACTCCATCTACTGAGGAAGACTGAGATGTGGTTGTAAGCCCCAGTTTAAATTTTTTTTTTCTTTTGAACTAAGAACGTTTATTTTGTGATCATCACTTCTTATCAAACAAATGATCACTAATGCTATAAGCAAAAGGAATAATTACATCTACTCTGCACGTGCCTCATGGACATCTTATATTTCATATTCTACACCATTTCTTTTTGGGAAAATCCTTGGAAAATCAACAAATGCTTATAAACGGCACAATTACTAGCACCAAATTACATAATTATTTCCACGAACATTTTTTAAAAACAAATTATGACTCCTATATGACTGCTATAAAATATAGTGTTTCTGAATCTTTATTACAACAGAAAACAAGGAAAAATGTACATGATGCAAACGTTCAATGTAGATGATTTGAATTTTTAGACTATTTTTTCAGTTGCGTTTTATTATAAAATTTTCTTATAAAAGAACATCAAGACAAAATATAAAAACATGAAAGATAAGTAGGTGTTGTCTTTTTTCAGGTGTAAATGTGGTTCAGACTTAACACCACAGTTTGGATTAGTATGTCTTTAAATCGAGAGATTTTAGAGTAAGACTCTGGTCTGTTTGTGGTTGTGTTGCTCTGATTACTTTAAAGAGAGGCAATTATTCACCAGGCAACACCAACACACAAACCTGATTCTACTGTTTGTCTTCAAGTGAGTGTGTGTTGATGCATCCGAGCTCATTTCCCCAAACATTTCAACAGCAGAGAGCAGTTTCACCCAACAAAGACTCTCTCACTCCCTCCGTAACTCTGTCCTTTTTTAAGTGGTTCATCTTTGGACCCAAACGCAGTGTAGAAAAGTGTTGATTAACTTGGTATGTGGACTGTATAACTCCTTTTACAGAAGAGAAGGAGGAACTATATTAAAGGTCAGAGGTCAGCTGAGACTAAATCAAGGTTTGTTTGCAGCACACACCAGGATACATTTTGCTTTTTAATACTACTCTATTTAAAACCGTACCTTATGTTTTGAAGTATTGTTTGGTGTCTTTGCTTACTGATAATATTTCAGGTTGGTCTTCCATTTTGATCCAGTATGAAATATCTCAACAGTTATTGGATGGATTGCATAATTTAGTTCAGAATGAGCTATAATACCATAAAACTTCAATTAAAAGCCTAGTCCCAATTTGACGCCTGTCCCTTTTGCTGGTCTGGTATAGCTACATGTTTTGACATCTGTTTTTTTTATAGAAGATGGTACTACACACATTCATGGTTCCCGCAGGATTAATCCTAATGCCGGTAAATTTGGTGACACCTGGTGATCACTAGGTCAAAATTCAAATGTGTCCTAAACTTTGGTTTGTTACCAAAAGTGCTATAAGCATTAGCCTACATGATTAAGATTATACCTGCTTAACGTCAGTATGTTAGCATAGAGAGCCTAGGTTCCCGCCTTCCGCCCCGTGGGACCTTAACGGCGAGAGACAACTAATGTTTTGATCCCATATGAATTCTGCCACAAATCACACACGTGATATTTGTCAATTTAAAAGATAATTTTGTAAGTGAAGAAAGTCACATTTAGTTCTGTGTGAAACCGCTCAATGAACCACATCTCTTGTCTCGCACAATATACGTCTCCAACATGTTAGCGCTGTAATGCTAAGCTAACGTTTATTGCTTGCTTGCTACTAGCTAGGTGACTTGCACTGTTGCTATGTTCCATGCACAGATGTATCTCACCTGATGTGTTTAATCCAACGACTCCTTGTCCTTTCATCACATCATCTACACATGGAAGCTCTTTGACATTAGCTTCAGTAACGTTAGCTTCAGCCATTGAGAAAAACAGTTATGACGTCACATACGTGACATTTGGGTTTGTAGTCTTTGTAATTAAGTATTTTCCCAGTCTTATACTTAAATAGTTTTACGACAAACGGCAACTTTCTTGACTTTCAAAATTATATTTTAAATTGACAAACATCATGTGTGTAATTCAGAGCACAATTAAAACAGGATCAAAAAATTTGTTGCCTCTCGTCGTTGACTACCGTACATTTTTTCTCGATATTAGGTCCCATGGTTTACCGAAAGGGGAGAGGCTTAGGTTCTTTAGGCTAAACTTGTTAGCTTTGCCATATAATCATGACAGCATGTAGACATTAGCATTTAGCTCAAAGAAGTTGTAGCCTGACCAGACCTGCTAAGCTGTAAACTCTTGTTGTAATAGTTTGGTGTCTTTAAATTAATGTGACATGTTTGTATGGATCATTACTTGTTTATTGATGAAATTTGAGTTTAGCTTGTTTAAAAGGAGGAACATAATGTGTGTCTGTGTGTGAGGAGCATGTTGAGGAGGGAAGCTTGACTGTTTAAGGTTTTTTTGCCAAGGGCGGGGCTGGTAGAGCTTATCTGAACCGCGCACACACACACACACACACACACACACACACACATCTTTGCTAAACTCTTAATGTCAAATTAACTAACTTTGTGTGTGTGTGTGTGTGTGTGTGTGTCTTTTCACGTATCCTTGCAAGTGGGCGTGCACGAGAAAAAGCACTTTCTCTTCCACCGGAGTGATCACGCATGCGCATGCTGATCTCTCTCTCTCTCTCTCTCTGCAGCTCACGCACTCGCACGCGCTCACAGTGTGTCCGTCCGTCGGCTGTTCAGCGCGCGCTGCCTGTGGATGCGAACCAGTGAAACGGGAGTCGTCTTAAATGTTGTTTTGCTGTAAATTTTAACATTTTCTAACAGAGGTTCTGTCCAGAGCGTCCGCACCGCTGGAGCCGCTCACTCCGGTAAGTTTAGCTGGGAATTATACTCCACATTTGCTTCTTTTTTAGCCCTGTTGATTTAAGTGTGACAGTCAGTTAATTTTTAATGCTGATCAGAATTACCTCTGCGTGCTAACAGGCTATTTTACGCGTTGACACTTCACACCAACCAGACTACACTCAAATTTCCACAGTATTTTGGAATGAGCCTGGGCTACAACCAGCTTCTTTAATGTTACTGTAGTGGTGGATAGTGTGATGTCTAGTCTCTACAGTATTTCGGCAGTGCAAATGTGATATTTAAAATGACTTTAGGGGGTTAAATCTTCATCTGATCTGTTTGTTTAAAGGTTTATTTTGCTTGTTAATGTTCCTGTGGTTCATCATAGTGCGTTTTTATTCATCTGATGACACTTTAATATCTATTTCTCATCTCTTATGGAAGTACAATAACATTTCTAGAATATTCTTCCAGTTCGTTTTTGATGCATTTAACTCAATAGTGAGTTTATATGATGTTTGTCTTACTCTTGGCTACATAAATATTTATTCAGCGGAAATATCGACTTACTGTATGTTGTTAACTCTCCTGTATTGTTGCAATATTCATACTATTTTCTGCAGTGTGTTTGTGAAATTTATGTCCCATGATATTCCTAAAATATTTATGGTGCTCAGGGACCATATAGAGACATACAGTTTGTCTTTGCAGGTCAGAATTAAGCTTATTCATACTAAGATGTTTACCCTCTATTCCAATAGCGTTTATACTGACTTTATGTTGTTTTCTCTTTATCTAGTATCTCTATAATATTATTCAAATTACTTGTTTTTGGTTGATGCTATAATATTAATGTAAAATTCATTTATTGCATCAGTGGAACTTTGTAGTGTAATTTAGTAGTTTTGTGGCGCTTATCGCTACATTTCCACTGTAGTTTGTTGCCAATACAGTGTGCTGATGGGGCTCCTGCTGAGTCTGTAGTGAATCTGAACACTGTAAAGTGTTTTATCTCTGTGATGTTGTTGTTTTAAAGATGTGTTTTGTCCTTTCTGCCTTGGTGTTGAGAAGGTGTATGACAAGCAGATTCTTCTTCATTGCTAGTTTTATTGGTGATAAGTAGTATTTTTTCACTCTAATACAATAAGTTCTTCTCTTCTCTCCAGAAACGACTGTGACCACACTTAATTAGTCTTCTTTTTGAAATAATAATGATACCAGAAAGCTACCAAATTAAACTTCTTATGTCTGATCAGTTATAATAACAGAAAAGCAAGAATGTTGTTGCATTTGTAATCTTCAAATGTGTTTTTATTTTAAAAAAGTCTACAATAAAAATGCTTATAGATATTTTAACATTTTTTTCTATCAATCTAAACCCTGACTCTGAATTATGAGCTGTATGTAAGCTCTTTGCTCATAACTTTTTATTTTATTTACCCAGGCATTCTGACACTACAACTCTTGAATAACATTATTTAACAGTTTATATTATATATCTTGGCTTCGGACTTCATACTTATGTCACTCATCTTTTATTCGTTCTCTTTTATTCACCAAATCATCCGTTCCTGTGTGTGAGGTTTCTCCAGCAGGCAAACAGGTGTGTGTGTGTGTGTGTGTGTGTGTGGTTGTGTCTCCCGCTGGTTCTTCCCCCAGGCCCTCCCAGCAGACTGTGGCCAGGCTGAAGTGCACCTTCAGCGGGTTGAGTGTTTCGCTTGACCCCCAGACCGGAGCTCCAGTGAAGATACCGCTGGATGACATTTCAGATACAGGATGCTGTGACTGTCTGTATGTCCATCCGTCTTTCGCTTTCTGTCGCCATGTTAACTCCAGAGGCGAGCGATGCTCAGTCACCCATTTGGTTGGCTTGACCCTTCCTGACTGTAAAACACAGCAGTAAACTTAATCTCTCCCTCGCTTCCTCTGTAGAAGAAAGGAACCATCAGTCCATCAGTAGAGCCATGAAAGAGATTTAAAGGGACCTTTCTGCTTTTTTTTAACACTTTTTTGGCACAAGGGAACCCAAAAACTCAGCCAAATCTGATGTGTTTTTCATGCTAATGTTGTTTAAAAAGCAGTTTAGATGTTTTTCTGAGCCACATCAATGTGGGAGGTCCTCACTTGCCCCTTCATCACCATCACAATACGCACACACACACACACACACCTACATGTGTGTTTACTGTTTGTTTGCCTGGTAAATAAGACAGATGCCATTTTCTGCTCAGGGTGTTTTACTGGGGTTTCCAGGGTGACGGCGTGTTTGTGCTCGGTCTGTTGTGTCCAGAACCTGTGATTCTGGATAGTTTTTGGATACACTGGAAATACTTTGTACATAGGTTCTTGGCTATTTCTTGGTGATGTGTGGCCAGAATCTTTGGCTGGTTTATTGGCTATTTATTGGTCATTTCTAGGCAGATTCTTGGATGTTTTTTGGCTATTTATTGGTTATTGGTTATTACAGGGTAGATTCTTGGATGGTTTCCTGGGTGGGTTCTTTAATATTTTTTGGTGATGTCTGGAATAGTTTCTGTAAGGTTTTTAATAGTGATAATTTTTAGGTTTGTCCATTTATTGTTTAGGAGGAGGTATTGATTATTTCTGGGATCCTTGGTATTTATTTTTTTTACAGTTGACCCTTGACCTTGGAAATAATAGATTTGACAATATTATCTTAACTTTGTAATCTTTTTTACTTTTGGAACTGATCTGGACTGGAGTTATTTTCTGGATAGCTGTATACTCTCTCTCTCCAGCCTAAACCTCATATGCTCTGTTTGACAGTGCGGTCTGCTGACCTGCTGCTGCTGTAATCCTCAAACTGAGGCGTTAGGAGATCTGTCTGCTGGAGAAAGTGTGGGAGCTAATCTGTCAGATTGCTGAGCAACAACCAGCCAGCCTGTAACCCCTAAAGAAAACATATTTAAAGCCCGCTGTGACTCACAAGTTTGCTGTCTGGAGCAGTTTCCTCCCTTCAAAGCTCCAGAAACAGCATCACCGCAATGCTGTGAGGTTGTTCTTTTCGGCCTGACAAGCTGTAAATGATGTTATAGTAATAAATTAGCACAGTTTCCTCTAAATATGTTTAATTTCTTTCTGTGACTGTAATTGATGCTTTTCTATTTATAAACACTTCCGATCTTCAAGCTCTTTCAGGAGTGATGCATTTTGTGAAAAAGCTGGTTTGGACATTGATATCCTTTTTTATGAAGCACACTATTGAACTTTTTTTTTCTTCTTTTTTTTACACCTGTCCTGCCCAGCAGCCTGGTATAGAGTATGATGAGCTGGATACCATATTGTGACAGACAGATTTTACTTTAACAAGAGAGTATTAATATACTCCTTTGTCTGTTTTATTATTTATTTAATTATGTATTGATTTGTCACCGGCCGGACAGGGGGGCAGACACAGGGATGGGGAGCACAAACAGACAGCACAGAGAAAGGACAAGACCTGTAAGAGAAGGGGGATGGAGGGTGGGGACAACAGGGAATAGCAGAGGGAAACACCAATTGCAGAAAGCAACGAAACCTGCAATAGAACAGAGAGGGGGGAAGTATCAAACTCAAAATGCACCTTTAAATCATGAAATAGAAAAATACTAAGATGGCAATTTAGTATTCCTAAGAATACACATATTTGGAATAATCCTGAAATAAAAATCCAAAATTTGGAGTTCACACTGACAAATTATTTACAGCAAAAAAATTTAATTATTGACTTTATTTAAAATACATTATCGGCTGAAGCGGCAGCTTATTGTGCCTACACGTTGTACTATAGCCAACACGTCTTATTTCACATTGACTGCCAACAGCAAGCAAAAAACCTGAGGCATCTTGAACCCCATTATACTGATGGCCTTCTGATCCTGCGTTTTTTTCCATACATTCCTTCTAACTGAAATACAATGATTCTTTAAATCTTCACAGTTTGTTTTTCAAACATGTCAATTATTTTTGAATCACATTGTCTTTCCTTCATTTTAAACAACCTTTTGATACTTAAGTAATAAATTGATTTTCAACTTTTATCACTTTGCTATTTGATCATCACTTTATACGTGATGTGAAGTAGTTTTTACGCATATAAGGAATTTGCTGTGGTGAATAGGTGTGTGACAACCACAGGCTGTATATAAGAAGTGAACGTAGTCATGGTGATGTCACCCGTTGGTTTGGGGACTGCCGTTTTGAATCCTCGAGTTTGGCTGATAGGGCTCCGCCATGTTGATTTTTTCCAACCAGCGGCACCGGACGTGACCGTGTTTGGACGAGACGTGGAGCTGATGGCCATGTGTGGAACTAGCTAGCTTGCTTTGCTAGGTGCAACTGTAATTCACGTAATTCACTGTAATTCATTTTAACAGGGCTGATAACAAAAATCTTAAAACTAAATGTACTCACCAGAAAGAAAGTGAACAGCCGACTCCTAATCAGCTTTTTCAACGGCGCTGGTTAAATTTACACAGTGCCGTGGGTAGGAGTCACTCTATCCTGATTGACAGGTTGCCATGGTAACGACTTGTCAATCACAGATAATCCCGCCCTGAAGCATACTCTGCTTTGTGGTCTGTTTCCCTCTAAATGGGACCACAATTTACTAAATGATCATCATGTTGTATTAAAGAAACCAGCGACAGAGACCATAAACTCATTATGAAAGTGTTTACTGAGGTAATAAATCAGCTGAGAAGTAGGGTCATTTTATCATTATTTCTAATGGAGCTGGACTTATTTTTGCAACCAGAAGAGTCGCCCCCTGCTGGTCGTTTGATAGAATGCAGTTTTAAGGGACTTCCGCGTCAGCTTCGCGTCTCAGACTGGAAGCTTCGTAACAACAGACATAACAGTAGGCGAGTTTAAATAGCTGGAAAAGTCTTTAATTTGAACGGTGAGTTTGTTGGTTCGCAATTCTTATGGCTCTCTGAAAAATGGATTTGTGTTTGTTTTATATGTATTTCCAAAGACACAGAAGTTTTATGTGGACAATATATGTACTGTATACCATATGTAGAACATATATATATATATATAATATATGGGCATTTAAATAATTGATGAAATATTATATAAGAGTGTCACCTGCAGAAACTGAAACTGTAGTGGCAGAAAGGGGCAAGACGTCACAGTGATGGAGGATCTGATGCAGCTCTCCGTCCACAGACATGCGTTTCAGGCTGGAAACTATCTGAACTCAACCGCCGAGGATCAGACATGACGGTCCAAGTGTCTCCCTTGTCCTCTTTCCTTCAGCAAAATGTGCTGCAAACCAGCACTTATTTTGTTTTCCCCTCTCACCATTTTGGATCCAAATCTTTCTTGAGTTTCATATTAAAATGCCACAGGCTGTTTTTTTTCCCCGCTGAACTTCAGCTGCTGCATTTTGGAAAAAATCATTAACGTTACTGAAAGTGCAGTCAGCAGTGAATTAATGGTGGTTGTGGTTGTTCTGTATGTTTTAGTCATTTTGCTAGAGGTTGTTTTTGTGCAGGCAAGGTTTCATTGATTACCAAAGTATTTTGGAGAATGTCTACATCCACTCTTTGGACACTCAAGTATGTGTTTGGAGAGGTTTTGTCTACCCGCAGCTCTTTGGTCTAGTTTAACTGGGCTGTTAACTGTACTCACCTTCGTCTGCGTCCGAGACAGGCACACCTGTTGACTGCTGAGTTATCTGAAAATTTATGCAGGTGGCAGTTTTGTGGGCTGTAGCCAAAAGATAACGCTGCTGCTGTCCTTTATTTTTGTTACTGTCCACAATCTGATCTCTCAGTACCCTACTTTCAGACTTCCTTACACTGTGCCTCTCAGCTCCAGTACAGTAGGAGACATTAATATTTTTGTTGTGGTCTTTTAATGGGGTTTGTTAACAATAAAGAAACATACCATATCACCATTGTTTGTGGCAAGAGTCAAGTGATTATGCCCTGTCAGAAGAAGTTGATTGTCAAGTGTCCCAAAACGACAAATACGGCCGCTTTCCAAAATGACACATATGAGCTTTAACTGAATCAGTCCAGCGGCGGGCTTACTGGACGTTACGTAAGTCCCGTGACCTAAGTCATGTGACGTTTAATACATGGAAAACAGTTTAAAAAAGGGTCGTAGTTTGGTCAGGTTGAGGCAATAGAACTACTTGGTTAGGTTTAGGAAAAGATTGTCGTTTGGGTTAAAGTATGAAAATTATATAAGTCAATGAAGTCAGTAAAGGAAGTCACGAGATGGGAAGTCAGTAACGTTAAGCTATCTATCTTAGCTTAAAGCTAAAAATAACTCTAAATTGGGGTGGTGGCGCATTTGGTGTGGGAGACCTGGGTTCAATTCCCACTGTGAGACATCCACCATTGTGTCCCTGAGCAAGACACTTAACTCCTAGTTGGTCCGGAGGCGTGCGACCTCTGACATGGATAGCAATTGTAAGTCGCTTTGGATAAAAGCGTCAGCTAAATGTAACTTTACTTGGTTTCACATCAGTCTCGAACGCCGGTCTCCTGTGTGAAAGTCCTCCTTTACCCTGACATTGTCACTGTTTATAATAAGTCTTCCTTCGTTGCTACTGTCGTATGACTACTATAGGTCACTAAAAATGTAAACATGGGTCATAATAAGCGGTGCAATTATCGACCTATACGGCTGTTTTCTGGTGAGGACGGGCAGGTCAAAAAGTTTGAGCCGCCCCTGTCAAAAGATCTGTTATAAACTGTAGTGAGCTTCTTTTGACATCATAGTAATTTAGAGTTTGTGGCTGAAACTGTAGTTTTGACTGAGACTGAAGAGAAATAAAACTGCAATGGGGTGGTGATGGTGCAGTGGATAAGACGCCTGCCTTTGGTGTTAGAGACTCTGGTTCAATCCCCCACTGTGTCCCCGAGCAAGACACTTAACCCCTCGTTGCTCCAGAGGCGTGCGACCTCTGACGTGTATAGCAATTGTAAGTCGCTTTGGATAAAAGCGTCAACTAAATGAATAAATGTAAATGTGGAACCCCACAGCAGAACAGACAGATCACATTGTTCCCAGCTGTATGTAGCTCCACGTTCTACTTTTGTAGTTTCCTTTCTCTCTTTCAGTCAACATTGTTGAATACACGGCCGTCTTGTTTAAAGAAACTTTATTGGAATTGTCAATGGGGAGTTCCACGTCATAACCCGGTCTTTGATCTGCACAGTGTGAACATAGAAGTCAAACATTATGGACAGTTGGAAAGGAAGATTATTAAAAAAAGAAAAATAAATCCCTTCTCAGCTTATAAAAAAAGGTTTTGTTTTCAAAACACTGTCTTTCTGTCGAAAAAAAGTTAGAAAACCTCCGGGTCACATCACCTCCACTGATCTTCTCTGGTGTAATTATAACATGACAAAAGGGCGTGAGTCCCCGCAGAGCATTAGTCATCTTCAGTCCTGCGCGTGTCATTGAGTGTGAGGTCATGGTGTTTGTTCAGTATTTGTAGTGTAAATATTTGTCAGTGCATTATTTCTCAAACAGGTTTGCAGTGACTTGTGTGTGTGAGTTTTACTGTACACTAACTGGCAGCCATGTTGGCTTCTCAGTCAAGCTTGATGGTTCCCTAAACCCTTAATGCTGAGGTCCCATCACTCAGGAGTTGCCATAAATTACTTAAATGTCAACATCCAGGTGGAAGTTATAGCTGGAGTTTTATGTTTTACTAAAAGCTCAGACATATAAGCAAAAATCAGTCCAAGCCCATTGTTAAAAGGTGGCTGAACCTTAATTAAATGCTACTTTGATCATGGTTTGTTACACGATTTTTGCACCAATAAGTGTGTTTTCTCTCCACCAAAAGTAGAAACGCAGAACACTTTTGAAGAAGTTGAAATAAAGAAAAAGAGCTAAAAGGTTTTTACGCTCGGTTGAAGAGTTTGTTTAGCGATAGAAACAAAATGTGTAAATTGTGAGTAAATCATGACGAACATGAGACTGAACAGCTGAAAGCTGTTGATCTGTGTGACGTGACGAGGAGACTGTGACCTGTCTCACATTAACACGTGAAAAGAACATTTATTTATTGGCTTTAAGAGTTAACTAAGCAGCTATTTTTCATCTGTAGTCTCTGGATAGATGTTACAAAGTCTCTCTAAAATCAGAATATAACTTTAAAATGACAGTTATTGAGGTCATTTATATACCGATCAATAATAAAAACAAAAACAAAATGTTAATGTTAAAGAGATCCTACAGGAGACCTTTATGTTATATTGTCAGGTACTATTTAAAACAAGAAACACAGAGGATCATAATACAGAAAGCAATGAAACATTTATTTACTATTGACTATTGTGCTGCATTATTAATAATTGATGTGATATTTCCATCAAGTTTTTCAATTGTTTGTTTCATCTGATTGTGTCCTCTTTTCTGCGATGGTTTAATAACACCTGCTTGGAGAATTAGCTGAATTAGCGCCACCAGAACATTCTCACGTCCATCTCATCACATATGGACGCTTGGTCAAGACCCCTTGGCGTCAGTTTGTAATCTTCTAAATGTAAATGCTCCGTACTTGTATAGTGCCTTTCTAGTCAAGTCAGAGTAAGCGTAGTTGTCGGATGTTTAGGTCTCTGTGGTCAAGTTAGCAATGATAAATATACAACGTCTGGTTAGACTTTCTAAAAAATTATGCAATTGGGTTAGGTTTAGGCACCAAAACTACTTGGTTAGGTTTTGGAAAAGATAGTGGTTTTGGTTAAAATAACTACGTTACTTAAATGACTTAAGTTACTTTATTACTCACCTAAAAAGAATCAATGTTGACTCTTTGTTTCATTTGGGAAACGAACGCCAGTCTCCTGGGTGAAAGTCCGGTTTTTAGCCCACCCGTCCACTCCAAACACCTTAACCACCTCCTTACTCTGACTTTTCTGTCATTCATACTAGCCCTACTTTTAATATTCAAAATTACGCTAAAGGGCTTCCCCCAGTGCGTTGAAAGACTGACGCCAACAGGTCTTGACCATGCGTCCATACTGTATGTGAAGACTTTGGAGTGAGAAGGGGTTGGCCCAACTGCTTATCTCGATGTACTTAACTTACTAATATGGGTGGCGATGGCGCGATGGATAAGACTATGCCTTTGGTGTGAGAGACCCGGGTTCAATCCCCCACTGTAAGATATCCACCATTGTGTCCCTTAGTTGCTCCAGAGGCGTGCGACCTCTGACATGTAAGTCGCTTTGGATAAAAGCATCAGCTAAATGAATAAATAAATATAAATATTCACACAACTGTAGCCATGTTTCCGTCCAGTTGTAATGCAAATGCGTTTCCATCCGCTGGTGTGGAGCGAATAAATCAGGCTATGGCAACCGTAGTTACGTCAGAAGTTGACGTCATCTCCCATTTAAGCGCATTAACTCTTTTTCGACAAAGGCAAAAACCACCTCAAGTGAACGTAAAAACTTTTCTGCGAAATTAAGGAAGTTTTTTTGAATTTTGCAGTTTCCATCAACCTTTTCTAATTACTACGAAATGCGCATTAAAAAACAGAACTACTGTTGGATGGAAACAAACATTCATTTGTGCTAAATTTAGATGGAAACTCTTCCATCTAATCTAATGATGAAGAACCTTGATTTTTCAGGGATTTATTTTGCCAAAACCCAAACATTCCTTTCTGGTTATTTAATCCATAAACATTTTTTCAAATGATTTTCCAGAAATTCTATCACAATATATTGTCTCTCTTCCTGTGTCCAGGCTTAGAACTAAAGGTGACAGAGCTTTTTGCTGTCAGGGCCCCAAAGGAAACAAGGCTCTCAGAGTCAGTATCTTCTATTAAATCTCTTTTATCTAAAGGCATATTCTGATTTTATCTGAGCTGCCTGGTTAGTTTAAGGTTTTTATTTTAGTTATATAAAGTTGTTAATTATTTTTAATTTAATTTCTCTTACATCTGTTGTACTTTGTTGTATTTTATTTATTATTTATTTGTCCTCGTGCTGTCTTTTGTGAAGCACTTTGTACTTTAGTTTGATAAGTGCTATATAAATAAAGTTATTCTTATAATACGTATCGATATTTTATCCATATTTCTCTCTCCTATAAGAATCCATTGTGAATTTTAATTCCAGCCAAACACCAGAGGTTTGATACCAAAGTGAAGGTTTTAAGTATCACTCTTGCAGTGTAACCTATAAAGCTCATTGTCACCTGCCTGCATGGTGTTATTTGCAGCTGCGCTGACATCGTGTGCTGTTGCTATATACACCTAAAGACAAACCCACAACAGGCTCTGTGCTTATTATTAACAGACTGTTCTCTAATTGTCTCCTCCACATCGGAAACACGGCTGACAGCTTTTCGCACTCACATCTAAACTCTGATGCGCGTGAAGCTGCCAGTCGGCGGACAGTTTGTCAGAAGAATCATTAGAGGAGGACAAAGCAGGAGGAGGAGGGAGGCTCTTCATGCACTGTCACTGTCAGTTACTCATTCACTCTGTCTGTTTTTCCTTTCACCAGTTGTCACTTCATTCTTCTTCTTCTTTGGTGCTCCGAGCCTCTCTGGTCTCTCTCTCAGTATTGAGGTCAGGGCCGACGTTGTAGGAATGTGGAGCAAAGGCAGGAGATGGATGTATGGAGGGACCATAATTGGGTCGGGCCGAGAAAAGCTAACTAACTAAGTGATGCAGTGGTTTGTTCTTCTCAGCAGCACAGCTGAATTAAACGTTTGTCACAGCGGATTGATTTCCCAGCATGCGCTCAGCAGCTGAGCCACATCGCCAGCTGTCGCCGCCGCGTCACACCCGAAAGTGTTGTTGCCAGATGAAAAGTCGTTACAGCGTCTGGAGGTGATGGGAAAAACTCAAGTCAGACCAATCAGGAGCTTTTCTGTTTAACAGTGTGGAGTGGAAGAAGTACTCAGAGCCTTTACTTAAAAGTACCAAAATGTAAAAATACTACAAGTACAAGTCCTGCAATAGTAGTAGTACCAGTTGTAGTAGCGATAGTAATCATATGTTAATACTAGAAGCTGTAGCAATGATAAATAATAATAGTAGCAATAATAGTTAATAGTTGAACCACTCATAAAAATAGAAGTACTAGTGCTTGTTATATCAGCAGCAGCAGTAGTAGTACCAGTAGGAACAGTAGTACAGCAGTAGCTGCAGTGGTAGGCTACTACTGCTACATGTTTTGGTAGTAGATGTTTGTAGTAGTAATAGCCATAGAATAGTACAAATATTACAAATAATTGTTGCAATAGTAATGGTAGTAGTACTAGTAGTAGTACCAGTAATACTAGCAGAGTAGGACTTCTAGTAATATATTAATAGTAGAGTTGTATGTTGTAGCCACAGGAGTATTAGTAATGCCAGTGGAAGTAACAATAGTAGTAATAGCGGTAGAAGTAGTAATAGTAGTACTAGTTACAGTAGTGAAATGGAATATTAAAAATGATTGTTGCAATAATCTTGGTAGTAGTAGTAGAAGTAGTAGTACCAGTACTATTAACAGGTAGGACTACTAGTGTTAGTAGTAGAGGTTGTATGTAGCCACAGTAGTCCTAGTAATGCATGTGGTAGTAGCAATAGTATAAAAGCAGTAGTAGTACTAGTTACAGTTGTTGTGAGTTCAGTGATCAGTTCACACTCATCAACCCCACGACCTCGTTAACCAATCAGAACCCTTTGTGTGAACCGGGTCACCGGTTTGGTCCCGGTCTATTTTTACATTCCGAGTTGCGTGATTGGATGATGACAGTGATGTCACGGTCACTCGAGTTTAAATAGCCCTGAAAGAGAAAGAGAGAGAGAGAGTGAGTCATCTGAACCTTTTGTTTACGGTGAGCCTTTGAAGATGGAGGGATGAGAGAGGGAACAACATGGAGGGAGAGGAACAAGGGGAAAACAGATCAGGAGGAAGTGACTAATGTGTTTAATGTATAAATAAACACACACACACACACACACACACCCCATGACCTCAATTTTGTTGTCGGCCAAGTACACAAACTCATTGTTTGTAAGCTGGTCTGTAACTACGTTGCACACTGACTGGTTACCACGGTAGCACCCAAGCCTTGGCATCTGAAACACACACACACACACTTCTCTTGCACTCCATCTTTACTACAAAGGATAGAATGATGCACCAAACTCCATTGCAAATTCAGCTAATTTAGTGTTTTCTTTTTAGCGAATACATCAAACCTAAAAAAAATTGTTTAGATATTTCTGAAAGGGTTAACGTGCTGGTAAATTCAGCTCAACAAAGTCACCAAATAATATTTAATTATAATTGAAAGACGGATAGTTTTTGAGATGATTCCCATAGCTTGCGCAGTTGTTTTTGTAAACCATAAAGAGAGTAATTAGTATGTATTTAAAGAGTAAAAAAAGAGACAGCATAAAGGGCTAAATCTGTTTTTTTAGTTTATCACTTGTCATTTGCAAGGTGAAAGGAGGATCTTCAATTGAATGCTTATTAGGATCAATAATGTAAACATATATACATATATATATATATATATATATATATATATAAAATATTCAACATTGGGGTTAATCACTGCAGCTCTATTAAAGATGTTTGTCTTGTAAAATGCAAAATACATGTGATTATGTTACCTTTAAAATGTTCAGCCCTGCCTGTACTTTTTGTTAAACAAGAAGTAAAACTGTTTTTAGTGTTAGAGTTCGAGTAAATAAATGAATCAGCAGTAATCAGGTCAGGACCAGGACGGGACGAACGTATACTGTAACTGCAACCAACTACTGCACACACACACACACACACACACACACACACACACACACACACAGGCAGACAGGCACACACACATTGTTAGTATGATTAAGTTGAAAGTTTGACGGAAGAAATCAGTCGATCAAACAGGGATGTGAGATTAAGTTATGTAACACTCTTACACACACACACACACCCTCATCTTTAATTCATCAGCAGGAAGTGTATATCTTTGTTGACATGTATCCAGAACTTCACACGGGGGACTCACACTGTGACTGCGTGTGTGTGTGTGTGTGTGTGTGTGTGTGTGTGTGTGCGTTAAATAATTTAGCATTGCAGGAATTTAGTTCAAATTCCACGTGAGCCAGATATGGACTTCCTGGTACAAGTCTTTTCCTGTAGAGTGGCATAAACGAAGCTGACATGTAGTTATTCGGAGGAAGGTTACTTTAAATGTTGTTATTATTGTGAGAACATTAAAAGGGACAGTAAAAATATCTGCAGAAGCATCATTAGTAGTAAATATTAGCTGACAGAGCTAAAGGCAAGAAGCAGGCTCAATGGGACTTTGTAAGACTTAAAGAGGTCATATGCTCATTTTCAGGTCCAAAATTTTATTTAGAGCTTGTAGAGAACAGGTTTACATGGTTTAATTTTCAAAAAACACCATTTATTTTCATACTGCACATTGTTGCAGCTCCTTTTCACCCTGTGATCTTCATTTTATGGAGTGATACATCTTGTCTCTAAATGATCTTTGTTGGGAGCACATGCGCAGTTTCTAGTTAAGGACTACTAGCCAATCAGAAGCAGAGAAGGGCGGGTCAGTGAGAAGCCGATAAACACGGCTTTGTTTCAGCTGTACATGTTGCCAACCAGCTTGGCAGAAGAAGTAAAACTAAAGTAAAGTTCTCTTCTTCTTCTCTGAATAGACGACAACTGGCTGAAGGTACAGTGAGGAAAATAAGTATTTGAACACCCTGCTATCAGCTAGAATTCTGACTCTCAAAGACCTGTTAGTCTGCCTTCAAAATGTCCTCCACTCCATTTATTATCCTAAATTAGATGCACCTGTTTGAGGTCGTTAGCTGCATAAAGACACCTGTCCACCCCATACAATCAGTAAGAATCCAACTACTAACATGGCCAAGACCAAAGAGCTGTCCAAAGACACTAGAGACAAAATTGTACACCTCCACAAGGCTGGAAAGGGCTACGGGGAAATTGCCAAGCAGCTTGGTGAAAAAAGGTCCACTGTTGGAGCAATCATTAGAAAATGGAAGAAGCTAAACATGACTGTCAATCTCCCTCGGACTGGAGCTCCATGCAAGATCTCACCTCGTGGGGTCTCAATGATCCTAAGAAAGGTGAGAAATCAGCCCAGAACTACACGGGAGGAGCTGGTCAATGACCTGAAAAGAGCTGCGACCACCGTTTCCAAGGTTACTGTTGGTAATACACCAAGACGTCATGGTTTTAAATCATGCATGGCACGGAAGGTTCCCCTGCTTAAACCAGCACATGTCAAGGCCCGTCTTCAGTTTGCCAATGACCATTTGGATGATCCAGAGGAGTCATGGGAGAAAGTCATGTGGTCAGATGAGACCAAAATAGAACTTTTTGGTCATAATTCCACTAACCGTGTTTGGAGGAAGAAGAATGATGAGTACCATCCCAAGAACACCATCCCTACTGTGAAGCATGGGGGTGGTAGCATCATGCTTTGGGGGTGTTTTTCTGCACATGGGACAGGGCGACTGCACTGTATTAAGGAGAGGATGACCGGGGCCATGTATTGCGAGATTTTGGGGAACAACCTCCTTCCCTCAGTTAGAGCATTGAAGATGGGTCGAGGCCGGGTCTTCCAACATGACAATGACCCGAAGCACACAGCCAGGATAACCAAGGAGTGGCTCTGTAAGAAGCATATCAAGGTTCTGGCGTGGCCTAGCCAGTCTCCAGACCTAAACCCAATAGAGAATCTTTGGAGGGAGCTCAAACTCCGTGTTTCTCAGCGACAGCCCAGAAACCTGACTGATCTAGAGAAGATCTGTGTGGAGGAGTGGGCCAAAATCCCTCCTGCAGTGTGTGCAAACCTGGTGAAAATCTACAGGAAACGTTTGACCTCTGTAATTGCAAACAAAGGCTACTGTACCAAATATTAACATTGATTTTCTCAGATGTTCAAATACTTATTTGCAGCTGTATCATACAAATAAATAGTTAAAAAATCATACATTGTGATTTCTGGATTTATTTTTTTTTTTAGATTATGTCTCTCACAGTGGACATGCACCTACGATGACAATTTCAGACCCCTCCATGATTACTAAGTGGGAGAACAAAATAGCAGGGTGTTCAAATACTTATTTTCCTCACTGTATATGTTTTAGGATTTTATTATTTCAGGGTTTTACATTTTCAAAGATAAACCCTGAACAGTGAATGTTCTCCACCCTTTTCCTGCAGCTTTGCTTAAGTAGCTCAAAACTGACATCCTGCCACCGTACAGACAGAAACACCTTTGAACAGCTGGTGGTTTCACATTCAGGTGAGACTCGTGGTGCACAAGGAAGTGTGTGTGTGTGTGTGTGTGTGTGAGGATGATGATGAAGAAGAGCTGTTTGATCAACAAACACATCAAGTTTCAGTGGAGAAAAGAAACAGCACATGAGACAAAAGTAAATGTTTAACATGTAACGTAAAGTTACGAATGTTTAATTAACATTCATTTAATCACAAGACATTTGAAATCGAGACCCACACATTCGCACACACTCTTGAATCAGAATGAATAAAAACAGTGAGTCCAACATGGCGGCGTACCAACTGGATTTTTCATTCAGTCATTCCTCTCTCTGCAGGAGTCTCAGTGTACATTTAGCTGAACAACACAGTTTCTCCTCTGATTCCTCTAACTATATGATCAATATAATCTGCAATATGGCTCAATAATCTTTACCCATAATGAGGTTGATGGTAGCTGAGTGTCCTGGAAAAAGTTTTCAAAGTGCAACAAAATTAAAATCAGGTTACTCACTGCATATTAAGAGGTCAGAAGCTCCATAAATTTACTTTTGATGGATGTTATTTTTGTGTTTTTGTTTCTGCAGCAGCTGAATTTAGCTCAGGTATAAAGTGAGGACGTAATCATATTGAATCCTTTCATCCAGCTCTCACATATTGAAATGCCTAAGCAAGTGCCTACAGGAAGCTACAGGAAGCAGTTTTACTGTGAAAGGCTGTCTGACTTTTAAGTCCCCGGATCTCTTTTCAAGGAAATATAAGGTTCCTTCAGCCCACTTTTGTGTGCGTTTCCACCGTGGTCTAAAGACCTGCGAAGATTAGGTCCTTAGCTGACGTAGGCTGTAGGCCTATACGCCGTACAAAGCGATTCACAGGCATCATTATTTGTAACCACTATCCATGAGCAACATTTATAAATGAAAATTTTTTGTGCGGAAGTATAGTGGAGAGACACACGATAAAGTTTGTTCCACATTTAATAACAAACTGGATAAAACCACCAAGTTCCTAAAATAACTCTAGCAAAGAGAAAGCAACACACAGCAAAAATAAAATCGCAACAACTGCAGCACTCGTCTGTGTCCGCCTGAACGTCGGAGGAACGGGATGTTTAACAAACTTTAATTACCCGCTGTAATCAGCTGCTCCGCTTGTTTTGGAGAAGAGACCGACTTTGACTCTGTGTAAAAACTTCCTGACTCATGAAAACTTAAAACAACAACTTCAGACCCATTATTTTGCATAACTGTAGAGCTGTAAACACACCGCTGCACGCTGACCAAAGTACCGGTATTTTCGGAAAGTACTACCTCCCGAGCAGGGCCTTTTTGGGGGGGTGAAATAAAGACCCACCTTTGGTGGAAACACAGTGAGTTCCTCCATAGGTTCCTAGTTCAGGGGTATAGCTCCATTGGTCGAAACGCAGCTATGGGTACCATCAGCAACACTAAAGGCCAAAGTTGTACTTCTGCATTGAATCTATGGTGTAGCCTGACAGGCACCTCCCCAAAAATGTAACTACATGTTGCAGCAATGTAGAACGGTGGAACTCTTTTTTAGCGCCGCAAAAATCAGAATTCGATCAATTTGGTCCGATAAAATTTGGAACATCGGACCCTTGCGGAGCTTTGAGTACTTGCCTTACGCACCGTCTAAGGCCCGTGAGCGTGTGCTGTGATTGGACAGTTGATTGTATTTCATTTTGGCATTGGTGTCTCCATCTCCATAAAGAAAAAACTGCTGTGCACCTCCTCACGGAGAAAAATGACAGCATGCTTTGCATTTTGTGTCATCATGTCACATTCAAAAACATTTCAGTTATCAGAGGCAAAAAGCTAAATGTTCTTCATTTAATTAGGACGCAGTAAATGCAAACAGAAAGAGGATATTGCTTATAGCAATACATATTCTTTGTTTGATTTGTTTGTATTTAGACATTTTAAATATCAAAATAAAAACTTCTCTTATTGGCTTCATAAATGGATGTGTCGAAAATGAAGAAACATCTGATGTGAATCATTTTATTAATAATTTTAGTATAATTGTATTAATGAGGGTGGGTGGATTTTGTTCCCCTCAGACAAAGCCAGACTACCTGCTTCCCCCTGTTTTCAGTCTTTATGCTAAGCTAAGCTAACAGGTGTCTGGCTGTCCTTCATATTTACACAAATATGTTTACCAAAATGTCTGGTGTTTCTCTCAGTAAATGTTTTTTAAATTTCTCTTCAGCTCTCTCATCTTCTGCCGTTTGATTCTTCAACGATCTCTGATGTTCCTGAAGCATCTTCATCATCTTCATCATCTTCATCATCGTCACCACGCCGCTTGCCATGGTCACCCATCCGCTGGTGACCGATCTGTCTGCCGCCAAACCCTCCGCCTCTTCTCTCTGCTCCCGTCCAACTGGCCGAGGGGATCCATGTGATGGGCAGCGTCTCCCGAGTCATGAACGTTTCGAGGGCGTGGCCATCGGCGTGCCAACGTCTCATCCTCCTCCTCCTCATCCTCCATTAGGATTTTCTGATATTGAGAGCAACGGGACAAACCACCTCCCCCTCTTCTTCCTCCTCCTCTTCCTCCTCCTCCTCCTCCTCCCCAGCTGCCCGTGTTTCCTGGGCTGGGAGACCCTGTAGGAGGAGGCCTGAGGAAGAAGAAGAGGGTGAGGAGTTTCTTTTGGAAAACGATACCAGAGGATCAGGTAGAGTCACCGCTCAGCATAGATCTAGTCTCATTTTTTATATTATGTTGTATTAAAGCACACACGTGTGTGTGTGTGTGTGTGTTGCAGGTGAAGGGGCGGGCCAACCTGTGGACTCAGGGTCGGGTGCAGCAGCAGTACCAGATCGACGTACAAACCATCGAGGAGCTTTTTGGTCAGAACGACTGTCAATCAAACGCCAAGGCCACACCTACCAGGGGAGGGAAGACCAGGAGCTCGTTCAGAGAGGCCAAAGATGAGGTGTGTGTGTGTGTGTGTGTGTGTGTGTGTGTGTGTGTGTGTGTGTGTGTGTGTGTGTGTGTGTGTGTGTGATGCAGGTTGGCGTGTGCTGCTGTTTGTTGAAGGTTTGGAGTAGGTCAAGGTGTGTGTGGACACTTTCCACCTGAGCTCTGTCCTCAATCCTGCTCACCCCTCTCTCTCTCTCTCTCTCCCTGTGTCTGTCTATGTTTCTCTACCAGGTCTCCATTCTAGACTCTAAGCGAGGGATGAACATTGGGATTTTCCTCAAACAGTTCAAGAGGTAAATCTCGTTTTGTGACTCTGACCACAAACACTCACATGTTCCATTGTTGCCTGAAGCAGCGCAAAATGTTTTTCAACAAGTATTTCAAAAATGTATAAAATCCCCGCCAAAAAGAACCAAAATATCTGCGTTCAGTGTGAAAACAGCGCTGTGGCTTTGATCTGTGTTCCTTTAGATATCAGTGAGACGGTAATATATGATCCAGGACACTAACCCTAAACCTAACCAGACCAGTTGTCTCTCAAACACCTAACCGTTAATTAACCTAAGACCTTAAATCAGATAAAAAAAAGTCTAAAAGTCAGATAAAAATGATAAAAAACAAACAAAAGTTCACATGCTAATTGCCACAAGAGAAAAATAAAAAGGTCATGAACAGGTACGCCGCTCTTGGGCCGACACTGGTTAATACCTGTGTTGGTGATCGATCTGATTGGATCAGTTAATCCGGGCTGCGAGTCGCTGCAAGGCATTGACGAACATACGGCACACACACAGTTATGGACAGGAGTTTACATGTTAAAGGATTGAACACGCTTCCAGTAGACTTGAATATCTCTGCTACAGTGTGACAGACAGGGTGTTGGCGTGTGATGGCGTGATGTGTGCCCTCGCCCTCATCCTGGGGTGTTATGGGTAAACAGATGTGGTGATGCTGGCATGTTGTGGAGTGCAGACAGAGCATGTGACTGGTTCCAAGTCAAATTAGAGGACGTCCATCATGATTGTTGAATATATATTTGCCAAAATGAATATCACATCTTATATTTAATATAGCCATGATAATATAAGAGAAGCAAAAGTGCCACAAAGATACAGAAAAAATGCAGAGATGCTAAATACCCCCGGGGATGCAAAACAACCACAAAGAGATGCAAAAAATGCAACAAAAGAACACAAAGGGACACAAATCAACCAGAGAGAGACGCAAAACAACCTTGACCTAAGCAATGAATCAGTTATCACAGTATTCAGTGATTATTAGCTCTCTGTTAATTGACTTATCAATTTATCTGGTACGTAATGTATTAGGCCCACTGTTTACTAAATGTAAATATCTTGCTCCTCCAGGGCCAATCAGGCGATAGTAGATGATATTCGTCATGGCAACAGTGAACCTTATGGGGTGGAGCCTCTGAAAGACCTGCTGAAACTGCTGCCTGAGGAGGAGGAGGTGACACACACACACACACACACACACACACACACACATTAACACCATCATGTTAGTTTCTTCTTCTTCATCATCTGTTTCCTCTCGTAAAGGTGAAGAAGCTGAAGGCGTTCCGAGGCGACGTCTCTAAGCTCCCATTGGCTGATTCCTTTGTGTACCTGCTGATTCAGCTTCCCAGGTGAGGCGCCATAATACATTTTTTTTATTTTTCTGTGTGTTTGTGTGTGTTTTTGATTTTAAGTAGTTTAGCTCCTATTGTGTAGCGGACTGATCTGATAACATTAAACTCAAGTGGATCACTGCAAAGTCTTATATTTGATTTCTTTTATTATTCACTGGCTAGTTAAAATATGTGTTCATTGTAGGCCAGATCAACAAAATCCCCACACACACATTTCTTCATTTATTAGAAAGATTTTCTTTTTCTTTTATTTCCCCCCTCAACTTTTATTATGGAGACAAGTAAAGTCAGAGAGAGTCAGAGAGTCTGTTTGCAAGAAACACGTTTTACATAATTTATCGTCATTTCTATTCAGTCACATGTGAAGCTGTTCAAGGACATCTCATGCCTCTAAAAACATATTTCCTAGTTCCTTCTCTCCTGGCTTGGTTCTCGCTGCCAGTCATCACATATGGATACATGGTCAAGACCTGTTGGCATCAGTTTGTAGCGCACTGGGGAGCCAGTTAGTGTCATAGTTCAACACAGTGTGGAAACCCTGCAGCGTTGTTTATGAACACCAAAGGTAGGTTTAACTTGACCACGGAACCCTACACGTCCAAAAACAATGCTAAAATGGTACCCAGGGCGTTAAAAAGCAATGCCAAGGGGTCTTGACCAGGCGTCAATATGTGACGCGTTGGGAATGAGAATGTGCTGGAGGAAGAAATTACCATAGAAGATGGCACTATTTAATCTAATCGTTTGGCAGTATTTTGCGTACCAGGTAGAAACAATAAACGGCGACAGAGTGACAGTGAAATAAAAGACAATCATATATTTCGTCATTGAAGATTTCATAAAAATAGTTTTAAAATATCATCTCGTCTCATTCTTGTGAACACACTATCACGTAGCCTATCGTCTGGTCTCGTAAGCCATCATCAGTGCTCTCTGATGGACAAATTAAAATTCTTTATCTGTGACTTTCCTCTACTGCAATTTCTTGTTACCTATCAGTCAACACAGATGCAGTTTCTCTGCAATAAGCTAATATAGGAATAGTCTGTATGTATCCAAAAAGTGGCAACAGGGGAAGGATCCTAATTCATACAGAGGCAGCAGGATGACTTAGTGGTTAATTTGATGAGAATAGCTTACAGGCAGGTTCAGGTGACAGAAACTCAAAAGCAAAAAAACACAGGGCAAGACAACAGCATAGCAACTAGGACAAAGTGACAGAGGAACAAAGGATCTTGGCCGGTATGTGTAGAGAGCTGCTGATGAGGTAATGAGACGCAGGTGAGGCGGGGGGCCGGGAAGGCCAGGTGAGGTGAAGGAGGTGACAGCAGGGCAGATGGGAGCGGCAGGATCTGTAACGGCTGGAGAACAAACTCTGAGGGCATCTGGTGGACAAGTAAAGAATAACGTTTGAAGTGGCCTGCGATAGTGGGCGGACATTGTTTGATCAAGTGTTTAGTAATTATTCCAAACAGCGACCGCCCCCAAATGCTGCATGTGCTCCTTTGTATTCCAGTTCAAGCATTAGTTTACCAGAGAGGTTGTTTTTGTTTTTGAGTCTTTTAATGTTTGCCCTTTTATTTGTGAAATCAGTCACATCTTTATCCTTCCAATAACAGTGTGATTTCTTCAAATTGGTGTTTTCATGCGAGTCCCTGCCATTGTGTGAAAGCTAACGGGGATCTTAATAAAGAATAAAGACATAAAAAGAGACTGAAGAGGCTCTTCTTCCAGAACAAATGGAGCTTAAGCTTTCAGGGCTTCGGGTAACAGCAGATGGGACGTGAAGCTTTAGGGCTGATGGCAAATGGGCTTTTAATATGGAGAAACATCAGTGACTAACAGCAACGTCTAACATGCACTTTGGTTTACAGTCATGGTTTTACTTAATACACCGTTACATGTGTACATGAATAGCAAAGAAGGGAGGAAATAAGATGAAAACAATACGGAGGAGAAAATAATAAACAGATAACTAATTCCTTTATTTTTCTCTCCAGCTACTCAGTCCGGATCGAGTGCATGCTGTTGAAAGAGGAGTTTCCTGGGGTGTGTGAGGCCATGAAACGAGACATTAACGTCCTTCGCTCCGCCACTAAAGGTAACAACAGCTCCTGTTTTCTCTTCCGTGTCTGTCAATATTCTATATTTTTTCTTACTGTCGACACCAAAACCAACGCTGAACGTATCCACTTACAAGTGTGTGTATGAAAGCCTGATATATCTTCTTCCTCTGAGCCATAGAGCTCCATTGTTGTCCAAAACTATTAAAACTACATAAATGAGCCTCACTGTTGCACTTGTTCCTTCAGTTCCTTCAGAACACACACATTCATAGTTTCTTTTGACTCAATCCCACGTACACATTCCTTCTGCCGCAAATTGTCCATTCAGAACTCCTATCTCTGTCGCTTCCTTAGGGAGTTTCTTTCTCAGCCTCTGTCTGCTGAGAACTAAAAGATAGCACTTCACACCTGTTGGGAACCGGACGTTCAATCAATTTCACACTAGATACAAAGAGAACAAAGTATCACCCTGTGCACTCCATCAGACAGTCAAACCTAAAGACAGTGCACACAGACAAAACAGTGAAGTGTAATAGAAATGTAAATTACTGTACTGTACAATAAGAAAAATTTAGAATAACATGATCCTGATGTTTTAAAAAAGCAGCGTTCAAGAGTTTGTTTTGTTGTATTTGTCTACATATTTGCTACAAATGATTAATGCATCAACTTCATACGACACTTAATCAAACAGCCTCACACTCTCTCACAATACAAACTAACACCTGGACTATTTTTAGCCGTGTGTGTCAATTGTTAACTAACCCTCCACACTCTGACACTGTCTGCTGCACGAAAGGATTTTAGGATTATAAGCTCCTCGTTGTCTTTATTTTATTGTGTGCGTGAAGATGTTTTCCACTTTATTTATATGTTTATGTCTCTGTTTTTTCCTCACTGTCTCTTCATTCTCTTTAATCTTCTTCCACGTGATGATTTTAAGCCGGTGATGTTTGTTTGTTTGTCTATCCTTTGTGTATTGATGCAAATAAAAATGGATCTTCTTTCTCCTCCAGAGTTAATGTGTTGTGAGGAGCTCCATGCTGTTCTCCACTTGGTGCTGCAGGCTGGAAACATCCTGAATGCTGTGAGTGAAAAAACTGCATTAATGAATAATTAGACAAAGAACAAAGAGGGAGGATGTAGCAAGCTAGACTACAAACTGTTCAGTTAATTTCTTACTGTCTGGCATTATCATTACACTCCTCTTTAAAGCTATGATGTTTAAACTGAGTGAAATATTGAAACCTGATCCCATGTTCTTTATGGCCACTTTATTCCAGCAAATTTAAATATTCTCCATGTGTCCGTCTTTTGCAGTAATTTCCCAAAACTCAGCCTGACATGTTTGGTATCTTTGGAAACTTCATCATCTCCACTATAATTTCCAATAATGTATCAATGTTTGGCTGCCTGGCATGACTTTAATGACCAACCGAAGAGGTTAAGTTTTAAAGAAGCGGGGTACATTTGTAAAATCAGCAAAAATGTATTAAGACTCAAATTTAAAGCCCTCAATCTTATAAGTAAAGTAGACCCGAAATCATGACAGTGTTCTCTGTGTGTGTGTGTGTGTGTGTGTGTGTGTGTTGTGTGGGTTGCAGGGAGGTTATGCAGGAAACGCAGTTGGTTTCAAGCTGTCGTCCCTCCTTTCTCTGGCCGACACCAAGGCCAACAAACCGGGCATGAACCTGCTACACTTTGTCGCTCTGGTCAGTAACCTGTGTGTGTGTGTGTGTGTGTGTGTGTGTGTGTGTGTGTGTGTGTGTGTGTGTGTGTGTGTGTGTGTGTGTGTGTGTGTGTGTGTGTGTGTCAATGACATTCAACAAGACAATGAAATGCTGACATTACAGATCTTAATAATAGATTTAAAAATGACAGAGTCTTCTTTCTCCTTCAGGAAGCACAGAAAAAAGACAAGAAGCTGTTGGAGTTTCCACTGAAGTTGAGTCACGTCCAGCCTGCAGCCAGGTCAAACAGCATTTTCACGTATTAAACATTTAATTCTCCAAATAGAGACTACATTTCAAACCTTCCCTGTTTTTTCCCATCTCTCTCCCTCCAAAGCCTGTGATTCTGACGTGAAGTGCGGAGTAGAAACTGTTATAACTTTAATATTACCTTTAAGCCATTGGCTTCATAGCAGCAGGAGAAAACCGCTGTGTGAATAAAAATATATTGATGAGAAAGAGTTGTCATTTTTCTTGTATTTTCTTGTAGGATCTCCTTGCAAACGCTGGACACTGACTTGCAGTGGCTGATGTCTCGCATGCGCTCAGTAGAGGAGAACGTCCAGAGAGACACAGAGCTGCTCCAACAACTCGACCACTTCCTGCAGGTAAAACACACACCTGTGATGGAGGAAGCATTCGGATCATGTACTTAAGAAAAAGTACGAATACCACATTGTAAAAATACTCAAACAAAGGCAAACATTTAGCCTGGCTCAGTCCAAAATTCAAAAATCCACCATCAAACACCTCCATAGCTCACTAATTAAGACATTTAATCTAATGTTACGTTGTGTGTTACATATGCTTTTCTGTGTTTTCATCATTGTCTTTGTACGTCTCTCAGTCAGCCACCTCGTCTCTGTGTTCGCTGCGTGGAAGTCGGCAGCATCTGAAGAAGGAAGGCAGTGAGCTGATTGACTTCTTCTGTGAAGACAGAGAAACGTTCAGACTGGACGACTGCTTCAGCATCTTCCACACTTTCTGCTCCAGGTTCACTGATGCTGTCAAGGTACGCTCACATACAGGTTCATACACTCAGTTAAATATAAACAACAGCATACGCTAGAAGCTGGCAGATAAGGTATGTTCAGTCTTCTAATATGAAAGTAGGTATTGTCTGGAATATTAATGGTTATTGGTTGAAAATGGTAATCAACAGATTATTGATATTCTTTTATGTTGTTTTCCACGGGTCTGAAATGCTGCAGTACATGCAGAAAATGTGATTAATTTATTTGAAATGATCAATATTAAAATGCTAAAATATAAATTTTTTACAACAACAGTGCCAGGGTATTTGGCCAGAAATAATTAAAATAGAGGATTTTGTCCACATGCAGTATTTAAACTATATAAATATTTCCTGCTGCTGTTATTTCACATTAAATGTTTCTACTGATAAACCACTGGAAGGCTTTTATTATGAAACACCTACAGGAAGTGCAACCTCCTTCAATGCTAAAAAATGGCCATTTTCCACGCTGTTTTGTTGGTGAATCAGTTTTAAATATTGCAAGAAAGCGACAGCTTCAGTGAGTTGGTTTGCTAAAATGAGACACATCACTGAGTTAAGAAAAACACAGTTCCACATGTCACCCTGGCTGGATTTTCTTTATTAATCGTGGAATAAAAGTGATAATAATAAAAGTGATAAATGAGTGTTCAAATGTTTTGTTATTTTATCCAGTTTACATCACAAAATGATTCAGTTTATTTTGTTTTAAGACGATGAAAAGCAGCAAATCACCACATTTAAGAGTCTGAAAACATGAAATGTTTTGGGGATTTTTTCATTAAAAATTACTTAAGTTTGGTAATCAGAAGAGTTGCTGATTTATTTTTTGTAAATTGACAAATTAACTCGTTTATTACTTAATCATGAAAGCTCAAATCTTAAATACTGTTGGGTAGTTTGACTTTTACATGTACATATTAATATAATTTAAAAGGTTTCATGAGCCTCATATGTTTTGTTGCTGTGGATAAATGTTGTGCAGTAAAAAGCACAGTATTTCTCTCTGAATATAAAGTGAATATAAAGTGTATAAAATGAGGCAAAAGTAAAGACACTTCAATTTGTACTTCAGCACAGTACTGGAGTTACTGTACTGGCAGTTGCCATCCCTACAGCCACGTCACTTGCATATTTTAAAACACTCAGCTGACTTCTGCTGCCACCTGGTGTTCAAAGATAGAGATGGTAGTTAAGAAGTGAAATGATGTCTGAAGAGAAATGAAACTATTTAACTACTCACTATTTTCTGTCCCTCTGAAGGAGAACAAGGAGAGGGAGGCTATGGAGGCAGCCCGTTTCCGGCGTTTACAGGAGCTGGGGGATCAGAAGAGCCACTCTTTGCCCAGGAGTGCGGAGGTAAGAAGACACACTCACAACCAAACACTGAAACACAAATACACACAAAGTGCTTGATGAGGATTGAATTGCCACTATGTGATTCTGTCGTAGGTGGGCAGAGCGTTCGGGTTGCGCTGCAGCAGCGAGACGGACATGTCAGCTGCCATGTCACGACACGACGAGGCCGGACAAGGCCGTCCCCGCTCACCACTAAATACCTCCCTCAATCCTCTGGGACGCTCGAGCAGTTTACGGCGGTCCCGACACTCTCCATCCAGTTCGCCGTTTATTGCTGCTGAGCGCGAACTGAGCACGCTCCTGGGGATGGAGACCCCTGAGAACAAATTCGCCCAGCAGAGAGGTGAGGGAGAAGCAAGGACAGCTTTTCCTTCGGCCTCACCTGAACTTAGAGGTCCAAGACTCTCCTCTCAGACTCGGCCGCAAAGTCCAAGGAGCACAACATACAGCTTACCCCAAAACCAGCAGCCTCAAACGGACCACATGGCACCGCAAACCCCCTCCTCATCTCCCAACACCTCTTTGAGTGCACTAAACGCAAACCATACAACCGCCACTTACCTCAGCTATGATGCTACCCAGACTGTAGTAAACACCATCAATCCCACAAATGAAGTTACAATCAAGCCTACCTCTGATCAGAACCACCGATCCGACCACAACAACAATGGAAAAGATCGACTCAGCCTGGGAGTGCTTTCAGACCATCGAACTCAATCTGGTTTGAGGGGGGAACTAGCAAGAATGAACAAAGCTGATCAGAATTTTAATGGACAGATCGCCTGCATTGACAAGACGTTTGAAAGCAGCACTGCTGCTACAGGCAACATGTCTGTGGTTTTAGAGAAATGCACATTGGTGCCTGAGCTGAAGGTGTTCAACAAGGTCACCACCCTGACCAGCCACAACGAGGGGCATCACAAGGACGATATATTAGTCACAGACTTGGAAGAAGAAGGAGTGGACAAATCTCAAATCCAGAAGCTGCAGAATAACTCTCAGATTGGGAATACAGAAAAATCTGAAACAACCTCATCCTCGTCAGGTAGAGAGGAAGAGGATGGACGAGAGGAAAAGGTGATTGTATGGTGCGTGACAGGTGTGTGTGAGGCAGGCGGCGAGCTCACACACGCTGACAGCACACATCCACAAACTGAGAACGATGAGTGTAGGAGTGACAGTCGGGGAGGAAGCCGTCAGACCTCCTCTGCCGCAGCCAATTGCAAGCCTTCAGAACCTCAGCTGGCCAATAAGAAGCTAGTGCCTGTACCTATCAGCAGCCAACCGGTGCCTGTCTCCCGTGGTGACGACCCGTCACATCCTGTCTCTTCCCCCATGTGGCACCCAGCAGAGCTTGCATCAGCCAGTGAAGCAGCTGCTCACACCACAGATGTCTGTGAGGAAGCTAAAGAACCAGCCAATCAAGGGGAAGAAAAACATTGCTTCACCACTGAGAGGAGAGAGGGAGAGGCTGTCACACAACAGTCAACAGATGACAGGAGCAGAAACGAGACTGCTTCCTGTTACACAACCACTGAAAATACAGAAGTGGCTTCCTCCACTAATGGACAGTTAGAACCAACAACTTCGTCCAAACCCTCCACCAAGAACCTCCCAACCTCTAAAACTCGACCCGCTGGGATGAAGCCCGCCACCCTGAACACCGCCTCTGCTGCAAACAAATGCAAGCCTGTCCGCACCCTGACTAACTCCGAGAACCAAGGCATGAGGCGGGTTGTGCCCATCTCCAGGTCCAGCCGAGGTTCTCCGTCTCTGAGCAAACGTTCTGAGAGGCTGTCTGGTAACCACTGGGGCTCCAGCACTGCAGCACCTGCCAGTCCGTCCATCTCTAACCTCAACTGCAACTCCTTCCGACGAGGAGAGAGGCCGTCAACTGCTCCTTCATCCCGACGCTCCAGCATCCAAAAGACACCGGACTCCAAGGATTTGAAAGACCAGAAGGTTTCAGGTACTAATGCATCTGCCCGAGAGCAGAACCAGGAGTTGCAAAGGAAGTCGTCTATCCGAAAGCCTTTATCAAAACCCAAACCCCCGCCAGAGGAGAAAATTTGTCGCTCCACACTGCGGGCGCTCACTCAGGCCGGGGGAGGTGACAGTGTCAGTGCCCCTGCCACTCCGTTGCACAAAGCCACTGCCCCTTCATCATCACCGCTTCCAAGTTTCGCCCGAAACACCGCCTCGTCTTCTTTCAGGCAATCCCACACCACCCTTGCTCGTCCCCATTCACCCCACACTGGCTCGGACTGCTCCCCGAAATCCTCCCCGAAGATCACCAAGACCACCTCCTCCTCTGTTGCCCCACCTGGCGCCTCCTCACCTGTCACCCTAACAGAAGTCTCTGCCCCCTCAAGATCTTCTGTTCCCCTCAACCCACCCTGCCCATCTCCACTGAGAAGGACTCAGAGCATCAGGGTAATACGCTCATCGCTCCACGACTCGCTGGTTCCCCCTAAAGGCACCTTCTCCGACAAGTCAACTAATTCTAGGGACTCAGTCAAGTCCACCAGGCCAAGCTGGAGATAACAGCAGAAATCTGAGGCTGCCTTCCAACATTAAGTCCAAGCAGTGTCAAAAAGTCCTTCCTTCTTTACTGGGGGTGGAGAGGAAGTCAGAGGATGCATTTCAATATTAAGTAAACTTCTATTTATGTATCTCAAGTTTAGCCAACTAAGAAAGGAGGTTACATTCCAGTATGAAGTACAGACACTGTCCACGTTTAAAGGTTTCATTACAATATAAAGATTAATTTGTCTTCTATGCATTCAAATTTAAAGTATTTTTCAGCAGTATTTTCCAATGTTTTAGTTTTGATGTGTCTAATTGGGACACAGTTTTAAAAAAAAGAAAAAAATCGGTCCGGTATTGAGTGAGCGCTTTGCAGTCAGCAGCAGCAAAACAGGGCTGCAACATAATCTTTGTGGGCAATTGTTGTCCCGTGAAAGTATGTTCACCAAAGTGCTTGTTTTTTCCACTGACAGGCTCAGAAGTGTCTGTTGCTATGTTTCTCTTGTCAAAGCCACCAGACATAATTTCACCTTAATGAACACAGGAGCTGCTGGTCGTTTAGTTTGTTTGTTATTGTGTGAACAAACTACCTGACCAGGCAGCAGCAGAACAGAGAGATAATAAATATGGTTTTTGTCAAGGGAATCTGGTGGTTCTGGAGATCACAATATAATGACTGTTTCTGGTTAAACAAAAGGGTCTTTACTCTTTCAAAAGAAGACTCTCTCTGCCGGGATCCTTTCCATGATGTTTTCAGACACTTCTAAAAACAATCTCAGCCTGTCAGTGGCAAAAACAAGCACTTCATTGGACGTACTTTGACAGGGCGCAATTGCCTGCATGGGAAACTAAGGTCCAGGTAGCAAAATACAAAACTTACCCTTTAATCCATGCTGGTGGAAAAACGATGTATTCAGTTTAAAAGCACTACATTATGTACACTATGCTCACTTTATACTGTAAAGTGTTTATAATGTGCTCTGAAAGACCAGAGAGGCTTCATTCCAAGGAAGAATAAAGTGTCTCCAATGAGTACTTTTAAACACTAAAGCTAAGTGGTAATTCATTCCTGAAGCATAATACAGATACTCTCTTGTCCTAAGGAAAGGCTGCATTCTGACAAAAAGCTGAAAAGCACAGCTCTTCTCTTAAGGCCTGCTCATGCCAGTAAGCGGTACAAGGAAATGTATCCTTTCGTGAAATATGTGGTTCCTATGATGTAGGGACTAGTTAGTAAACTTCTGTAGCTTGTAAGCTAACTGCTAACACGTTACACAGCCGGGGTTAGCATCATTCTGTTACAGTAGCACTCTTTTTCGTTTTCTCTGTACTTGGCCGTAATTCCCCAAGCTGGCATTTTCTTCCCAGGACAATTAATTTAATAAAGAGTTGTTGGGGGGGAAAAGGCTGTCTAAGCAAACAAGCTCGCTAACTTAGCCTCTTTTGTGGAGCAGTTTATCTCTGTCAAAGGACGTTAAATAAAACTGAATGGTGCAAAACAGCTAATAAGCTACGACAGTTTCCTCCATTTTGGACTCACTGGCTTTCCATTCCCTCAAAGACCAGCACTGAAAAACTGGCATACTATTAGTCAATGGTGCAACTTTGTATGTCAAAGTTTACTGAAGTTGAACACGAGTTTAAAAGTTTAAAAAATGAATCAATTTCGCTGGTTGTTTTAAATGCTGGTGTGAACAGGCCTTTCACACAAAGCCCCCAAATCCTGTTTGGAGACAGAGGGACCTATTCTAATATGAAATATACTTTACAGATGATGTATAGGCTGCATTCCAATATGACGATGTCTTGAACCCTTAGACCAGGGGTGGCCAAACCAACTGCAGCTGATTTTAAATGCCCCACAGTGGATTTAAAAAACTAACTACAAAACAAAAACTAGAACAAAATGTTAGAATTTGGCCCTATCAATTCTTCTACATCCATTCTACTACGTTTTCATTTTAAAACACAGCACTTTTGCTACATTTGCACCTGCCGTTCAGACTAAAACGGCGTATCTGAAGAGTTTGAAAACTCTGTAGACCGCGTTTTCATTTTAAAACTCCAGGGTAGCCTAGTGCGGATAGGTGAAAACGGAGGACTCACATTTGGCTTCCTGATTGGGTCTTATCGGTCATGGAGTATTCTTCCCTAATTCATCAGGCTCCTGTCACATGACCCATCTCTGGGACAAAACATACATCAGCATGGCGCGAGTTCAGCACCGACAAAACGTAGCAAAACGTTTTTTTCAATGTAAACGGTGGTGCATTGAACACCCTGTTGTGTACGCAAGCGCACTGCATTTTCCTGCCTTTTGTGCTGACTTGTCGCAGCTGATTGGGTGACACGTCTGACACGCCCACCAAATGGGAGAAAAATACCTCATTGCACAACATTTCAAGGAAACATGACGCAAAACGTTTTGAGATTGAACTCGCCCCTGGACTACCAGTAGTGAGGGCATCATGGATAACGTATTACAACCGTTACTGACCTTGATGTCTTTGCTAACAGCTCTTGTATCGTCAAAACTGCAGAGTAGACAATCTGCTTCCTTTTTACACCAGCATGCCCAGTGTATGGACGTGAATGGTCATGATGTGCGTTTTCAGTCATTTTAGTACGGACGGACGGATAAATTCTGATACACAGATAAAATGCTGATGTGTATGGAGATCTTTTTCATGCAAAACTTAGTAATGTGAATGTAGCCTTAGTGTAAGTGGTTTTACAAACTGATAACGGACTTATAAATAGCCACATGAAACACACTCCACCATTTTACTGCTGAAAAAATTTGTCGATTAAACCGGTAATCAGTTGTTAGTTTCGGCCCTAAATCGTTGTTTAGCTGAGTAATTTGCACTCTTACATGAATAATGCCACAGATTCTTGCATTTAACTTTTTGTACTTGCCTTCTGGAAGTAAAGTCAGGTAAAGTACACACAGCCTCTGAACTCATACCTAAATGTTATAAATTTCACCAAGGGCAAGGCCACATTCCAACACTAACAATCTACAGTAAATCTTGCTCTTCTCATTCATTGTGAACTTAACCAAGCCTCCCTTTTCTGTGTTAAACCCCTCCAAGATGCAAACTACATTCTAATACTATCTACACATAATTTCCTTTTCCTACGAGCTTTGTACCAATACGAAGGTCACCAAGCCTCATATTGTTTGGCGAAATGCACTGACACCCAATAATGCAGCATAAAAATGTATTTTCATGACATTCTCGTTCTTGAGAAAAAAAAACATGAAAAACAACTAGACCTGCAAGTACAAATAATTACACACCTGGCTTCATGGGGAACACAAGGTAGTTTTTATTCATGAGTAAAGAAAGGAAATAAATGTCTGCATCTACATATGTGTAATTACAATTATTTTATAACTCTGTAATTTTTCCAATGTTTCTGGTAATTGACATGACTGAATCCCAGCTGGGCATTTCCTAATTTCTTGAAATCACATCATTATAATTACAAACTTAAATTGCTAAATAACTGAGAATCATGAAGTTTTAAAAAGAGTGATTAGTTTAGACGAGGGGATATTTAAAGTGTCTCTGACTCAAACCAACAGTGTCTGCAGTGCCAAGTTTGTAGATATGACATATTTGTATGTTTATGTATCTCTATTTATGTATGAAGTTAATATTTGTTATATATATAATCTAGTATCTGCTACTGAATAAAGTATTATTCCTCCAACACACTGCCATTTGTTTCTGTTTGTCAGAGCCTGAAAATACATGTTGTGCCTGTAATCACCATGTTGGCGTATTGGCAGTTGACACTCACTGTTTACACGTATTTGAGTTGCTGTCACTGTGTTTGGGTTGGGCTACTAACTTCACAGTATACTTTAGACTCACCGCCGCAATCACTTGAGGGATAAGATTTGAGCCTTGCTGCCTGTTTGATGCATACTTTCTACTTAGAAGTTGCATGACAGCGGCGCTAGTAAACCATGAGCTGGAAGGTCACATACCCTGATAGCTCTTGCAAAAATTGGTTAAATGTGGTTTAAAACTTAAAACTCAAATAATTATCCCACCAAAGTTATATAATTATATTATATAACTTATGACCTTTAAACCACTAAAACTGAGATATGCCTGACTTTTGACACCCAGGTCTCAGAGATCGGTTTCACCATCAGGGAAGAAATCTCTACACTTAAGAGACCTATTATGCTTTTCCACATTTTATGACTTATGTACAATGCTTTTTCTACCAACGGCTCCGTTCTAGGACACACGGAGCCAGACGGAGCCGGGTTCCATATATGGTAATTTGCTCCCACAGCAACAGCACAGCAACGCTCAGTCTAGCTGTACCGCCCAACATGCTTCAGGTCTTGGCCAATGAGAAGACAGGGGGCTTTGAGAGGGGGAGCCTTAAAGAGACTGGAGCATCTACAGCTTGTTTCAGACAGAGGCTGAATTGAAGGCCTACATGAAGAGCCAGGCTAAGACAGACAATTATTTTTTTGAACTTTGAATCATGCAAAGCTGCCACACAGGAGTCACAGAAGTACTGTGACAGACTGGAAAAGCAGTATAATAGGTCTCCTTTAAAATAGAGGCACGCCACCCAAGCTTCTGGTAAAGGCCATGGTTATCTCACGCCTCGACTATTGCAATGCCCTCCTAACAGATCTTCCAGCTTGTGCATTAAAACAACTACAAATGGTTCAGAACGCAGCAGTACGTCTGTTTTCTGATCAACCCAAAAGTACTCAGCGACCTCCACTGGCTACCTGAGGCCTCACGAATCAAATTCAAGTTACTAATGCTTGCATACAGAGTGACTACTGGGTCTCCACCCATCTGCCTAAACTACAAGCTTATGTTCCTTCTCGGCCATTGTGTTCCTCAAATGTAAGTCACTTTGGATAAAAGCGTCTGCCAAATGTAACTTCCGTGATAGATAACTGATGTTTGACAAAGAAAAACATAACGTTACCATTTCCAATCTTAGCAATGAACCTCTAAGCTCAATAAATTTGTAGAGCTCTGTTGATCAACAAGTTGATCAACACCTTTTATAAGAGAATTAGCTTTAAATTTAATCAGCTAAAGATTTTTTTGCCCCCAAAACCGCAGTAGTGTCTGCAACCTTGCCACAACAACCTCCACCTGGAAGGTAGGGCATTTGTATGGGAGGCAAAATCCAGCGCAAACTCATTTTTGATTAACACCCACTAATGCTCGTAAAACTTGAATTCTGTGAGAACAGGTGATAACATAAGGAGACATTTTAACATTGTGATCAACTCCGAGTTTCTCCCACCTGACAGTCAGACAACATGGTTTAGTGATCTTTTAGTGAATGAGTGAAACTGAAACTTTAAAATCTACTGAGCAATTGGAAAAGGAATGCTTTCAAACACAAGCCACTCCTGGTTGGTACAGTTCTTCTTGACAAGCCAACCTCTCGCACTTACAAGAAGTGGTGAGCTTTAAAAGAGTGACGACTCAAACTCAGAAGCCTAAACTGATTTTGTTTTCAGCATCGCCCAGAAATGGCTGCTCTGGTTTCTCAAGCTGAGATGGATTTCTTTTGTCCAGTCTGTCAAGACATCTTTAAAAATCCTGTTGTGCTGTCGTGCAGCCACAGTTTCTGTAAAGACTGTCTGCAGAGCTGGTGGGATGTGAACCCGATTCAACAGTGTCCAGTTTGTAAAAGAAGATCTTCAAAGAGTGACCCACCGTGTAACTTGGCATTAAAGAACCTGTGTGAAGCCTTCCAACAGAAACTTTCTCTAGAAGAGGAAGCTCCTGCAGAGTCTGAGGATCTCTGCAGTCTGCACTCAGAGAAGTTAAAGCTCTTCTGTCTGGACCACCAGAAGCCGGTGTGTCTGGTGTGTCGAGATTCAATAATGCACAACAACCACAAATTCAGACCCATCGATGAAGCTGTGCTGGATTACAAGAGTTGGCTCAGGAACTGCCTGAAGCCCTTAGAAGAGAAATTGGAGCACTTTGACCAAGTTACAGTTAACTGGGAAAATACAGCAAGAGAAATTAAGGTCCAGGCTCATCACACAGAGAAGCTGATTAAAGAGCAGTTTGAGAAGCTTCACTATTTTCTACAAGAGGAAGAGGAGGCCAGGATCACTGCTCTGAGGGAGGAAGAGGAGCAGAAGAGTCGAATGATAAAGCAGAAGATGGATGATCTGAACAGAGAGATAGCAGATATTAGTGACACACTCGGAGCCACAGAGGAGGAGCTGTAAACTGGAAATGTCTCATTCCTGCAGAACTACAAGGCTGCAGTGGAAAGAGTCCAGCAGCACCTCCTGCAGGATGATCCACAGCTGGGCCCAGGAGCTGTGATCGACGTGGCCAAACACCTGGGCAACCTGACCTTCAACATCTGGAGCAAGATGAAAGGAGATGGTTACATATTTTCCTGTGATCCTGGACCCCAACACTGCAGAACCACACCTTAGTCTGTCAGAAGATCTGGCCACTGTAATAAATGGAGTTACAGAGCAAACTCTTCCAAAAAACCCAGAGAGGTTTGAATACTACACCACAGTGGTGGGATCTGAGGGCTTTAACTCGGGGACTCACATCTGGGATGTGGAAGTATCAAATAATGGAAACTGGGCAGTTGGTGTGATAGCAGAGTCTGTCCCAAGAAAGGGAGAAATACAGAGTGGATACTGGGAGATATGGTCTCAAGATGGTGAATACAGAGCATTTTCTCCATCTGACACAGATAAAGCTGTCTCTGTAAAGAAGCCGCTGCAGAGGATCAGAGTGTCTCTGGACTGTCGAGGAGAAATGTCATTCTCTGATCCGGATACCAAAACAAACCTGCACACCTTCTCACACACTTTCACTGAGAAGCTGTTTCCCTACATTAGCACTCAGGATACAGCGCCACTTAGGATATCACCAGTGAACATCATTGTTAAGTTACGTTAGTTATGTTAATGATGGTAATGATGATGATCAGGATTCTGATGATGATGATGATGATGATGATGATGATGATGATGATGAGTCTATTTCTTTAACAAATTATTTTATGTCCACTATTCTATTCCTATAAATTAACAGATATGAGTGTGTTTATTTAGGCTTCCCAGTGAAAGTGTGTGAGAAGGTGTGCATGTTTAGGTCATTTTTCATGGGAAGATGAAGGCAGGAAATAAACATTTGCATCTACAAATGTGGAACGAGGTTTCTTTTTCATGACCTTGTAATTTCTCCAGTGCTTCTGGTAACGGACATGACTGAATCCCAGCTGGGCGATTCCTAATTTCTTTATGTCTTAAATGCCTTTTTGAATCTGCACCTTTACCCTCAATGACCAAGCTGAGGAATCCCTGTATATCTGGCCTGATTAAAATAGAAATCTTATTATTAAATTGCTAAATAACTGAGAATCATGAAGTCTTTAAAAGAGTGATTAGTTTAGACGAGGGATATTTAAAGTGTCTCTGATTCAAACCAACAGTGTCTGCAGTGTCAAGAGATATTCGCATGTTAATGTACCTCAATTTATTTATTTATGAAGTTAATAGTTGATATATAATCTATCTACTCATTAATAAAGTATTATTCCTCCAAAACACTGCCCTTTGTTTCTGTTCATCAGAGCTCATTCAAAACTGTCAACTGAAAATACACGTTGGGCATGTAATCATCACGTTGGTGAATTGCCAATTGACACTCACTGTGTACGTGTATTTGAGTTTGCTTTGTTTGGGGATGCTAACATTACAGTCAACTTCAGACTCAACACCTGAATCACTTGAGGGGATAAGATCTATGTAAGTGAGCCTTGCTGCTTCTCTAATGCATCCTGTCTATTAAGAAGATGCATGACCATATTTAAAATTTGCTCAATTTGGGCAAGGCTGTCTTCAATTCATAGACTCAGCCTCATGAAAATGTAATTCATCAAGGGAGGGGGAGTGGCTTGATGATGCTCATAGTGCATTTACCTCTGATGTGTTCCACACCTTGGTCCCTCTTCATCATGCTGCTCTCCCTGCTCTCCCCAATGACGAAGTGCTCCAGTGAAAGACCATGTAGAAACTTGACTTTGTGGTAGTTGGATTATTTCAAAAGCCTCTGCAATAGCACGCAAATTTATACCAGAGATGACAGCCGTTGAACAGTTAATCGTTTTTAAAAGATTCCCACTTAGTTGACTAAAGTAAAGTGAAGTAGTTGACTAACACAGATGATTTAACAGTCAATAAAGCATTTGGTGCACAAACAACTGGAAGATTGGCAATATCACATTTAGACAGACATGCTGCAGCAAACAAAGGGAGAGACTGAGCAGGGACTCGTCAGGCCTCTCATCAGTTCAGGTGTGGAACGTCCCTTATGGTTATTTACGTCACTCAGGGATTTTCAAAATGATTAAAAACACTATGTGCAAACACAAGAGATGAATATTATTCAAAGCTAACTGTGAAACGGTAACGTTACTGTAGAGTTGACTGGAAGTAAACCGGCATGCAGTTCATGAAAGCAATAGACATCACACTACACTGGGAAAGTAGAAAATATCATCTAGCAAAGAAATCACAATTCATTTGGTTATCATGCTTTCCAAAATGTTAGTATACCAGTAAAGTCCAGCTACATTGCTGCATTAGTGCACTAACCCAATAAACACCTGTAACTTCCTTAATAGAAACACGACATTGACAAAGAAAAAACTCAACATTATTTCCAATGAATTGATCTACAAGATGATGAACATTTTTTTAAGAGAATCATCTTTAAAATAAATAAAGGGGGATTTCCCCCCCTCAAAAAAAACCTCAGCAGTATCTGCAGCCTTGCTTAAACAACCTTCACCAGAAGGTTGGGCAGTTTTTATAAGAAGCAAAATCCAGGGTAAATAAAATGTTGAAAAACACCCACTAACGCTTGTAAAGCTTAAATGGTGTGAGTGCAGGGTGATAACTTAAGGAGACTCCAATCAACATTTTAACATTTTGATCAACTCCCATCTGACAGTCAGACGACATGGTTTAGTGATCTTTTAAGGAATAAATACAACTGAAACTTTAAAAGCTAATGAGCAATGAGAAAGGAATGTTTCTTGACAAACCACCCACTCTCTGACCATCAAGATATGAACCAGGAAACATTGTTTTAATTGTTTCTCACTGAGGAAAGAGACACACACAGAAACAGACAACAGGATACAAAGCCCACAACTTCCACTGAGAGTCAAGAAGTAAGGAATACTGGGAATACTGGAATTATACTTTCACCGAAGAGGAGAGCTTTTGAAGAGCGACGACTCAAAGTGAAAAGCCAAAACTGATTTCCTGTTTGAGTATCTGTCTGTGTTTTCAGCATCGCCCAGAAATGGCTGCTCTGGTTTCTCAAGCTGAGATGGATTTCTTTTGTCCAGTCTGTCAAGACATCTTTAAAAATCCTGTTGTGCTGTCGTGCAGCCACAGCTTCTGTAAAGACTGTCTGCAGAGCTGGTGGGAAGTGAACCCGATTCAGCAGTGTCCAGTTTGTAAAAGAAGATCGTCAAAGAGTGACCCACCGTGTAACTTGGCATTAAAGAACCTGTGTGAAGCTTTCCAACAGAAACTTTCTCTAGAAGAGGAAGCTCCTGCAGAGTCTGAGGATCTCTGCAGTCTGCACTCAGAGAAGTTAAAGCTCTTCTGTCTGGACCATCAGAAGCCGGTGTGTCTGGTGTGTCGAGATTCAATAACGCACAACAACCACAGATTCAAGCCAATTGATGAAGCTGCACCGGATTACAGGAGGAGGCTCAAGAAATACCCGATGCTCTTAGAAGAGAAACTGTATCTCTTTAATCAAGTTACATTAAACTGGGAAAATACAGCAAGAGAAATTAAGGTCCAGGCTCATCACACAGAGAGGCTGATTAAAGAGCAGTTTGAGAAGCTTCACTATTTTCTACATGAAGAAGAGGAGGCCAGGATCACTGCTCTGAGGGAGGAAGAGGAGCAGAAGAGTCGAATGATGAAGCAGAAGATGGATGATCTGAACAGAGAGATAGCAGATATTAGTGACACACTCGGAGCCACAGAGGAGGAGCTGGAAACTGGAAATGTCTCATTCCTGCAGAACTACAAGGCTGCAGTGGAAAGAGTCCAGCAGCACCTCCTGCAGGATGATCCACAGCTGGGCCCAGGAGCTCTGATCGACGTGGCCAAACACCTGGGCAACCTGACCTTCAACATCTGGAGCAAGATGGAGGAGATGGTTACATATTTTCCTGTGATCCTGGACCCCAACACTGCAGAACCACACCTTAGTCTGTCAGAAGATCTGACCACTGTAATAAATGGAGTTACAGAGCAAACTCTTCCAAAAAACCCAGAGAGGTTTGAAGACTACAATGCAATACTGGGATCTGAGGGCTTTAACTTGGGGACTCACAGCTGGGATGTGGAGGTTACAGATAATGTAGATTGGGCAGTTGGTGTGATAGCAGAGTCTGTACCAAGGAAAGCAGTAATACAGACTGGATACTGGAATATATGGTTCCGCGATGGTAAATACAGAGCATACTCTCCAGCAGTTGGAGATAAAGTTCTCTCTGTAAAGAAGCCGCTGCAGAGGATCAGAGTGTCTCTGGACTGCAAGAGAAAAAAAATTACATTCTCTGATTCGGATACCAAAACAAACCTGCACACCTTCTCACACACTTTCACTGAGAAGCTGTTTCCCTTCATCAAAACTGAAGATACAGCGCCACTGAGGATATCACCAGTCAAAGTCACTGCACTGTTAGAGATGTAGAAGATTATGCTAACAAAGTTAATGAGGATTATCAGGATGATGATGTGTTTTAATTAACTACTTTATTTTAATCTAATTTAACAGATATGTGTGTGTTTATTTGTGTGATTAGAACAAACAACATATTTGTGCAGGAAGTCAGTCGACTGGCTGGTTTTGAATGTACATAAAACATTAAAACTATGTATGGCATGTTTTGGGAGAACTCATTCAAAGATTGTTTATCAAACTTACACCCAGAGGCAGGTGAGTTGCCGTGCAAGTCTTTCTCCAACGTAACTCAAAGGAATGGAAGCACATTCACATCACCTCTTGTGCCCACTACGTGGGGCAGACACACTCTCATCTTGCAGGATGTTGCTGTAGATAAAGTGTAGACCACAATGTAGATTTCATATAATACAAATTATGTTTGAATGATGACATAATATTGACTTCCTGTTGCCAGTTGTTGTTGCTATGCCTGTGACTCAGTATTGGCATGTAGATATGGACTCTATCTAGACCATCAAGCATGTGAAATTTGGGGCAGATTTAATAATAAAGTTGAATCAACAGCTTCCTGCTTTGTGAAACATGAGAGATTATCCATTTTGTTAAAACTTTACATTGTGAAAGTCTTTAGACTTTGCAGTGGATCCATAAACTGTATAAAGGGTGGATCCCTTTAATCGCCCAAGAGGACTTTGTTCAGCAGAACGCCTATAAAATGCACTTTACATGAACTCTGTCTGACTTCCTTTTGGTATAGGGCACTAATGAAGCTGTGGAATCTCTGTACATCTGACCTGGTTAACAACGTAGACTGCTAAATAACCGAGAATCATGAAGTCTTTAACAGAGTGATTAGTTCAGACGAGGGGATATTTAAAGTGTCTCTGATTTAAACCAACAGTGTCTGCAGTAAGTTGTCACGATCCTGTCCTGAGCTGGTCTGGGTTATATTATTTTGGCCATGCATTCTCTGTGTTTTGATTTTGGTTTCTCTGTGTCTGGGTTCCGTATGTTCGTTAGGTGTCATTTATGTTCTTTACCAGTTTCATTAATTAATCTGATTTTCTTCATTCTGCTTTAGTCTCTTTGTAGCCTTTATTATTTCATTCCCCTGCATCGTTAAGTTACTTCATATCTGTCTTGTCTCGTATCTTAGTTCCTAGTTTGTGTCTTTAGTTCTTAGTCCTGTACCTTAGTTCATGTCTTTAGTGTTTACTCCTGGTCTGTGTACTTCTGTGTTTTGCCCATGTCTGCTCTGAGTTTTGTTTTATCTTTGCTTCTGTCTGTGTTCCTTGTTGGTGTTTATTTGTGATCTGTTTGCTTGTGTCTGTTCCCCCAGTAATTCCTCTGCTTGCTTGTCCAATAAATACTTTGAGTTCCAGTTAATGTATGGTCTTCTGTTTTGCATCTGTGAGTGTCTCTCTGTTCCCCCCTGCTGTCTCTCTGCCTGCCTCATTAGCCCTGATCCCGGTCACCTGTGTTGCTCCCGCCCTGCCCGTTAGTCCCTGTGTTTAAATGTTTGGTGTTTCTGTTCATTCCCCCTCTGGTCATTGTCGCATGTTGCCTGTATGCTCTGTTGTAAGTTGTGTGTTCCAGCAGTCACTGTGCCACCTAGGTCTGCATTTTTGGATGTACCAGTTCCCCTGTACTTGTGAGTTTGGTTCATGCCTGTTTTTGTCTTGCCCTGGATTAAACACCCCTGAACTGTAACTCAGCGATAAGTGTCGTGCATTTGGGCTCACTCCTGCTTCACGCACCCACCGACGGTGACACTCCTCTTGTTTCTGCTCACTATGCTTGCACTGAACTACCTGCGAGTGAGATTGTTTGCTCCTCCCACATTGGTTTTGCATGCTTGTTGCTGATATGGAGCTAATCTGCCCCAGCCAGCAAGAGTAAGTGTCTAGCTGTTCTCAGAAAAGAGAATTGCAAAAGTACAGAGTTTCTTCTCCTGCCTAGAAAACGTTTGTTTTCTGCAATGGTGGTCAGACACTCTGCCTCTTAGCTGAGATTTCTTTGTAATGAACACACTCAAGAATGACATTTTGTTGGTGGAAGTTTCTATTTTAATATTTTAAGAAAATTCCACAACATTTGGATTGATGTGTTTGGACTTCTTTAACCTTGGGTTACTGCTTGAACCATTCTTGGATTTAGTTGTTTGGACTGCCTGCCTCACCTGTGATGTAAGTTGTTCTCATGGTTATTAAAGAATAAAAACTGAATTTGCGTTTGAGTCTAGATCTCTTGTTCTTCTGTCTTCACTTGGCTACTGTGACGCCACCATAACCAAAGTAGCCTACACAGAGAGGAATAATTTGAAAGGCAAAACACTCCTGGTTACAGTTATTCAGTCCTCTGACTATAGAGATATAAACCAGGAAACATAGTCTGTTTTTATTGTTTCTCGAGGACAGAGACCGACGACCACAACTTCTACTGAGAGAGAGAGAGAGAGGAAGTAACGAGCACTGGGAATACTGCTGCTTTCACAAGAGTGGAGAACTTTAAACGAGCGACGACTCAAAGTGAAAAGCCAAAACTGATTTCCTGTTTCAATATCTGTCTGTGTTTTCAGCATCGCCCAGAAATGGCTGCTCTGGTTTCTCAAGCTGAGATGGATTTCTTTTGTCCAGTCTGTCAAGACATCTTTAAAAATCCTGTTGTGCTGTCGTGCAGCCACAGTTTCTGTAAAGACTGTCTGCAGAGCTGGTGGGATGTGAACCCGATTCAGCAGTGTCCAGTTTGTAAAAGAAGATCTTCAAAGAGTGACCCACCGTGTAACTTGGCATTAAAGAACCTGTGTGAAGCCTTCCAACAGAAACTTTCTCTAGAAGATGAAGCTCCTGCAGAGTCTGAGGATCTCTGCAGTCTGCACTCAGAGAAGTTAAAGCTCTTCTGTCTGGACCATCAGAAGCCGGTGTGTCTGGTGTGTTGAGATTCAATAACGCACAACAACCACAGATTCAGACCCATTGATGAAGCTGCACTGGATTACAGGAGGAGGCTCAGGAACTGCCTGAAGCCCTTAGAAGAGAAACTGTCTCTTTAATCAAGTTACAGTTAACTGGAAATATACAGCAAGAGAAATTAAAGTCCAGGCTCATCACACAGAGAGGCTGATTAAAGAGCAGTTTGAGAAGCTTCACTATTTTCTACAAGAGGAAGAGGAGGCCAGGATCACTGCTCTGAGGGAGGAAGAGGAGCAGAAGAGTCGAATGATGAAGCAGAAGATGGATGATCTGAACAGAGAGATATCAGATATTAGTGACACACTCGGAGCCACAGAGGAGGAGCTGGAAACTGGAAATGTCTCATTCCTGCAGAACTACAAGGCTGCAGTGGAAAGAGTCCAGCAGCACCTCCTGCAGGATGATCCACAGCTGGGCCCAGGAGCTCTGATCGACGTGGCCAAACACCTGGGCAACCTGACCTTCAACATCTGGAGCAAGATGGAGGAGATGGTTACATATTTTCCTGTGATCCTGGACCCCAACACTGCAGAACCACACCTTAGTCTGTCAGAAGATCTGGCCACTGTGATAAATGGAGTTACAGAGCAAACTCTTCCAAAAAACCCAGAGAGGTTTGAATACTACACCACAGTGGTGGGATCTGAGGGCTTTAACTCGGGGACTCACATCTGGGACGTGGAGGTTACTTACACAAATGCAAACTGGGCAGTTGGTGTGATAGCAGAGTCTGTACCAAGGAAGGGAGAAACTCACACTGGATACTGGGAGATATGGTTCTGCGACGGTAAATACAGAGCATACTTTCCATCTGTTACAAATAAAGTTCTTTCTGTAAAGAAGCTGCTGCAGAGGATCAGAGTGTTTCTGGACTGCAACGGAAGAAAAGTGACATTCTCTGATCCGGATACCAAAACAAACCTGTACACCTTCTCAAACACTTTCACTGAGAAGCTGTTTCCCTTCATTAACACACAAACTACAGCGCCACTGAGGATATCACCAGTCAAAGTCACTACAGTGTTAGAGATGTAGATGATTATGGTAATGATGATGAAGTGTCTTGATAACTGTTTTGATAACTAGGTATATGTCCATAAAATTAACGGATTTGTGTGATTGGAACAAACAACATTTTTGTGCAGACACTTGACTGGCTGGCTTTAAAAACACATTAACTGCAAAATTGTACATAAAACATTGAAACCTCAGTTTTTTCAGGCATTGCAGGTTCTGGGACAGCTTATACAAAGAGTTTATATCAGCAGCCAAAGCCAAAGGCAGGTGATGTGCCTTACAAGCCTTCCTCCAATGTAAGTCACATTCACAATACGTCCTGTGCCCACTATGTGATGCTACAGAACACACACTAATGTTGCTGTAGATAAAATGCAGACTACACAATGCAGATTTCATGTAAATCGAATGATGTGGAAATACTGACTTCCTGTTAACAGCAGTTGATGATATGCTTATTACTCAATATTGGCCCGTAAATCTGGACTCTTCAAGATCAAGCATGTGAAATTTGGGGCAGATTTAAAAATGTAAAGTTGTGTTAACCTATAACAGCTTCCTGTTTCATGGCGAAACACTTAAATTGTCCTCCATGTCAAAACTTTGGATTTAGAAAGTCTTTAGACTTTGAGTTGGATCCATTAAATCTCCCAGGAAGAGTTTCTTAAAGGTTCAGTGTGTAAGTTTTAGTGCCATCAAGAGGCGAGGGTTGCGAATTGCAACTAACTGCTCACTCACCGCTCACTCCTCCCTTTCCAAGCGTGCAGGAGAAGCTATGGTGGCCGACACGCTCTGTCGGCTCTTGTGCGTGTGGTCCTCGATTTGTCCAAACTTCACTTGTCTTCTTCCTTCTAATAAACCAGTTGACTACTACTACTACTACTACTACTACTTCTTCTTCCTGCGTACTGAACGTAGTGATGAAACCAAGAGAGAAGCTTCCGGTCTGAGATGCGAAGCCGACGCGGAACTCCATTAAACCTGCACTCTATTGAACGGCCAGCAGGGGGCGACTCTTCTGGTTGCAAAAAGAAGTCCGGCTCCATTAGAAATAATGGTAAAATTACCCTACTTCTCAGCTGATTTATTACCTCAGTAAACACTTTCACTTTTGAGTTTATGGTCTCAGTCGCTGGTTTCTTTAATAAAACATGATGTTCATTTAGTAAATTATGGTCCAATTTAGAGGAAAATAGATTATAAGCAGAGTGTGCTTCAGGGCGGGATTACTGTGATTTACAAGTCGTTACCATGGCGACCTGTCAATCAGGCAAGAGTGACTCAGCACGGCACTGTGTAAATTTAACCAGCGCTGTTGAAAAAGCTGATTAGGGGTTGGCTGTTCACTTTCTCTGGTGAGTACATTTAGTTTTAAGACTAGCCAAAGTTATCAGCCCAGTTAAAGTGACAGTTAATGTGAATTACATATGTACCTAACTAAGCAAGCCAGGTAGCTCCACACATGGCCGTTAGCTCCACCGTCTCATCCAAATATGGTCACTTCTGGGCACTTCCTGGCAGTCCACAACGGGTGACGTCAAGACGACTACGTCCACTTCTTACATACGGTCTATGGATAAAAAACCCATTCTGTAGAGCCGTTTGTGCTACTGTAGAAACACGGTGGAGCAACATGGCAATGTCCATGTAAGAGGACACGCAGTGTTTGTAGATAGAAATGTCTCATTCTAAGGTAATAAAAACATAACGGTTCATTATTTATGTTCTTTATACACCACTGAAAACATAGTTACTGTATGTATATTATATTGCACTTCTGTCCATAGATCCTCCTAAATATTACACACTGGACGGCAGGGCACAGCACCAAGAGGATTTTTAATAAGTCTGGACCATTGTACTTTAAATACAGTCTATGGTCTCGAAATGTTATAGGCCTATGTGTCTGATTTTGTACATCTAGGTGAAAAGTACCACAAGGGTGTGAAGATTCTCAGCCCTCCGGGTCATAGTTATCCAGGTGATTTAAAATCAGTTGCACTTGATTTTATCCCACCTGGAAACCTTGTTGAAATTTCATATGGGGCTATCGTGCTCCTTTGCCACAGCCAAACCCAAAACCCGTATCAGATACCAAATATCTCCGCTACTGATTTATGTGACAAGTTTTGTGAGTTTTCAAACATCCCTCCTCAAAAATGCAATTGAATCAGAAACCACTTGGTGCTTGGACCCTAAATGTGACTATGAATGTGACTATGAAACTATGCTGTATTTTCGGTGGCATTTGTGTTCAAGCTATAGTTGCCATTTCGTCTTTTCTTTGTTTATTCAGTGGTGTAAGGTACTGTACAATTACATAAGTACTATATGCTAAGTACAAATTCAAAGTACTTGTACTTTACTTGAGTATTTCCCTTTTACGCTACTTTATACTTCTACTCTATTACATCTCATAGGCAAATATTGTACTTTTTACTACACAACATTTGTCAGCTTTAATTACTATTTACTTTTTAAATTACTATATTTCATACGTTTCCTGTCCAGTGAAAGCAATGAAGGCTTTCACCAAATTTTCTGATGAAGTGAAGGATGAAGTTTTCCTTCCAGCGTTGAGAATATGATCCTACTTATTAATCTAAATAAAATAATAAAACTGACAATAGATCAGCTGAAAACAGGGCTGTTTCTCTGAGCTCATTAAAAGTTTACTTTTTATAGATATGTGGTTCTCACAGGACAGCGACGCTACAAGCATATGATTATCTTTAGACCATGATGCATTACTGTAGATCTATCAATCTATCTAAAAACATCATTATAGTGAAACACTGACATTTACTGCACTATGAGAAGGCCTGCTTTTACATTTGGTACCTACTTTTAAGTATAGTGATGATAATAGGTTTCTTACATACTTTTACTTCATTAAGAGTGCAGGACTTTTACTTGTAGTGGAGTAGCCTACCTTTCAGTGTTACGTTACTACTTTTACTTAAGTAAAGGATCTTACTTTACTCTACTAATACTTCTTCCACCACTGGTTTAATTGTCATTCACATCGCCTAAGCAACCCTTATTTGAATGTGCTTTAATTACATGTATTGCCCTAGAATTTGATTATTATTTTGGTATGAGTTCATAATAATAAAATATGAATTATTCATTATCTTATCGTGACGTTTATTAAAAGTACCGCATTAAAAATCTAATATAATCTTAAACTATTTTTTAAGTTATTGTGAACAACAGTTATTGTTTAGGTCATCTTATAGATCCTTCTGTGTCACCATATCTTTACTGCGTCATACACTCACCTAAAGGATTATTAGGAACACCATACTAATACTGTGTTTGACCCCCTTTCGCCTTCAGAACTGCCTTAATTCTACGTGGCATTGATTCAACAAGGTGCTGAAAGCATTCTTTAGAAATGTTGGCCCATATTGACAGGATAGCATCTTGCAGTTGATGGAGATTTGTGGGATGCACATCCAGGGCACGAAGTTCCCGTTCCACCACATCCCAAAGATGCTCTATTGGGTTGAGATCTGGTGACTGTGGGGGCCATTTTAGTACAGTGAACTCATTGTCATGTTCAAGAAACCAATTTGAAATGATTCGAGCTTTGTGACATGGTGCATTATCCTGCTGGAAGTAGCCATCAGAGGATGGGTACATGGTGGCCATAAAGGGATGGACATGGTCAGAAACAATGCTCAGGTAGGCCGTGGCATTTAAACGATGCCCAATTGGCACTAAGGGGCCTAAAGTGTGCCAAGAAAACATCCCCCACACCATTACACCACCACCAGCAGCCTGCATAGTGGTAACAAGGCATGATGGATCCATGTTCTCATTCTGTTTACGCCAAATTCTGACTCTACCATCTGAATGTCTCAACAGAAATCAAGACTCATCAGACCAATCAACATTTTTCCAGTCTTCAACTGTCCAATTTTGGTGAGCTCTTGCAAATTGTAGCCTCTTTTTCCTACTTGTAGTGGAGATGAGTGGTACCCGGTGGGGTCTTCTGCTGTTGTAGCCCATCCGCCTCAAGGTTGTGCGTGTTGTGGCTTCACAAATGCTTTGCTGCATACCTCGGTTGTAACGAGTGGTTATTTCAGTCAAAGTTGCTCTTCTATCAGCTTGAATCAGTCAGCCCATTCTCCTCTGACCTCTAGCATCAACGAGGCATTTTCGCCCACAGGACTGCCGCATACTGGATGTTGTTCCCTTTCCATTCTTTGTAAACCCTAGAAATGGTTGTGCGTGAAAATCCCAGTAACTGAGCAGATTGTGAAATACTCAGACCGGCCCGTCTGGCACCAACAACCATGCCACGCTCAAAATTGCTTAAATCATCTTTCTTTCCCATTCTGACATTCAGTTTGGAGTTCGGGAGATTGTCTTGACCAGGACCACACCCCTAAATGCATTGAAGCAACTGCCATGTGATTGGTTGATTAGATAATTGCATTAATGAGAAATTGAACAGGTGTTCCTAATAATCCTTTAGGTGAGTGTGTATTTATTGTTTTGAGACTCTTGCACATACTGGAAAGGTAGCAGATTTGTTTCTGCAATGAACAAATAGAGAAAACAAAACAAAAACTGTCTCATTTTCTAAATTTAAGCTGAGTGTAGACCGATGATGATCTGTCTGTAATCATCAGCCGGCTCATTGCAATTACTCCATATCTGTATAAGAATCTGTGTCTTTCCAGATCTTTTGCTAAGATCTTCCTACAAATGAGTTACATTAGTTCCAAACCCGTAACAGAAGTAATCCAGGTGATATGTAGGATGTCTGTCTGTCCCAAGTTAAAACGATAGATATTACAACATAGTGTGACACAAGTTTTGTATTGGCTGGTGTGTGTCCGACAATACTTGTAGAAAGATAAATACAATTTTAATTAATTCCTGAAACAAATCACCGAGGGTTTCTGCATTTTTCATTCGCATACATGAATATATTTCCCCATAACTGTGATAATGTGTTGACCATCTCAGATATTTCTTGGACAGGTTTTCGTTGTATAATAAAATATGGTGTGCTTCAAAGTTATTCATGTTTTCTATGCTGACACTGAGCCAGTCCTTTCACGTTTTGCCAGAACCGTATTGTAAACTGACATGAAAAGAAAAGAGAAATAAGCTAAATTGTTATAAAAAACCATGACAGCGGCGCGCGGAAACGAGGCGGGTGACGTCATCAACGCGCGCCAAACAAAGCTCCATGTGCACGAGCTGAAAACAACGACGCGGAGAAAGTTTGTTCTCTGTCTTGTTTGTGATGGAAAAACTATGAAAACATAAATCTGGGTGAGGTGGCGTTGAACGTAAAACCGCTTTGTTTGATTTATGGGCTAAAACGTCGAATCTCCCGCGTGGAAAACAAATTAATAAGAGACGAAGGAGAAAAAAAAGAGACGAAGAAGAAGAAGAAGAAGAAGAAACCCGGCGTTTAAAATTTAAAGTCCAGAAGAGCTGCAGGAGAAAGACTGTGTTTTAAAGGTAAGTCTGGTTTGTTAACCAACTTTTAACGCTGGATTAAACATATATGTATAAGTGTGTTGTTGGTATTTTAGAAACTGTTTACGGTTAGCTGCGAAATACAGCAGATATCTGATCAATAACTCTGATATACTGTAGAAATACCGCAGATATCTGATCAATAACTCTGATATACTGTAGAAATACCGCAGATATCTGATCAATAACTCTGATATACTGTAGAAATACCGCAGATATCTGATCAATAACTCTGATATACTGTAGAAATACCGCAGATATCTGATCAATAACGCTGATATACTGTAGAAATACCGCAGATATCTGATCAATAACTCTGATATACTGTAGAAATACCGCAGATATTTGATCAATAACTCTGATATACTGTAGAAATACCGCAGATATTTGATCAATAACTCTGATATACTGTAGAAATACCGCAGATATCTGATCAATAACTCTGATATACTGTAGAAATACCGCAGATATCTGATCAATAACTCTGATATACTGTAGAAAAACCGCAGATATCTGATCAATAACTCTGATATACTGTAGAAATACAGCAGATATCTGATCAATAACTCTGATATACTGTAGAAATACAGCAGATATTTGATCAATAACGCTGATATACTGTAGAAATACCGCAGATATCTGATCAATAACGCTGATATACTGTAGAAATACCGCAGATATCTGATCAATAACTCTGATATACTGTAGAAATACCGCAGATATCTGATCTGTTATCATATCTGATCAATAACTAGGGCGATTGGGAGAAAAAATCTAATGGCGATTTTTCTGCCAGATATTGTGATTACGATTCGATTTGAGATTTTTTTTTTAGTTTAACTGAAGTTCAATATTCACAGACAAGGAGTGATGAACTACGAGCTAAGCAGTGGAAACCGGTGCGTTTCTCTGCTACCACCTCCTGAGGGAAATATCTGGCTCTCTGATAAATTCTCCACCACGTTCACCAGCTCGCCTCTAACTCTGTCTGCTGTTTGCTGCCGGCAGTGAATGTGCTGCAAAACCAAAACAATGAGCTGAAGGAGGCTAAAAAGCTTTACAGAGCTGCAGTGTTTTGGTTATTCTCAATGTGTGAAGCGTTTCAACAGAGTGTTTTATAATGTTTTGTAGGAATACTGATTAGTGAGGCTTTAAAATGTGAGGTGCATAGAATATCTACTCTGGTTATTTCCATACAATATCTACTCTAGTTATTTCCATACAATATCTACTCTAGTTATTTCCACACAATATCTACTCTAGTTATTTCCATCAGTTACTACTCTAGTTATTTCCATCAGTTACTACTCTAGTTATTTCCATAGAATAACTACTCTAGTTATTTCCATACAATATCTACTCTAGTTATTTCCATACAATATCTACTCTAGTTATTTCCATAGAATAACTACTCTAGTTATTTCCATACAATATCTACTCTAGTTATTTCCATACAATATCTACTCTAGTTATTTCCATACAATATCTACTCTAGTTATTTCCATAGAATAACTACTCTAGTTATTTCCATAGTATATCTACTCTAGTTATTTCCATAGAATAACTACTCTAGTTATTTCCATCAGTTACTACTCTAGTTATTTCCATAGAATAACTACTCTAGTTATTTCCATAGAATAACTACCATAGAGCAGATTCGTTTATGTTTTGGCTACAGATGTGTCTTTAGCCTGGAGCCAGTATAATTAATATCCCAGTAGTTTAGTTGTTAGTTTTCTTATTATTATTCTCATTAATGTGTTGATATCGATCGCTTTTCTCTTCTCAGGATGCTTCTTTGCTCTTCTGCAGTGTGAAGTACAAAAAAGGAAACAGGAGTAAGGAGAAGATGGATCAACAAAGGAGAGAGGAAGAGGAAGAGAGGTTGGATGGACTGGAGGAGAGAGAAGGAGGAGAGAAGGACGGAACACTAAGAACTCCATCCAGGAGGAGAGAAGAAGAAGAGGAGGAGGAGGAGGAGGAGGAGGAGGAGGAAGAGGAGATAGGGATGAGAAAGGCAGGCGCCAAAGACAAACCACGAAGGGAGCTGATTGGTCGACACACTCCGATCTCCGCCTCCTCCTCCTTCACCTCCTCTCCCCTCCTCTCCTCCTCTCTCTGCCGAGGAAGAGGAGGAGAGGAGGATGGCGAGGAAGACGAGGTCAGAGTCGCCATAGTCACAATCGAGGACGAGTCCTGTCCGTCTGAGCCTTTCGGGACCGCCCACCTGGAAACGGCCTATCGGATCACACGCATAGTTGACGGAGGAGACAAAAAGGAGGAGAAGGAAGGAGAGATCGAAGGAATGGAGGAGGATGAAGGGGAGGAGGCGAACAGTGACGACAGAGAGGAGGATGCAGAGGTGACGGCACCGTCGCTTCACCTGCAGAGCCAGGTAAGACAGTTGACTCCCATCCTTGCCACTGTCTAATTTGTTCCACCATAGTTTCAAAGCAAACCGAAAATATTTTTACACTTCTGTGTTTTGCACCGCTGCTCCCCGCTTCTGTAAGCTCGAACAATATCACACTTTGGCATCTGACTCTAGACAACCACTTTTCTGTTGCGGTAACTACGGTAACTTTAAGGGTTTGAACAGCGTACAGTGGATCCACTGTCACTCGTTTGTGGTTGAGAACACGAGAAAGGTAGCAACACCTTAATTTGGAGTGCACATGTATTCTATCCTTTATGGTAACTGCAGCTGACAGGCAGGTTTAGCGACTTTATTTTGTAATTATCTCACTATACAAGTGTTACTATATGAAAGTCTTCCCCGAAGAGAGGCTATGAAGTCTTCATTGTACGCAAGATGGGCAACACCTACAATATAATATTTCAAACTGCGTCGGACTTGGTGAACCTTTTGGACATTAATTGGACTATTAATACAGGAACTGTAAAACATGTCACGCGTCCATTAAAAGTTAAAAACAGAAAACACTTAAATTTTAGGGAAATTACTTGCGTCTTTGATTTAAAGGTTGCTGGAAAAACAGTAACTAAATTTGTTGACTTTTTTGCTGTTTCTTCACCATTTATATCTGTACAATGTTTTTATGATCAAATACAAGAACGCAAAGTTCTTCATAGATCTAGCCTCCAAATTTTGCTCTTGAAGTGCACCAAATTAATTAATTTAACCTTAAAATGTACAAAATTTTCTTTTCTTGATGGGGCGCGAGTTTGGCATTTTGGGTGTCTCCGTCATGTTTTCGGAGACACCCACGCCCTAAAGCATACTTGGTTTCATTGTCTATTTTCCTCTAAAGGGGACCGTTATTTTCTAAATGAACATCTTGCTGTGTTGAAGGAGACTTGAAACTAGTGACCGAGACCATAAACGTGTGAGGAAGGTGTTTACTGAGGTAATAAATCAGGATAGAAGAATAGTAATTTTCTTATTGACTTCTACGCAATCTGACTTCTTTTTGCAGCCACTGGAGTCGCCCCCTGCTGGCTGTTACAAAGAATGCGGGTTTAAGACACTTAAGCATTGGCTTCACTTTTCAGACCCTGAGGTTCCCGCTTGTGTCAAACACGCGTACTAACATATAAGTTATATAAGTATTGCTCTGTGCCGGAAGTTAAGTGTGAACAGGTGGAATGATAACAAGCACCTGCTTTGAGACACACCTGTCCTTTTAAGTCATTTTAAAAGGACAGGTGTGTCTCAAAGCAGCTGCTTCTCCATCATTGAAAAACCCAGAATATATACATATGCAAATATAATATATATTTTTTAAGCAGCAACATGCAGCCCGCGGGCCAGAACGGACCCACCAGCAATAATATCTGGCCCGCGGCCAGATTGCTTTGATAGCAGAAAAATAAATAAATTTATAGTGGCTGGTATTGAAATAGATCTCAGTCATGACAGCAACAGTTACTCACACAATCACATACTAAGTGATTGTGCCTCTAAAATAAAAGCACGAACGTTCTTTGCAGCAATGCTTCATGTCGAGTTTATTAAGAGCTTTTACTTTGAAGAGTTCTGAAGGACATTCAAAAGAGTCTCTGGCCTGCTTGACACACCTCGATCGGATTCCCCTTAATTTTCTCAGGGAAATGAAAATAAGTGTCCATAGGTTTATGAATGCGGATCAAACGCCGGAACGCGCACACACTGCAGCACATGCTTTATAGTGAGTATGTGCAAAAGTTTCCTTTTATTCAATTTGTTTAACAAGGGAGAAAAAAATATCTGCTTTAAGATGGAAACGTCCCTTCAATCTACTTAACGGGATCCCAGCACAGTACCAGCTGAGCTAAACCTGCACAAGACCTGAAATCATTTGACTTTATCAACGGCCCACCATATAACGGCTTGAAAAAAATTTGGCACGATGCCAGACTTATTTGCCGACCCCTGGTGTAGAGCCTAATCTCAGTGTTTTTGCACTGGAGGTTTCAGGTTTCCACATCACAGTTGTGTAAGCCCCTGTGGTCCCAGCTCAACTCACTTCTACTTGCCTGACTTTGATGCTCCTTCCTTCGTTTTCCACTGCAGATATAAAACCACCTCAGTGTAGCTGTGACGCTGCACGAAACTGCTGTGACGTAATCTCGTGTGAGGATAATGAAGACATACACGATTCAAGTTCATAAGAAATTTAGGTATCAGATTGGACCAATGATTGGCTTCCACCGTACGTCCAGGTGTTACAGGTTTAAGGTGAACAGTGACGCTCAAACTGAAGGAACAAAACTTAATTTGAAGGAGACTTTAAAGATCTTAGTTCACCCTGACAGGGTGAATGATAGTTGAACTGTCTGAATGCAGCACGAAGGCGGCGGCGTTGCACACTTTATCTCCTCGCTGTGAACGAACACACACACAACACCTGGCTCAGTGATTCATCGTGTGAGCTGTGTCTTTGTGACATTCAGGTACCAGCCGACGACATCAGCGTCTGCCTGTCTGTGTGTGTAAGGGGCGTTCAGGTGCCATTGTGTCTCCTGTTTTGTTGTCTTTATAAACAAGCTGAACACCAGCTGCTGCGTGTCGGAGGCCGAGTGTGAGAGAAAGTGTGTTTGTGCGTATGTGTTTCCTCCTTTCACTCTTAACAACTAAATTAAAGTTACATTACTTATTATACCCAGTAAATCAAAATTGTTTAACGGTATTTTGTTTTAGTCTTTTAAATTTTAATGAAAACATTAAAATTAAGTTGAAATTAAAATGCTTTATTTCACACTAGTTAATTAAACAGTCGCTTAAGAAAGTTATTAAAAAGTTTAAAAAATACTTGGTTTTCCTTGTTTTGTAGTTTTTAGAAACTACTTGAGACAAAAAAATTACTGCAAACTGAGTTTCTTTATATTAAAAACACATTTAATCTGTTTTTATTCTACATTAATATTCTCCTAAATAGACTAGAACTGAGTAAAAGATACTTTAATTACAATGAAGCTGCAAATACAACATTATCCACCAGAAAGTATCAGGCAGGAAGAAGTACTCAGATCTTTTTCATGTAGTAAAAGTAGTAATATTACCGAATACTACAGAGTAAAAACACTCACTTAAAAGCATTAGCAGCAAAGTGCGCACACATTGTTCTTTCAAAGTGTTGCATTCGTTATATATTTAGTTTAATACCATCTAGGTTGTCACACATGATCACATGTTTTGACATTAAAAATGTTTCACTGAAAAGTAACTAAAGGTATCAAATAAATGTAGTGAAGTAAGAAGTACCACTCAACACTTAAGTACAAGTATCTCAAATGTGTACTTCAGTACACTACTTGAATAAATGCGTGTCATAGGTTTAGGTAGCGTTTGTATTTTACTACTATTGTTAAAGAAAGCAAAATAACCAGTTTCATCATAATCAAAATTAATTATATACACACACACACACACACACACACACACACACACACACACACACACGCAGACAGTAGGTGTGTGTGTAGGAATGTGCAGCAGTGAACATTCCTCAGATTCCTGCATCGGGATCATGGGATATAAAATATCCTCTCATGGGAACTGTTAGCTTACACACACACACACACACACACACACACATATATATATATATATATATATATATATATATATATACACACAAACACAGCCATACTGGTACCAGACCAGTATGACACCCTAAGCATGATGGGATATTTGATGATTAATTTATTTTCTGTATGTACTGTAGTTTGTCTCTGTGACCACTAGAGGCAGCGCTGTGGTTTGGATTCAGTTCAAAGAGCATGAAAGCTGATTTTTAAAGATTAGATTTGGTGATTTCTCTGTGTGTGTGTAATCTCTTATATGTGTAGTAATCTAGAAAAAAAATACTCCTAGATTACAGAGCATGTCTCACCAGATTAGTGCCCTAGTTTTTCCATCTGTCTCACACACACACACACACACACACACACACACACAGACAGGTAAAATACAGTCGGATTTTAAGTTTAGAGCTTTTATCTTCCTTTTCAATCACTTAGTGTGTTTTGACAATTTCAATCTTTTAGATAATTCATTCAGATGTTACACTTTCTCTCTGAAACACATGACCTCAGTGTGTTGTTGTTGAGACACACACACACACACAGTCTCTGATCATGCCAGGGTCAGATGACTGGTGTGAATGGAAGCACATTAGGGCTGCAGTGGCATGTCTGGTATGTGAACTCGCGCGTTTCATTTCAGCCTCCCCTCACCCTGCGTTTCGCTGTACTTCCTGCGAGTCTGGAGAAAGGATGAGCATGTCGCGGTTCGTTTCAGAGGAGCTCGTGGGAGCGTTCACTCATGTCGTGGTCGCTGCTCCTTTTGGTACATGCTTTGGCCCAGATGGATTTCTTCCACACACACACAACCGTCACAAGAGAAGCAGCTGCAATGCGGTTAAAAAAAAACATTTACTGAGCGTAACAGAGCGTAGGTCATTCAGGTCATTCATTCATGAAACAAAAACGCCTCATTCATGAGTCTCATTGGCACAAAATCTGTCGAAACTGTTGATGGACTGAGAAACCCGACAGATGCTAGCAGCGTGACTCTGTGGATGGATATCAGTTGGCCGGTCCACCACTGTAGTTCAGACTGAAAAATCTCACAGCCACTATTAGATGGATTACGGTGATATTTAGTACATTCATGCTACACGAAGGGCTGCGGCGATCCCCTGACCTTTCCTGTAGGATAAAAGGTCGATCACTGTTTTCCAAAGCCCAAGACGACGTCCTCAAATGTCTTGTTTTGTCTACAACCCAAAGTGATTCAGTTCACTGTCAGAGAGGAGCAAAGAAACCAGTAAACATTCACATTTGAGAAGCAGGAGTCACAAATTTCTGACTTTTATTCTTTAATGATTGATCAGTCGGTCGATCAAAATAGCTCTCTATTTAATAGTCAACGACTAATCGTTCCAAATTTGAATCTCTAATGTTTTTTATTGAGATTCCCGTCAGTCAGGGGCGGATTAACTTACCACAAGGGCCCTGGGCAGAAATGTGCTGTGGGCCCCTATTGACCCCCCACTTCCACCTTTTGGTCCATGTACTTTGTTGTATCAAGCATACTTTAGCAAAATGCACCATATAAGCAATTACATCTAAAATAAAAACGGCCCTTAAAACTACATTTTACTTTCCACCCTTCTGATTATATCCTGTAATAATCCTGGTGCTTTATTGGTTTGTATTTGTATTAAAAACATTTGTATTTGATTAAATTACCAGATTTTCACAGGTTGAACCTGGAGCTTTTGGGCCCCTGAGGGTCTGAGGCCTCTGTTCAGATTTTTGCATTGCTGCTAAGCAAAGCCTTGACCCATAGTTTGTGTACTTTGTGTTTAGTGTTAATAAGCAAATGTTAGCATGCTAACACGCCAAACTAACGTGGTGAGCATTATACCTACTAAACATCAGCATGTTAGCATTTAGCTCAGTACAGCCTCACAGAGCTGGTAGCATGAATGGAGTCTTGATCAGAGCTGCAATGAGTAGTCGATTTATCGATTAGGTAAGCGTCTGAAACATTTTTCAAGCCAAAATGTCAAACAGTCTCTGGCTCCAGCTTCGTTTCTCTGTTTTATGTTAAAATAAAGTGAATATTTTAAGGTTCGGGGTTTTTTTCACTATTTCCGGACATTTTATAGACTTAACGATCAATCAACTCATCAAGAAAATAATCGGCAGACCTAATTGGTGATGAAAATGACCCTTAGTTGCAGCCTCAGTCTTGATATTTTATATTAAGCAGGGATTAAAGCAGATAACCATCCATAAATCTTACTTATAAATTCAGCCTCATAATCGTGACGTCTTCTTGAGTCCTGCCCGATTCAAACCAGAGATAAAACCAGTATTGATCTGACTTTGACAGACTGTGTGTTCATGTCGGATCCCATCAAGATGATGAAGAAATATAAAGTGTGCCTCTCTCTCTCTCTCTCTCTCTCACGCACGGGGTCACATTCCAGCACCGGGCAGCTTTCCAGCCTGTTAGGTCCACCACGCCGATCTCGCCGAGTCAGCGCCCTACACACACACGCATTCCTCGCTCTGCGGCAGCATTCCCGGAGTCTTGTGCTCGTCAGCAGGACGGAGGTTTGAACCTGCGACCTATACGGTTCAGTCTCTTTGTGCCGGGTTCGATCTGGTTCTGATAATTAATCAAGTTCTTTTCACATCCTCAGTTTAACTAGGGCACGTTGACGGCCTCACATTTCCACCCAGGTTTTGCTTACATTTAAAGCGAGCGTGACTTCACATATTTAAAAAGTCAGTAGCTGAGTGAGTTTTTCCCAGCTGCCACTTAAAGATTGCTCTGTCAGCATTTATTGGGCAGCTCACAGTAACGAGGGACAGAGAGGGGGAGTCCAAAAGTCCCGGGCCGGATTAAAAGCTGGGTTTGTTTTATCTACACCCTGTTTGTTCTTTAAGCTATTTTTCTACATTCAGACGCTCAACAATTGAGCCAAGATAGTCTAATATTGCTTTGACAGAGTTTGACAGAACTTCAGACTGTACCAAATACATAAAAAAGGTCTGTCCTGAGGCATTTATTAGTTCTCTGGTTTAAGGCAGTAACATTTCCCCCAATACCCTAAACGCCAAATCACACATTTAGGCTGTTCTATGTGATCCCCAGTTGTGGAAAGGAACTTGGTATATTTACTGTACTTTAGTGCAAAGTAAAGGTATTTATATACAATTTGTTTCTACTTCTACTCCACTACATCTCAGAGGGAAATATTGTACTTTTTACTTCACTACATTTATCTGACAGCTCTGGTTACTAGTTACTTTTACATAAGGTTTTTACACACAAAACATTGAAGACTTAAAAAAATAGTTTTGTTGTAAATTAAACTACCCAACAGTTTGTGCAGTCTGATACAAAATAGTTCAAACTCAACTTCAACTGTAAAATCCTGCTTTTGCATTAATACATGAGTAATAATTATCTGGTGATATAATAACAGTCACAGCATATTTTTTATTCTGCTTTGAGTACTTTTAATACTTTAATTAATTTTCCTGATTAGAAGTACATTTTTAATGCAGTACTTTTACTTGTAATGGAGTATTTTTGCAGTGAGGTATTAGTACTTTTACTTAAGTAAAGGATCTGAATACTCATATCTCCCTAAGAAATAATGTATAAGTTATTGTTTGACGTCCATTCACTTTCCCCCCCGCTGTGAAAACCTCTGGTGCAGGCAATAAAAAACAACACAGTTGTTGTTTGGTTTGGGTTTGTCTTCTTGGTTGTTCATCTTAGAAGATGGTGCAGTGCTCAAGCTGTTCTCCATCAGTCTTGATCAGAAGCCTGATGATCAGTTTCTATTTTGGAAGTAGGTTGTTTTTGTTTAGAAAACCAGTAAGCAACAAGTGACGCTGCTCCAGAGTCATTTTCAGTCTGAATGAAGGTGTGGTAGACTTATAGGAAGAGTTATTTCTCCAGGTCAGCTAGCATGAAAATGATAATGTTGCCGCTCTTAATCCAGCCTCCAAAGCTCTGATTCGCTCAGTTGTCACCTTGCTATGCTCTTTAGGAGTTTGTTTTTAGGTTGACAGGGGCCATAATCTCCTTATTTTAATGTCACAGGAGGTTTCCTGGAAATAATTATGTAAATTAGTACAAATTGAAAATGTAACAGTTAGTTTTTGTTATGCTGGCCGCATACTAAAGGATCATTGGGGTGACTAAGAGTCTGATTCACCCTCCAGAGATTCTCGGGCGTTCACAAGCCGAGGCTGGTCTGGACAGATTATCGTCCCAAATAATCCTGCTGTGTGACATGTTTACAGACATAATCTTAAAGTCACCGACTGGATCGGAGGCTTGGATTATTACCTGCAGTGTAAAAGGAACAGCGACAGAAAAATGATCAGAAACCCGCAACAGCCAACGAGGGCGAGGGGAACGGGAAGTGACACTGACAGTATGTTGTGTATTTGTTCACGCTTTAAAATGTTTAAATCGGGCTGATTCTCTCTTCTCGGCCTCGACTTCATCCACAGTTTTTTTTTGTTTTCTGTGTGCACCCAGCGGATGACGACAGTCCGCCTCCATGTTTGTTGATGTTAAAGTCACGTTCGATCACATGAGATTCTGTGAGACTCTGAAATCGTTTAGTATAAACGCAGAGTGTGTGGTCCTGCATCTGGACTGAATTCTTTGGTTTACATTTAGTAATTTGAGCTGACGCTTTTATCCAAAGCGACTTACTACTGCTATAAATGTCAGCGGTCGCACGCCTCTGGAGCAAGTAGGGGTAAAGTGTCCTGCTCAGGGACACATTGGTGGATGTGTTGCAGTGGGTCTCCCACACAAAGGAATGTGTCTCGTCCACTGCACCATCGTGTGCGTGCTCTTAAGATTAAAACATAATTCTGCCGTTACATCTGCGGTATCCCTGGTAAAACCTGTAGTGTGCATGGCATTAGCTCAGATATACAGGATTGTCCCTGGAAACAGCCGTCAGAGAGCTTTCAGACTTCTTCTTCTTCCCTGTCTGCATCATCACTGTGGTAACCGTACATCGCCGTGTCCCTATTGGTTGGTGCTGTGTACTCGGTCCCACTGACCTGTAGATGTGTGTGTGTGTGTGTGGACAGGATACAATGAGGAACAGGTGCTCTACTGTCTCTGCCCACGCTCAGTGATTTACAGTGTGTAAGGCGACACCTGAAGAATGCCAATAAAACCTTCAGTCTTAAGTCGTTCTCGCACTGCCCCCGCTTTGTTTTTCTTTTCAGCGCGTTCCCGTCTTCATCCTCCCTTTTTCTTACACTTCCTCCTTTCAGCCCTTTTCACACGTGGAATAGGAAACATTGTTGGCTTCATCAAGCTGTTAAAGTGACGTCTTTTTGTCATGTGTGATTTATTTGATTGAAAACCGCTTCAGCACATTAACAAGAAGACCTGCGACTGAGCCCCATGGCTGAAACATTTGAATTATGTAAAGAAAGAGGAGTGTATAGTTGCAACTAATGATTAATGTCACAATGTCATATTTTCTTATTAGTTAATTAATTGTTTAGTCTATAAAAAGTTAGAAAAATGTATTTTCTGAACAACAAAAGCTGGATATATTCATTTTACAATCTCAAAAGCAAAACATTCTCACAATTGTGAAGCTGAAATAAGTGAATGTTTGACAGCTTCATATAAAAATATCATGTAAATTTTCTAATTAGTTCCATTCAGTGTTTTCTCTTATGTTACATCACTGACACTCTCTATGTATTTTCCATTAAAGACTTGATGACCTGCTGTGTGACGAACACTCACCCCTGATTCTCTCAAGTCGTAAATGTCAGTGTTTATTAGAGAGTAAAATCTGCTTTTAAAATCTGACAGGCGTGAGCATTTAATGGCGGCATTGGGGATCTCATTCACACGCTGTGAAAAGAGTTATACTGGATATTTTTCATTCATTGTTCTTGGCATGAAGGAAAGTTGGACAGCTGATCAATCAGTGTTTAGTAGTTGTTTTTTTAAACGGATTTTAGTTTCATCTTGTTCTGTGTATTTTACCCGCTCCAAATGTGGCATAAAATTTCAACAGAATTTCCAGAAAATCTTCAAAACAAAATACAAATTAATGCTTTCCATCCACAGATGGTGATGGTTTGAATTTTAGGAGGTGGTTCATGTAGAGCAACAGTTTATAATCCACCAGTCGCTGCCTTTAAACCACTGCGGAAGAGGAGAAACGAGATGAGATCATTTAATAGGGTGCCAGTCGAAGCTCAAACATCTTTCTGTTTGTTTCATGTATTAATGTGAGGAAGGTTACAGCCTCATCATCGCTCCACACAGATCTGGACGTTTAAGTCACGTGCTTCATGTTTCCATTGCACTTCGGCAGATTCAACAGATCACAAAACTGACAGAAAATAAAAAGTTAGGCTTAGGAGTTAATTTTGTGCTATTTTGGCTCTGATGTAGCTGCCTCTGTCGGTCTGTAGTCACCACTCTGTAGTCTCGCTCAGTGTCCCACCCACAGCGTTATCTGATTGGTTACAAGACGGTGGAGCTAGCTAGCTTGGTTAGTAAGGTGCATCCGTAACGTTAATTGTCATTTTAAGTGGGATGGCTAGCATCTAAACAGGCTTAAAACAAAATGTACTTAATGGAAAAATTAACAGACGACTCCTAATAAGCTTTTTCAACGCCGCTGGTTAAATTTACACCGTGCAGTGAATACGAGTTGCCTCTAGCCAGATTGACAAGTCGCCATGGTAGTGACTTGTCAATCACAAGATAGCCCCGCCCCAAAGCATACCCTGCTTTATCGTTTCTTTCTTTCTAAATGGGACCATTATTTAATAAATTAACATCATGCTGTTTTGAAGAAGACTTGAAACTAGCGATTGAGACCATAAACTCATTAGGAAAGTGTTTACTGAGGTAATAATTCAGCGGAGAAGTAGGCTCAGTTTCTCAAAGACTTCAGTGCAGTCTGACTTTTTGCAACAAGTGGAGTCGCCCCCTGCTGGCCGTGAGAAAGAATGCGGGGCTTCACGTTTCAGACTCAGACGTTTGCATTTGGTTCCCACTCTTGTTTATTAGTGCGCTAAATATAAAGTGTGGAAAAAAGCAACAGATTGATGGAAACAAACTCTTTGTTACGGAAATGTTCCAGATCCGACTCAGTAAGATTGCTGTTCATTTTGACATGAGACTTTTTTTTCCATAGAAATGACATGAGATGTCTTCTGTGAACGTGTTTCTTTCTCCTCCATCTTTCCTTTCCTTTCTTCTGTCCTGACTGTGATCACTGATGAATCTTTATTTCTCCCCTGAGAATGATTGCACGCACACACACAGCTACTCATTAAAATATACATGAGCTCTAAGTCCCTTACATCCCTGCAACACTCTCTGCATTCATTATTGATGAACACAGACACACGTCTCTCTGCAGCCAAGTGTTTATCTGCTTCATAAAGCACCTGTTGTTTGCTGCATTGCACCTCTGTAATCTGTCCCACAGGAAACACAGCGGCTTCTGTGTCCAGATCCTGTCAGCTCGATAACCAACAGTATCTTCTCCTCTGACCGTTGCTGTCTATCGACTCGGCACCTCTTTACTGTCAAAACACATTCAGTTCAGGCCAGAAGTCTTCATGGGTCCACTTTGTTCCTAGTAACGGAGACCGTAGCGTTGTTGTGTAAAAAGAAACACAACAGTATAATGCAACAGTTTGGCAGGTCGGGGCAGCTCTAGTCCAGCAGCACGGCCCTATTAATGAATAAAAATTAAAAGTTATGTTGCATTCGACCTGTTTTAACTAAGCTCTGACTGACATTAAAACATTTCCAGCTGGCAGCTCTTACCCTGTCAAGAGTTCGGCTCACCTTTAGATTGAAACTGCTTTATTTAGTGTTTTTAATGTTTTAATGACCATGTTCGTTTGTTTTGGAGAGGCGACGTGGTGGTAATTCAGCTCCGGTTTGACTATTGGTCAGACTGTCGGTTGGTAACCCCTCGCTCAGAATACTTTCATACTACAGTACTTTGATGTACTGTTGACACGCTTCTCAACAGTTTGCTGGAACCAATTCGCTTTATCGCTGAATATTAATAATACCTCCAGGTCTTCTGCACCTTCTCTAGAAACTGAGAAACGCTCTCTTCAGCCCAAATATTCAGGAGTCCACTGCTAGTCGACATTTTGGTCACCAAAGCAGGATTAGAAATGTTTTTTTTAACCAGTGAAAAGACACAGAATAATAAACTTCCTGTCTTTGGTTCGAATGGCGTTCACATCAGATAAGAACCGTTCCAGAGTTTACTTGACAGCAGTCTGAGACCACCCCTTCGAGGTGGACCCCAATGAACCGCACTGCGCGGTGATCACTCCATTTATCAGCCTCTCAAAGTGTCTTATTAGCTGAATGTGGATCTGTTGCACATTTCCTTTTTCAGAATAACATCACTAAGGGAACAGTCGCATTCAAGATTTTATGATATATTAGAGCTGCACAATTTATGAAAATATTATTGACATTGCAATATGGTTTTTTTGATGAAGGTAAAATGTGACAAAACAGCCTTATAATGAAGGCACAGATGGCTGCTTATCTCGTTCTTCAGATGTGAGAAAAGCTGTTTGGTACCGACTCGAACAAATGTCACATCAACAGATAATCGTCTTTTAAATGTAAATGAAAATTCTGATGCAAAAACGGTCGTTTCCACTTACCGTGAATCATATCACAAATCTGTCAGAATAATTTTTTACCATATCTTGCAGCCTGATTATTGTAAGTTAATGCAGGATTTAGGTTTGTCAGCTCATTGCAGAACAGTAACACAACTAATAAGTGACGTTTCAGAGTTTTTTTTGGTGAAACTGAACGCAGCTTTGAGCTCACGACAGCCTCAATAAAATGGGCGAAAAATGCTGCAGATATTATGGGTCGTGTATTCAAATACAAAAGTGTGTGTGGGGGGGGATAATTTCAGCTCAACTTCAAAAAAGCTTTGATGCTGGAGACCTCTTTCGCTGTAGGTTGTTTGTCATGTGGTTGATGCAGAGAAAGTGAGAGTCAGTTTCTACTGTACTGTTGAAACATCATCTGCTGAAAATCAATCTTTCACACGTTCCTCTGATCCCCTCTCCCTCTCTCTTTCTCTTTATTGATTCTTCACACACTTGTAGGCTAATCCAGCTATCTTATGCTACACACACACACACACACACACACACACACACACACACACACACACACACACACACACAATAAACAAAGGCCACATCTGCCTCAGTCTTTGAAGTGGTTTTCTCTGTTTCCAGTGTCTGACTGCAGTTAAGGATAAAACCCGCACACACACATATGTACATTTTATTATTTATTATAAGAGGTTTTGTCAACACACACTTTAAGATGTTATTCACTTTTTGACGGGACTAATTGACACATAGTCTCAGAAACACACACAAACAGTCCCCAAGTAGTGTGGGAAAGAGTCAGCTGTTTTAATAACACACACACACACACCAGTTTCAGGTTTTACAAGACCATCAGAGGGAGAGGCTCAGTGGGTCTGCATACCAGAGAAAAAGAAAGGGGAGCTGTGAGGTTTTAAAAGACAAAAGAGGAGGGGCAGAGAAAACCAGATGAAAAAGTGACGGAGACTCAGGCTCTTTCACACTTGTAGGTATTTTAAATTTTTATATACACCTTACCTAAACTTAAGATAAATGAATTATTCATGGACGCCGGCCAGCTCCTTTGTGTCGGTTACAGTGCAGTGCAGCTGCCGTCCCCACACTTAGCTCCTATAGCACAGTCATGTTTTACCTGAAACAGTTTACCATCTGTGATGTGAAATCTCCTCCACACAGAGGAATAAAAAGTGTGCATCCTGCTTTAGTTGTAGAGTCGCTCACACTGGACACTGGAGAAGGTTTTTACCAGCGTCTGGTTCAAAGGTAGTTTAGCTGACTTTGCGAGGATGCAGCCAACAGGAAGTAGCCGCGCTGTCCTCCAATTTCATCATCGATCTTTATTCTATTACAAACTCTGATTGCAAATCAAGTTACTTTGATCCGGTTAGATGGGGTAAGGTCCTTACTCTTATTAAGTACCACTAACAAAAAACTGTCAGAAACTGGACTTTCAACTACCGGTATTCGTTTCCCGTGTCAAACAAAAAGTCAGCATTGAAAGTTTAACTTACTTAAGTTAAGTAACGCAGTTATTTTAACCAAACCATGATCTTTGCTAAACAAGGCAAGTCGTTTTGGTGCCTAAACCTAACCAAATACACGTTAAGTACACAGTACATGGTTAAAATGCATAATAAATGCATGAGATGCAGGTTTATGCACCATTTCCTCCTGTTTGAGTAACGTGATTTGATTGAATTTCCTTTGAAATGTTTCTTTAAATACAAAAAATGTAATCTGTTTTCCTGAAACAGCATGTTTTAAGTGAACTGCGAGGAAAACTCAGCGGGTGTAGAGGGTGGACGTAAATTGGAAGCAGAAAGAAGGAGATGTTGAATCAGAGTTACGTAGAGACCGAGAGGGATGGAGGAGAAAGAAAGAGGTAGGAATTAGTAACAGACCGAAAGGAAAGGAAAGAACGCTAGAGAAAATGTTGCAGCAGAAAGGAATGTGGATGGAGAGGAGAAGAAGGTTTTAGAAACAGAAAACAAGGGAGTTAAACGGGGGGGAAGAGGTTTTAAGTGAGGCGGGAGGCTCAAAGAAAGACAGTAAATTAAGAGAAAAAAGGAAGTAAGGAGTGGTGACCAGGGCATGATGGGATTGATCAGGGGTTGAAACTGACATGATGACACACGGAGAGAGATTTACAGATTAACAGGTTCAAAGGTCATCTGGGCCCTGATGAGCCAGGGGGCGGGATCAGAGCAGGTTCGGGGTGATTGACAGCAGGTGTGTGAGAAGCACTGGCAAGGCATGTTTGGTGAGACAAACAGGTGTGTGTGAGATTTTATAAGTATGTTTGGTGTGCGCTTCACCTTAAATTTTAGTAATATAAACCTCTTTTCCAAACCTAGTGCACCCAAGTCTGCTTCTTTCTGGTCGCATTGTTCACAAGAAAACTAAAAAAGCTGAAAATTAATGCAGTGATTTCCAGCAGAAGAAGAATCTATAAGGACGTCACTTTGGGAACGGCCAACAAATGATGAAAAGAGTTGTGACGATCTGCAGGAATATTTTGTGTTTGGTTACGCTAAGAACAAACTTCTTCTGGATATCAGTTTTGTTATGTTTTGTATTTGGAGACAACATTTTGGATTTTGTCTGTAAATGTGAATGAAATGCAGAGTTAAAGGTGGAGTAAACATTTCTGGAGAAATACAGCACCTTGACAGATCCCATGATACAAAAGTACGTTAGCTAAGTTGTGGGTTTGCAAACTGCCGCTACAGTTGCTGCAAAAAAAAAAAAATTTCATTCGAATCACTTACCCCACACTTAACCATCGACGTCATCCAGGTAATAACAGTCAACCAGTGTGTGAAGCGGTTTTACGTTTTAGGATTGGAATGCATTGTACCGAGAGGTTTTTCCAATACACAGTCTACACACACAGGGGAACAACATATGAGAAACGACAGCAACATTACAGTCCTGTATTTAGCAGAAACGCATACACGACTGGCTGCAGGGCTGTTGCATTGGATTACTTTACAGCAGCACTTTTCTGGACACTTGAGTTGTGTATGTTGCAACTTCAGTCATGTGAAGATAAATCTGCTCTGGGCTTTTCTAATATAATGCAGGGAGGGAACAGGAAAGTGGCAGGTTTTATTTCGACAACCTGAGGCCTCCAGGTAAAGACAAGGGGGGAAAATGTAGGAATAAAGAAAAGGAGGTAGAGAAGGATAGAAGAGAAAACAAGACGAGGAGGCTGAACAGGTGAGAGCGGTTGTATGTTTTGTCTCTCTCCAGGCTCTGAGGGGAGGCTTGACCTCTCAAATTATCCCTCTGCACCTCCTAACACTGTGTGTGTGTGTGTGTGTGTGTGTGTGTGTGTGTGTACTCCTGTGGGACACTCAGTGTGACGACCTTAAGGTCAATCAGCTGTGTGAGAAAACTGCGACCTCCAGCAACCCCCCTGCTGGGCGTCTGGGTTTGTGTTTGTGAAAATTACTGTTTGTGTGAAACGGTGTGTGCAGGTATGTGTGCACATTTCACTATCGCTTCATATCAGTCTGGACGATCTGCTTTTTAATCCGTGCCAGCAGCGTGGCTCTGGGGATGGTGGCGTCGGCCTGTCAGGCTGTTGGAAGGATGAAGCCATGAAACTTCCTATAAATATTTAAGGTCCCTTTCAAAGTTCCCACAAACAGCAGGCAGACACAGTCAGAGACGAGCTGGTGAACACGGTGGAGCATTTAGCAGCTAAAGAGCCAGATGTCTACTTCAGGAGGTGGTGGAGACCAAACACAGAGCTAAAAAAGAGCGAATATTGGACTTAGATTCATCATGCAGGATTACAAGTGAGTGCTAACGTTGCTCGGCATCTGCTGGAAGTGTAAATAAACAACTGTTAATTATAAGCCAGACTCCTCAAATGTGTTGTCATTTAAATGCATTTACAATAAAAAACAAAATTATAATTAAAGATCAAGGGGTGAGTAAATTAGGGAGCCACAGTTAACGACAAACAGTGGTGAGATATTTTATTTAAAAGTCCACATGAAATGAAAATCAATATTTAAGTGTTTTTATATGATATTCCTTGCACTACACGTCACCAATACACCAGTATCTGGCCCATCAATGAGAAAAAAACATTTTGTAGGTATTCTTAAGGGTATTTTAGAGTTTCTCATTTCCTTGAAAAGCTTTCTCAATTTGTATTCAGGTCACGGGATCATAGTGTTTCTGGCAGCTGACTTGCACAACTTAATGTACTGTTTTTGGTGAAACTGTATCATATTTTATGGAGAAAATATTTTCCTGATGGACAGATAATTTGACTTGTTGCTGAAGTAATCTGTAACTGCTGCCACCAAGCTGCTATTGTCTAATTATCTATCCTCGTTCAAACTACACGATTTTTAGCCCGATTTGCCGCTGAGTGACCGTTAGGCTGTGATTTGGGGTAAATCAGCGGGCGGTCGCCAGTCGACACATCGCCGACGTCTGCCAGATATCTACCATGCCAAATATGAGGTCGGCCGACTCCACATCCAGCCAATGAGAGCAGGCAGCTGCTTTTTCACCACAAAACACCTCCAGCTCTCTCTGTAGCTCAGACGATCCCTGCTACCTGCGTGTGCTAATCCATTCTTTCACCCAGATTCTTTGTATTTATAATTGTGATCTTTATAATAACAAACAACAGCTGTTTTGTCTGTAGGTTTGCGTCATTTCCCGTTTCACATTTCCCGTGTGTTTTCTTTACAAAACGTGGTTTGGAGACCTGCGTCGGGTGACAGAGCCGCTGTCAGCTCGTGTAGTGTGTGACCCCCTTGTCACCAATCAGTCAGGTAGTGTGAACGCCACAGCGACTTCAAGACTCCCGTCACAAGACGGCAAGTTGTGTAGTGTGAACGCCACGGCCGTCAGCCGACGGTGAAACGGCATTAGCCGTGCAGCTAGTGGTCATATTCTACAGTTTATAGTCATATTTGCTGACTCTGCGAACTGGGAGCTCGGAGCATCTGCCGAGTGCACTGAAGCACTGCAGGTTTTCAAGCCAGGGGCAAGCGGACTCAGCAGGAAATGATGGCGGGAAGCGGCGCCAAAATGGGCACAAGAACTCGAACCCGAGGCGAGCGGGCAACGGCACTGCGTTTGGCAGCCTCACTGTGAACACAGCCTCAAAGACCGACAGGGGAATACAGTAATGAGTGCTGAGTGTATAGTGATAATTATTATACCCTATATAGTCCGCTCAGTGTATCCCAGAATGCATTTTGAAAAGTAGTGGATGGTCACTAACCAAGCCCTATAGACCATCAGGCATTGCGCTGATAGATATATAGTCCTCTACATACGCCTCCCTTCATAGCGGGTAGTGAATGAGTGGTGATCTCGGACACAGCCAGAGTTTCTAAATGGACAGATAACTTTGTGTTTTGCTAAACCGCTAAATGCTGCTAACTGTACATTATCTGTCTGTATCTACAGCTAATTAGCTTGGTTAGCTGTGCAGCTAGCGGTCCTGTAAGCTGACTAAGCCCCGGGCTGCCAAGAGCGAAAGCTGTCAAGAAAACCACCACAGTACTGTAATCCCAGTCGTCAAACTGGTCTGTTTCGTCCGCCGTGTTCACTCACTGGAAGCTTGTTTTTACAGAAAAATACATAAATAGGTAGAAGCAGATAGCTCTCTGCTTTCTGTTTCATGTGATCTTTATTATGTCACATTTTAAAAAAGCGACCTGCATTCAGAAGTAACAACAGTAAAAGTACTTGTTATATTGCATATTATATAACTGGATTATGCATAAGGTGTACTGTAAAGGTGAGTTCATTACTTTCAACTGAAGCCAACAAAGAAATGCAATATTTACCTCCAACGTGTAGTGGAGGAGCAGAAAATGGACTCAAGTACAAGGTATTTGTACTTTACATGAGTACTTGTTGCTTCACTGATGATAAACTGTTATTGAACTTTTTTAGAGATCAATGTGAAACTGATGCAGTTTATTCAGCTGTTTGGGACTTTTGTCCTCCTCCTCTCTCTATCTCTGTCTCTCCCCTCCTTCCTTCCTTCCTTCCTTCCTTCCTTCCTTCCTTCCTCCCTCGCTCTCTCTCCTTTACTTTTTTCTCCCTCCGTCTCCCCCCCCCTCCCCTCGTGAGGCGGAGAGAGGCATGTCCCTACGTGTTCCGGAGGAGGTCGAGCGACATACAGTCTGAGCGGAGAGAGAGAGAGCGTGTCAGTCCTCTTAGGCAGCAGCGCGAGCGCAACACGGACTGATTCCACTCTGACTGATTGATCTATTACTTCTCATCGATCCACCGATTTACCGGATGGACTGTTGACGTCACGCCGTCTAATTCTCGGACATCCTTCTGTCGGATTTCGGGATTTAATCGCCGTAAAGTCTTTAGTTGTAGCCTAATATTTCTGTATATTCACCGGTCTCCGGGAGGGTTTCACCGACCGGGGGAGCCATGGGTTTCTACGGCACCTTGAAGCTCATCTTCTACAAAGTGAGTATTGATCAGAGGAAGGGTCGATCGATCAGCTGACGTCAGCAGCTGCGGCTCAATCTCTTTTATCTCATTATTATTTTATTGAAAACTGTCGTGCGCGAATTCAAGGTTGTCAGGCTCGTGCAGCACCGGGATGACGAGGCGTTTCTCTCTGACAGCGGCATGCCTCGGGAGCGCGTGCGTGTGTGTGTGTGTGTGCGTGTGTGGACCACTGCGGAACTTGGAGAGAGAAAGAGACAAGTAATTTTATGTTCTCTCTCTCTCTCTCTCTGATTTGATTATTGATCACCACAGGCATTGTTGTTGTTATGGGTTTGAATCCTTGTTAAAACAACTGTAAATAGCTTTTTTTTTTTGGTAAAGTAAATTGTTTTTTTTTTTTACAAGCAAATAAATGAGTGACTGTCTGAACAAAATGAAAATTTCAGTATCTAATGTTCATTAAAGGGAAAGTGACATTTTTTCTTCCCTTTAAGAGTCATAGGACACTGTACAGCTGCTGTAAGAAAATATGAGAAAACAGAACCAAACTATCTATGAAAAGGGCTTAATATCTGGCTTCACTTTAATATGCTGTGCTTGTTCATCTTTACAGCCCTAAACCACACAAATTAAACCTGAACATTTTTGCTTCCTTGCACTGTAAAAACACAGAACAACTAATGTAAATGAATAAAAATCAAGCAGACCTTTAGTATGTAATGCATATTCATCTTTAAAGCTACAAACCACAAGATTAAAATCATAGAAATCGACATTTTCTGCTTCCTTACATGGTGAAAACACAATTACAAGAGTGATACCACACAGCTGCTGTAAACTGCAATTTTTTGGGTCAAATAAAGCAGCAAAAATAACTTTATTAAGCCTATCTAATGCGTGTTGATCTTAAAAGCTACAAACCACAAGAGTAAAACCATAGAAAAAGACTTGCTGTCCTACTGTGTGAAAATGCGGATTATAGAGGGATACTGCACAGCAAATGTTGGTTCAGTTACACATAGGTCAGTATAAGTTCACATTTTAGCCTCACCTGATTATCATAGACTCATCACATGTCACCATAGTAACGTTACAGAGATGCTATAGCTTTAAAATGTAGAAAATATGCCATAAAGTCACCGTAAATGACCATTTTAGATGTCATAGCTGAACTGTAAGCCCCTATAGTAACTCTGTAGTGATGCCAACAGGAAGTGTCAACAGATGCACAGCAAGTATCTTAAAGTTTATTTTAGAAATATTAAAAATTTTACATAAAGACACAGTTGTCTTTTACCCTTTGAAACACAAGACTGGGCTGAATTATTCTGATTTTAACAGTAAACACATTTTCATTGTTCTTCATCCTCAAGTAAAGTTTGGCTTAATGAAATCCACACAGACCCGACATCTGTTATTAAAAGCCGGTGACATGGGGGGGGGGGGGGGGGGGGTAGGTAAAAAAAAGTCAGAAAATCTGAAAATGAAAAGCAGATTATGAGTGTATGTTGGAGCTGAGAGCTGAAGTGACGGTTGTTTGATGTTGAAACGGTGACTTTGTCAGAGGTTGGCGGTTCGATTCTGCCCCTTTTTAGATGATCCACACACAATGAAAGATTTTACATGAGCAGCTTCCTCTTGTATTTTATTTTATAACACAGATTACGCAGGCAGTCAGAAAACACTGTGGTTCACATGAAGATGCCAAGAGGAAGGACACACATACTGTCCTGTACATCTCCAGCCTCCAGTGTGTGTGTATATATATATATATGTGTGTGTGTGTGTGTGGAGCAGCAGCCTGTTAGCGCGTGCTGCTCTATTTTAAACCAGCGCTGCAGCGGCGACATTCCTCTGATTTTCTGCATTCCTGCGTTCATTCACTGAGAGAGAGACACAGAGAGGAAAGAGATAGAAGGCTGATTCAGACCTCTGGCTCGCTGCGTTTGTGTTACTTCACAGCGTGGGTGTTTTCAGCGTCTCCACAGTCACACAGATGTTGGGTAAATGTTGGGTCTGCAACAGCTGTTTGGTCTTTATATGGTCATTTTTTTTACCAGAAACCCACAGACATGTGCAGGAACTTCCCCAGGCCGCATTAACACATGATGTGTGATGCACATGTAATGTCGTCTCATTTTAGTTGAGAAGAAATCTGATTTGATCTGATTTAGTTTCTCCATGTTAGAAATAGCTGTTGATAAGCAGACAAAATGTAATTAGTTGATCATTTTAGCTGATTTCTGTTTAAGGACGTGCTATAAACTGCATTTTTAGGGTGGATGAAGGAATAAAACTTCATAGTATTTCAGGTGAAAACACGGCTATAGTTTAAAACTACAAGAATACAACCATAGAAATTAAAATTGTTTGCATCCCTGCATTGTTAAAGTACAGATTATACTTCACAGCAAAGCCTGGCAATGACACACAGGTGACAGTAAACCCTCAACTGATTATCAGAGACTCATCATAAGTCGCCATAGTAAAGTTACAGAGACGCTGTAGCGTCCCTTCTGTAACGTGGGCTCGGCTTTGACTTGCGACCTCGCAGGAACATCCAGAAACTCAGGAACTTCCCCTGCAATTCCATATCCAGATAACATTTGTAGACCATTACATTTACATTAATTTACACTTGCAGTACACTACACACGTCTCATTTACGTAGATAAGAAATCTGATTCCATCTACTTTGTTTTTTTTCCATGTCAGAATCTGTAGCTGTTATCCATGATGTGTTCATTTTATCTGATTTCTGTTGAGGAAGGACGTGGTCAGATTAAGCTGTTAGAGGCCCCTGGGGCAGAAATTAGCTTTTGTGTCCCTACTGACCCTCCACCTACTTACCTCTGTGCAATGTGTACGTGCTGTGTTGTCTCCAAGTTCCAGTGCAACCAGTACTCCATGTTAATCAGGAATATAAACCATGTGAGCACCATATAAACTAAAATAATAGAGCTCTTTAGACAAACCTACAAGACAGGTCACAGAATGATCTAATAATACCAGACTCGCTTTTGTTGATGTTGTATTTCAGTGGTTTACACTGACTTATGTAGTGTAACTCATTTACAAATATTCAAATTAGCATATACAATGGCCATGCGGTGAACCTGGTGTTTTTTATTTTTCGTTCAACACAGCAGCTCCTGCTGCAGTTGCCAGGTGCAGTTAACGTTTGTGTCATAGAAGAAATATGTTGGTTGTTATTTCTGTAAGCAAGATTTACAACAACCTGTATAGCTGCTTCAATCAACATCCACAATTGGTCACATTTTTGTGATCATTCATCTGACATAGTAGGATGCCGTTCTCATGCTTAACCCAGCCTACAAAGCTCCAGTTGGTTAGGTTGTGATATATTTGAATTGCTGAAAAACATGAGATATGAGGGTGAATCCGAGGTTAGGTACCTGGCTTTTGAACCTGAGTAGGCTTCAGTATCAGGAGGGGGAGGACTGCCCCCAAAATAAACATTTTGCTCTTTTAATTGCAGTAAATGGATCAAAATGATGCCGATTTGTTAAATGTATGAATTCATGCTTTATCAGGTCTGTCCGCAAAATGACAATCAAACATCTTTTAAAATGTTTATTTTCTAAATGGCGTTCTGATCGATCAGGGCTATGCTATGCTAACTTGTTTCATTGGACAACGATAGCTGGATTCAAGTAACAGACACACATTTTCTGAACTTACAAGGTAGTTCACCTTCCTCGCTTACATTTCTCCAAACAATCTCCTGTTTGGTCCGGTTTCTTTGTATATGAAGTATTATCACAGAGCAACTAGGTAGCTTACTGCTGCAGATAGGTTGAGAATGCACGTTTTTTTCTGTTGCAAATTTGCGCATTTGCTTTGAGTTTGTAATCATGCTGCGCAAAATGTTGTGTGTGAAACCGCCATGATAAGGTTAACATGAACATATATGTAGGTTTAAAAATACATCTGACCATATGCTTCTTGCATTCAGACAGTGAAGCTACTTAAATGACTAGAAGAATAAATGTCAGAGTGATTTGATCACTACCTTCTGTCTCCTTTGATACAGAAAAGCTGTCTCTCACTGTTTCTTCTTTGTCTCTGTCGTTGCCTTTCAACTACCAGATGAAGAGGAAGTTGGATCACGGTCCAGACGGCCGGCCGTTCCCTTCAGGGAAGAAGCACTGCAAAGGCAACACCCACCTGAGGTAACACATTTTATTTAGCTAACAAACGGCTCTACCTATAGACTGTATCAGCTGTTAACTACCTAACAACAATTTAAAGAAACACAGTGAAAAGTTTGAGATCGTCAATGAACACATTTGCTCTTATTTTTGTCATTTTTCTCCGTATGGATTTTTGACTACACACTAGCTCGGAAATGCTAACTGCTGCAGATGCTAACATCCCTGTCGCTCTCTCCCCAGTCCTGCCAGTCTGATTCAGGCCACGCCCACCACGTTCGGAGACCTGCGGCTGGCCAATGGGCATTCGGCTCAGCGGCGGCGCGTCACCTCCGGCCCGCCCCCCACTGGCCTGCAGGACTGGCTTCTTACCTTCCAGGTCAGCACACGCACATGTTTCTTCCTTACTAATCAACAGCTCGCTAAACCCCTAACCCCTTTTTTTTTTTGTAAAAAAAATTTGGGGAAGTTTCAACTGCAACTGAACTCGGTATCCAAGATGATGGGCTAAGATAAGATAAGCCTGTATTGATCCCCAGAGGGAAATTTATGTTAGAACAAATAACACTGCAGGTAATGTTAGCTTAGTCAGCTCAGTAGCTACAGCCTGGGGGGCACTGAGCTACTATAAATGAGAAGCTGATTTTGTCTGGCTAGAATCAAGTACTCATTCTTCATTTACTGCGATGGTGAATCTGCCATTGTTATTAGTGCAGATGCATTATGTGCCCCGCTAGAGCAGAAGTTTTACAGGCATAGCAACAGTAGCTGGGCGGGGCTTTAACAAAAGCTCAGTTACATATTTTTAACATGAAGACATTGCTTTACTTGTAACGCTCGATGAGCTGAAACGAGCTACACCCTGTTAAGATTACTTGCCAAAACAAACACACACATCTCAGTATAGTGTGTATGTGAATTTCTTCTGCTTCCTGCACGTATATACAGAGGTTTAGAGGAACGCTGCCTTCGAGCTGTTCTTATATAACTAATAAACACCCCCCCCCCACACACACACACACACACACACACACACACACGTGCATTCAAATGGAAAAACATGGGCCTCTCTTTTCTAGCTTGGGGTAGAAGTTAAAACGATTTCAGAGACGGAAACTCTTTCAAACACACAACTAGAAGAACACATACACACACAAAACTAAGACATAAACAGAAATACACACAACAAAACATCAACATATAGAAAAAGAAAAACTAAATTATTCCTAGACACACACGCTTCTTCATCCTCCTTTTCTTTCCCCCTTCCTGCAGACGTGGAGCGGCCCTGAGAGGCTGTTGGCTCTGGATGAGTTGATTGACAGGTGCGAGACCAGTCAGGTGAAGCACATGATGCAGGTCATCGAGCCCCAGTTCCAGAGAGACTTCATATCCCTGCTGCCCAAAGAGGTACCCACGTATACGTTTATCTGTCTGTCCTAAAATGTATCGCCGTAACGATCAGATATGAAATCAGGATGACTGCATGACCGTGTGTGCGTTGGGAGCAGCTTTTTAAATGCATGTGTGTTGGTGCGTTTGCAGTTAGCTCTGTACGTGTTGACCTTCCTGGCTCCCAGAGACCTGCTGCAGGCTGCTCAGACCTGCAGGTACTGGAGGATCCTGGCTGAGGACAACCTGCTGTGGAGGGAGAAGTGCCGCGAGGAAGGTAAACACTAACACACACTGGACACAGTAAATACACGGTTCACTGCGTACTCAGTGCCAAGGACAGGTATGTAAAGCGCACCCTGCTTTATATCTACATATAAAACAACAGTACGTTGGTGCAAACATAGAAAATGTTATGTTTTCCAATTAAAAAGAAATGCTATTTCACATTTAGATCTGTGTGAACAAACGCTAGATCAGATAGAAGCTCTCTCAGCCTGTTTTGGGCCTCACCACCTGATAATGGCCAGAAAAAACCCTTTTATTATCGATCGTGTCAAATTTTAGTAGCAGCGCTCGTAATTCAGCATATCCTGAGTGAATATAGGGGACACACTGGTACTGGTTGTACTTGTTGTTGGCTGTCTTACTTGTCTTCTCTTGTCATTTCCTTTTTACTTATTTTCCTTCTTGAATCTGTTTCTGCCAGGGATCCATAATTATGGCTAAATTATATATGAACATCGCAATTACTCAGTCAACATAATGTAAACATTGTAGGTTTAGTCTGGTCTTATAATTTGTTTTTCTTAGCGTCAACAAATCCCCTGAAAAGACCAAAACCAACAATGTGTCTCAAAGTGCTTCCTGTCTGTGGCTTGCGCCTCAAGCCCATTAAAGCTGCAGATACAATTTAAGATACCGAGGTCACTCCTGTTATATTATTTCTGTGAATTTGGTGGATTTAATGACACAAAGTGTATTTTCCCTAATGTAACACAATGACACAAGTTGATTCTGATATATATATTTTACTTAACTAAAATGTCTTAAATGTGACTTTTATAAGGCAAAAATACAAACAAAGAAAATAGTGAATTACAGCTGGGGACTATTTTCATTTTGTGCTCTAGTAAATATTTTGGACAGACAGAACAATTACAGATGTATAAGATAGATATTGTTATCAGGATCACCTAATAACAGTATCTACTGACCGGGGGCTACAGATGAAAAGTAGCCTTCTGGCTAAATCTGGCATATTTACATCATTGGTGTTCATTAATGTGCGCTGTCCCTTTTTAAATAAATACATTGTTGGGTTTTTTATAGGATTTGTTATATATTATTTGTTATATATCATTTTACCAGACTTATTTCTAAAATAACATTAACTGTGCATGGCTCCTTCCTTTCTCCTCCTCTTCTCTCTCTATCGCTCTTTCATAGTGTTTTGTTTTGGCACATCTTCTTCCAAACCCTTGAAAAATTTGTTGTATTTCCCGTTGTGGCTGTGAGAGTTCGTCGTATGCTGCCTCGGCTGGGGCTCTGTTGGTGTGTTTTCACAGGGGAAATATGTACAGTAAAAGAATACAAGACGGGAGCTTAGCTTGTATAGTGCTTTCTAACCTGAGTGTAACATGCAAACACGGCTACACTCAGTCACTCCTCTTTCATTCAGCGCAATGCAGTGGCTCTGTGTGTGTGTGTGTGTGTGTGTGTGTGTGTGTGTGTGTGTGTGTGTGTGTTGTTTTCTCTCTGGGCTTTGTGCCAGTCAGCCGAGATTCACTGCCAGCACTCAGCAGCCATACCAATGAGCCTACCTAGTGTTAGCACCACGACACAGCCATACTAATGAAGCCAGTGTTAACTGCAGCTCACCAGCTTCATAAATAAGGCTAATTTGTATTTGCACTACACCCGTGTCATACCAGTGGGAACGGTGTTGGCGTTAGTGAGAATACAAATGCAGCCAATGCATTAGCCTGTTACATAATAATGAAATAGCGCTGATGTTAGCTTACAGTAGGAACTCTACTACAGCCAGGCATGCCAATAGAAGTTACTACATTTACACATTTAGCTGACGCTTTTTATCCACTTACAATTGCTAAATAAAGTAGCACACCTATGGAGCAACTAGTGGATAAATGTCTTGCTCAGGGACACATTGGTGGAGGATTGAACCCAGGTCTCCCACATCAAAAGTGTCTTTAACACTCTGCCTTTGCCAACTAAACTTAAGTTGGCTTAGATTACAAGTAGAAACTACATTAGCCAATGTTAGCGTATAACACAGTAATTAAACTGAGTCCAACTAAAGACTCAGTAGCTAAAACTGTGGTTGCTAATTAGCTTCTCTGATGGGGTGTGAGCTGACATGCTCTCATAAAATTAAACATACTTTTAGCTTTGCCAACTTCAGTGAAAATAGTGTTGTTGTTTTTTTTCTTACTTAAATTATTAATCAGTCATCAAAATTGTCTCTCCACAGGTGTATCAGAGTCTGCGTCTCGTCGCAGGAAGTGCGTGCGGCCGGGCGTCGCTGTCAGTCCGTGGAAATCGGCCTACATAAGACAACACCGTATAGAGAACAACTGGAGGAAGGGGGACACACGAGAACCCGCGGTACGCTACACTCTCAGTCACGTGCACCCTGGTTCAGCTGGCCAGCGTGTATTGATATGTAAACATAAACGTTCTCTCTCTGCAGGTGTTGAAAGGTCACGATGATCATGTGATCACGTGTCTCCAGCTCAGCGGCGACCTGATTGTCAGCGGCTCCGACGACAACACGCTCAAAGTCTGGTCCGCCATCACTGGCAAGGTAAGACGTTTGTGTGTCAGCAGAGAGACATATTGATTATGTAAATTATGACATCCTGTTGCTTCAGCTACAGCTGCACGTCTGTGTGTGTTTGAAGGCGTATTACTTCAGTGTTGCAGTATTATTTTACTAATCACTGTACTATAAGTACTTTGTCAAGCGGTGTTTTTATTTTGTGTGGCGGAATTGCGTTGCATTTCTTATCTTTCTAGAAGCAGTGCTTTTATTTTGAATCAGTTCAAGCAGAACTTTTATTTTTTATAATTTCCAGTGTTTAATGATTCCTGTTGTTAGTTTGTCAGACATGAAAATTTAATCTGTAGTTGTTTTGATAATCTAATAATCATTTTAGGGAATTTATTTTAAAGCAAAAATGGAAAAACATTCTTTCCTTTCTTCTTTGTCTTGTTTGTTGGATTTCGGACAGCTGACCGGGCAAAAGAAGACGTTTTAAGACGTCACATTGGCCTGTGGGACATGGTTACAGACATTTTTTAATGCAAAACGATAAATACTTTAATCAAGAATATGATCCACACAGTATTTGATAATGGAAAGAATCATTAGTCGCAACCCTTGAACTTGAAGGCCCGACAGATATGGGATTTTTAAGACGGGTACCGATTTTGATATTTTGTGATTTTAAAATCCGACACATTTGTTATGTGTGGTTTTTTTGGCCCTCACCAAGATAACGTGGCTCCAAACGTGTTTGTTGCCAACATTTAGCAGATTTATTGGTCGGGCTCTACTTGAAAGTGCTTCATAAATTTGAATAATAAAATAGAAAAGATGCCTTTTATGTAGGTCAGCATGACCCAGTATGACACTGTAAAGCTTAGATGGCTGAATAGAAAAGGATGCGGTGAAAAAAAACGATACTAGCAGGCAGACCAGTTGTGTTAGTCAGTGTGTGTCATTGAAATGTTATTTAAACACCATCTGTGTACGCCGCAGCCTGAGGCGTCTCCGTTTGAATCCACGGCCTACAGTGTTTGTCAAAAGACTCTTTCTCTTAGCAGATATATATTTCAGCTGTACACACACGCCCCTTCCTCTCTTTACTTTATCCTGTATCAAACAAACGCGCACACACAAGAGGTGGGCTCTACATTTAATCAAGTACCGCTTTATGTACTTTACTTGAGTATTTCATTTTTATATGCAACTTCAGACTTTATACTTCAGTTTTAGTTACTCATTACGTTTTAGATTACAATTACTGTCAGGTGAAAACCACGTATCTCCAAATGTGGTGATCCTGAATGTGTGTGTGTGATAAATTGAAGGACGCCGTGTTCCTCTATAGTGGAGGTGTGCGATATGTGTTGTCTACAATAATATCTTAATTGTTTTTTCAGCTATTTGTGAGCCGACATTATCGAATAGGCTACGTCACTCACTTTGCTAGAAACAATTAAAAAACACCTTGTCCGCTCTGTCATTGCGTCATGCATGCAGATCACGTGCGCTAGAGTTAAACAAGCTGGAAAAATCATGAGTGAAGTAAAAAATGGGTGAACAAACAGCACCAGGAGTTAAAACACTGACGCCACCAGCCAAACAATCTACGTCTTTTGATTGTACCGCTAGAGGTGGATCAGCCTGGCTCGATGGATGTTGCTCAAAAGACGTCAATCAGCAAACTATGTCAAAAATCGGGTGCCGTTAAAGACCGCAAACTAACCACGGCACGGAATATGAAGATTATGAAAAACTTCTGCAGTCAGCTGACCACGACAGGCCTGAACCAGCTGAGGTATCAGCATGAAAACCAAAAATTCTGTTCAAACACAGCTACACTGATGAAGACAGAATCAAACCCGTCACACAACAGGTATAACAGAACTCACAGCTAATGTAGCGACGGAGCGAGAAAATCCTCCTCCTTCAGCTAAATAATCTGTTGAAACCCTCCTTGGATCAGATGGAAAATGCATCGTCACAAAGATAAAAACGGCTGTTTCTCTGAGCTCATGAAAAGCCGACTTGATAGAGATACGTGGTTCCCACAGGACAGCAACGCTACAAACACATGATGATCTTATAGACCATGATGCATTGTTGTAGTGTCAATGCAAGCAGCAGAATATTCAATCCAGGAATACATCCAGATATAAAAGTGAAACACTGACAGGAAACATTTTACTGTTTCGCTTTCACCTGTAGTGGAGTACTGTCACACTGTGGTGTCTGTACTTTTACTTATGTAAAGGATCTGAATACTTCTTTCACCACTGAAACACACGCCCACCAACTCGGCGTCTCTGTCTGGTTTCGGTGAAACATTCTTCAACCGGACACACCTGCTCTGTCCTACGTCTGGACCTGCCCTTTAGTGTGTGTGTGTGTTAGTGAGTGTGTGTGTTAGTGAGTGTGTGTGTGTTAGGAGATTCTTCATGCAGATAAAAACACACACACGCACACACATCTATACCCTGAAGGGACGATGAGGTGTGTGTTTCCACTCGTCCTCTCTGAGACAGTTCAATTTAAATAACCTTTATTGGCAGAAGTTTAACTTCCGCCCACAGCCCGGATCACAGCAGTAACCGCAGAAAAAGTTTTCCTCTGTTGCCGCGGCAACTACCACTACAACACCTTCAAGGTGAAACTGCATTTTCTGTGTGTGTGTGTGTGTATATGCGCCTCAAGGGGAGCTGTAAAAGTAGAACAAATATTGACACACACACTTTTATATACACAGATTCATCACACACACACATTTAAAACACACAAATGTTGACAAAGATATACTGGATGTAGAAAACAGTCTTTGCCCAGAAGACTCTAAATAGCACCATTACCTAATCTGGATTATTGGGTTATTATTATTATTAAGTTTTTGGGGGATTTGTGTAATTATGCTCAGCAAATGTGAAATTGCTAATTATGACATTACACACAGAAATGATTGAAATACATGAGTGAACAGTGATAAATTTATTTATTTATTTATTTTTCAGTTTTCTGGTTTGGCTTCTGTTTTAACTAAAAATCAAAATCAGGCCACCCCACTCTGAAATGACTTTTTTGTATTTACTGGGAACAGTTCACAATAAAGGTGACCTGTTTCTGACTTTTCATTCATAAATCCTGCGACCTACCAGCACCTCACTGTTGTTGCAAAACATTTTCCTTCAAAGGCGACAATATAAAAATGTGATTTTTTTTTTTTATTGTTTTTTTTATTTTTTACTCAGAGGTATTATTATTACATTTTTATTAATTATTCATTGATAGCTGACAGTGAAAAGTGCAACATAATTAAAACATTCGGTGGCAGAAATGACAAAATAAAGTAACAATATAAAAAGAAGCTGCAGTACTTCTACATGGCGTTTTAACATTCACCCTTATGCTGTATTTGTCAGTTGTAGTCGCTGTTCTGCAAATGTTACATAGGCTCACTTTAAATAACGTTATTTAAGTGATTGTTGACACTCCTGGAAGCCTGGAAAAGAGGTCAAGGAGAGTTATTTCATTCATATTTATTTAGATTTCTCCAGCAGTATGGTAAATGTTTTCATCGGTGATGTGTTTGTTTTGGACTGTTGTTTGAAAATGTGTACGTGGCCATCTGGACCTGGCTTGTATGAATTCAGTAATTCATAGTGTTTAAAAGGCATCCCTGCGATTTAACACAGACTTTTGTTACAAGAGAGTTGTTTCCGAGCCCACGATGACATCATCAGGGTTACGTTTTCACAGGCTGAGGCGGACGTTACGTAACTGACCTTTTATTTGTGAAATCAGCGGACTGTCCCTTTAAAAGAATGAATGATGCGTCTGTTCATTAAAACCATTCGCTTCTGTTCTCCGTCTCTCAGTGTCTGCGGACGTTGACGGGTCACTCCGGCGGCGTGTGGTGCAGTCAGATGGCGGTCGCCACGGTGATCAGCGGCTCCACCGACCGGACGTTGCGTGTGTGGGACGCCGAGACGGGCGAGTGTGTCCACACGCTGTATGGACACACGTCCACTGTGCGCTGCATGCATCTTCACGGCAACCGGTAACACACACGCACACACAAACACACTTATGCACACCCACTTATATTTACACGCACGTTTACTCTGATGACAAACATGCCCACTGCCTACAGCTCGTCTCCATGGTAACCGGCATAACATTAATATAGTGAAGTAATTGCACATAAACACACAAACACAAAACTTAAAACACACAGCAACACACACGCACACATACATAAACCACACACATACACAATAATAAATACAAATATACAGCCACATACTGAACATAGTGAACACACATATTAAATAGATGCATGAACACACATGACATACATATACACAGGAACACACACACACATCTACATACTTCAAAAACACAGAAACACAGAAATGATGAAACTGGGTCACACAGCATGAACACACACACACACACACACACACACACACACACACACACACACACACACACACACACACACACAAACACACAGACCTCTGCTTCACTCTAATAAGACAAACTTGAGCTGACCTGATTAGCTGACAGTGCAGTGATGTCATACCTCCCCCTCTCTCCCTCAGGGTGGTGTCGGGCTCTCGGGACACGACGCTGCGCGTGTGGGACGTGTCGACGGGCCGCTGCGAGCACGTGCTGACGGGCCACGTGGCGGCGGTGCGCTGCGTCCAGTACGACGGGCGCCGCGTGGTGTCGGGCGGCTACGACTACATGGTGAAGGTGTGGGACCCCGAGACGGAGGCGTGTCTGCACACACTGCAGGGACACACCAACAGAGTGTACTCGCTGCAGGTACTCACGCCTTTTTCATCCACTGTCTTCTAGTCTGATCCCAATCTGATATTTATTGACCAACATAATCAATAAGCCTGTGTGTTTGTGTCTGAGATAAAATGTCCGTCCCTGGAGGTTGCAGGCGTGTAAAACACTCGCATGATCTTCTCTCTTTCCAGTTTGATGGCATGTTTGTGGTGAGCGGCTCGTTGGACACTTCTATCAGAGTCTGGGACGCAGAGACAGGTAGAGACACAGATCACTCTGTTCAGTCCAGACATGAATTTAAATTAATTAAGCTTATATATTAGTAAATATATACGCTTGGTACATAATTACCAGTTTATCAGGTACGCATAGCTAGAAAACAAAGTCACGACCTGGCAATAAATCCTCAACCTCAAAATGTTCAGTCACAGTTTTATTGTAATTCTCAAGGCTGTAATTTGTGTTTCCAATATTTTGTCTACCCTGAGTGTACCTAATAAACTGGCAACTGCTTGCAATGACATAAGGGAACTGTGTTGACTACGTACCCTAAATTACACTACAATCATAATTAGAATACGTTGTTAAATGTCAAGAAAATAGGTATGACTTCATGTAAAAAAAAGTATTCAAGAATTTAGATTATATGTAATGCACGTGAGTTATAAGGTGTTAAATTACATTCTTATTAAATTTCAAATAAATCTCTATTAGTGTTGAAATAGTTTTAATTTAAACATTTAATTATTCAAATTAAAAAAGGACGTTTGTGTGTCAGCAGAGAGACACATTGATTATGTAAATTATGACATCCTGTTGCTTCAGCTACAGCTGCACGTCTGTGTGTGTTTGAAGGTGTATTACTTCAGTGTTGCAGTATTATTTTACTAATCAGTGTACTATAAGTACTTTGTCAGGCGGTGTTTTTATTTTGTGTGGCAGAATTGCGTTGCATTTCTTATTATAACATCAAAATAATCAGATTAAATTAAAATAAAATAATAATAATAATGAAACAACAGAAATACAAACTCCCCCCGAGACCTTATATTAAATTTTGTAATGTTTTTATAAATCTGCCTGTTTTCTCTCTGATTGTCTCATTAAAAATGTTAATGTCATGTCATCAGAATCATTTAAAACATGTTAAAGCACATTTAATGAAAGGTTTAAACAACTCAACCTGTCCTGTCCAGGTGGGTGTGTCCACACGCTGACGGGCCACCAGTCGCTGACCAGCGGCATGGAGCTGCGTGATAACATCCTGGTGTCCGGCAACGCCGACTCAACCGTCCGAGTGTGGGACGTCAGGACGGGACAGTGTCTCCACACACTGCAAGGTGAGCGAGAACAGTGTCCCCCCTGGGAGAGTGTATGTGTCCGAGAAAACAATGAGAGCAGCGCAAAGCTGTGTGTGTGTGTGTGTGTGTGTGTGTGTGTGTGTGTATGACAACCTCCATCTTGTTGTCGACTCAGCACTAAAACACACTGACACAAAAGCTGCAGTCCTCGGGAGAAAGAGAGGAAACATCGGAGATATGAAGGAAACAAGGAACAAACAGTAGAAAGGAATGAAGGAAGGAAACAAGGAACAAAAGTAGAAAGGAAGGAAGGAAGCGAGGACAAACAGTAGAAAGGAAGGACAAACAGTAGAAAGGAAGGAGGACAAACAGTAGAAAGGAAGGATATGAGGAACAAAGAGTAGAAAGGAAGGAAACAAGGACAAATAGAAGAAAGGAATGAAGGAAGGAGGACAAACAGTAGAAAGGAAGGAAGGAAGGAAGGAAACAAGGACAAACAGTAGAAAGGAAGGAAGGAAGGAAGGAAACCAGGACAAACAGTAGGAAGGAAGGAAACAAGGACAAATAGGAAAGGAATGAAGGAAGGAAACAAGGACAAACAGTAGAAAGGAAGGATATGAGGAACAAAGAGTAGAAAGGAAGGAAACAAGGAGAAGAAAGGAATGAAGGAAGGAAACAAGGACAAACAGTGAAGGAAGGAAACAAGGACAAACAGTAGAAAGGAAGGAAGGAAGGAAGGAAACCAGGACAAACAGTAGAAAGGAAGGAAGGAAGGAAACCAGGACAAAAGTAGAAATGAAGGAAGGAAGGAAACCAGGACAAACAGTAGAAATGAAGGAAGGAAGGAAACAAGGTAAAACAGTAGAAATGAAGGAAACGAGGACAAATAGTAGAAAGGAATGATGGAAGGAAACGGGAAACAAAGGCAGAATGAGATGAGTGGCCTGCACAAGTGTGAAAACTATATATTTACAATATTTTTATTAGTATTTTCACAGTGTGGTACACAGTAGTTAAGGATCTGAGTACGTCTTCTACCTCTGCAAAATGGTGAACATAGTGAAACATTTAGGAGCTAAAGAGCCGGATAGTTTTCCTCAGGAGTTGGTAGAGACCAAAACTAGAGCTAAAAGAGAGAGAGAACATTGGACGACTCCAAATGAATGATAATATTGTTCAGTGTCTGCTGCAAAAAGGCTACTGGTTATCAATAACAACTCAGGGCTGTTTGTCTGGTTTGGACCCTTTCTGCCCTCTAGTGGTCACTTAATGCAACTTCAAAAGTATCTTGGTAGCATTAACAGGCTCTGCGCCTCTGGACTGGGTTTACATTCGTTGTACTGGACAGTTTTCAGTGTCATCAGCAGCACAGATACACAACACTTACGTAAACTCTGTAAAACTAAAAGTTAATTCAGAACTACAGTATTTTGATTATTAAAATCTCAAATGTGAATAGTTGCTGTTTTTTTCTGTTTTATATTGTTGACTGTGGCACTGCTACTGGTTGTCTATGTGTTGGTGTGTTGAGGAGGTCAGAGGTCACGGTGTGATGATGTTTCCTTCAGGTCCCAATAAGCACCAGTCGGCCGTGACTTGCCTGCAGTTCTGCCGAGGTCTGGTCCTGTCCAGCTCCGACGACGGGACGGTCAAACTGTGGGACCTGAAGACCGGGGCCTGGCTGAGAGACGTGGTGGCGCTGCAGAGCCGGGGATCAGGTCAGAGCCGCGAACATACAGTGGTGGGGCGAGGGGGGTAACTGTACACTCACCCGTTAACAGACTAAATCAACCGTCTTCTTTCTTTACAGGTGGAGTTGTGTGGCGAATCAGAGCGTCCGACACTCGGCTGGTGTGCGCCGCCGGCAGCAGGAACGGGACGGAGGAAACCAAACTGCTGGTGCTGGACTTCGACCTGGACGACAAGAAGAAAGAGACGGACTGAGAAGAAGGACAGAGTGATGTCATCAGAGACAAGAGGACAGAAATGGCGATGCCAGACTTTTTTCTTTTTTTTTACCAATGTCATGGCAACGTCCAGTTTCTCCAACAGTCCGACATGAATGTTACAACATATCCTGATAAACGGACACATTAAAGAGGACAGCTGGGCGGACAGATGGACAAACTTAAATCTGGATGCTCGCTGTGAATGATAAGATAAATAAAGATAAAAGTTTAAGGTTAATAAATAAAATGGCTGCGCTGACACGGACGGCGCCAAATGGACCGTACAAAATGGCTTCCAACGTGGCGGCCTCGGCCTGGCGGGAGCTGTGGCGACAGAAGAATGCTTTTGACCCCTTGACGGACAGAAACATGGATGTTAATGTTTTCCGCGATGGTGGTCGAATTGAACTGACGGAGGATGCAACGACGAGGGCATTGACTTTTCTTTGCTGCTGAACCAATGAGGAGGTCAACGACGCTATTTAAACAAACCAACATGCAACATGCTCGGGCAACATGCAACGGGCAACATGCTCAACATGAATGTGAAGACAGTAATCAGAAATCAGTCAGTATTGTTTTTCATACCAGCAGCCATTTTCAGTTGGCTTGTTTTTTGTTTAGTTGCCGGTGAAACTTCCCGTCTCTGTTGCCTCTAAATGTACTTTGTGTGTTTCGGCCCTGCAGTACTGTAACATATGGAGTGTTTGGAGCTGTACAAGAGCCGGTGACGGCGCAAGAAACGTCAACTCAGCGGGTGAAACCGTGAATGTTTGGGAATAAAAGTTTCCCATTAGGCAGAGAGGGAGGACTAAACTGTATAATCCAGCCACCGCCAGAGCCTCACATCTCTAAAGAGAGTCCAAACAATCCCTCACTTTCAGTCAAGCTTTACAGACGACCTTTTTTATAGTAAAAAACATTACTGTAAAGGCAGAGGAGGATTATTTTTACTACTCCAAGCTGCTTGTCACCTCTGTAAAAGTTTACTGCGCGCTAAATCACTCACAGACCCACACGATTCTGTGAGTTATAGTGCAGTTTTGCTCATAATATGTCACAAATCCTCAGTATTCCTGCCAAAAGTGAAGTTAAATGCAGAACAATGTGTTTAAAAGTACAGACGGCACAGACGACTCCTTGGTTCTGCCTTTTTCACAGACGGCCTTTTGATGTCACAGCAGGAAACGCACAGGTGGAAATTATGACATGAATGATGGCTGAATAACATGTAGCTGCTTAAGTTACACTTGAATATAACGGAGACAGTGTTAATGTCATCAGTAACGCCTGTGTCCATCAGATCTGTAACTGAACACTAAAGACTCGACTAGTTTCAATCAGTAATCAAATGTTTTCGTTTAAAAGGTGTTAGATTGTTCAGCTAAATGTAAAATAACATTTATCAAAATGTAAAACAACTAGAAACAACTAGTCGTTTGCTATAAAACTGCTTTATATGTTTTATTTTCCTACAATCTTTAGTGAAAATCAACTGAACACTGAACTGAATCTGTGAGAAAAGCAGGTTTAAGGAACCGCCCTTACTCTTAAACCTGCTTTTAAAAATATTTTTACTTATTCACTCACTTTTTCCGCATATTTCTGTTACACGTTTTTGCTCATTATTTAACTCCGTATACTCAATATTCAGAAAGACTACAGAAACAACCGGAGGAACCAAACTACTTATACAGAAAGTCTTAGGAAGCGCAGAAAGGCCATTGAATCTAACCACTTGTGACATTTAATCACTACTTAACATTTAAATGTTGAAATGTAAATACCACTTAATTTAAAGAATGTTTAACTTTGAAAAACATCTGAATTTATGTGATTTGTGAATTTCAAAATGTAACTTTGTAAAATTGCAGAACAATTGCAAACGTTATTATTTTTTGGTTATGGGGTTATTTTTCATAATTAAATATAATATTGTAATTATTTTGGCCTTTCTGTGCTTCCATAGAAGATTTATTTCTTCTGTTCTAAGCTGTTTTTTTCTTCATGTGTCTCCAAAGAGTCACTCCTCATGTTTTCCAGCTTGTGAAATATAAAAAAAAAAGATAAATAATTTAAAACAGCTCCTTCTACCAGATATTAATCCGATAAACTGTCGTTGCCCGGCAACAACTCCAGCCAATAAGCAGAGGTTTGGGTGATATTTCCCCCAGCAACAGGTGGTATTTTAGGCGGTGATTTTCCTGTAAACTTGACCTTTGCAGGTGTGAGGCTCTGCAGAGGCGTCCTGATCACATTATCATGTAAAATACTGTAAATACAAAGAGGATGTAAATATTCAGCTTTTTATAAGAAGAAAATATTGTTCTTGATGGGAAGAGGAGGGAGGGGATGAATTATGGATCAATAAAGATGAGTTTTATAAACCGCTGAGTCGACTTGTTCATTCTCAGAAATGTCTGACGCACTTTTATGAACAATACTTTTCAAGTTGATGTTTTTATTTAGAAAGAACGCAAGCTGTGATGTCTCAAGCTATGGTTGCGCTTTCTCACAAATAAAAGTGTTAACCAGTTCACTGAAGCTAGAAGATAAACTGAAGCATTGTCTTACAGCAAGCATATAAAAGTAGTCTATTTCTTTTAATGACACTTTTATAAAATCTGTTCAGTTTTATAAGCACAAAAATTAAGTCGATGATGGCTGCAACCTAGAATGCAACTTAATCTTAGAGAAGTGGGTAATACATTATTTCACAGGTCTGTAATTTCGTTTCGATGTTTCCTGGGAAGGGCTTTGTAATTTCGACCTAATTATATGGAAGATAAGTGTTTAATTAGTAGATGTATTAATTAATTGCAAGTAATTGCTAGTGTAACCTTGAGAGTCTTTTAATCAGTGCACAGCAGGTCAGCCGAACAAGCATAAATACACAGTTCAACGTACTGTATATGAAGAGTGAAGTGTCCACTAATTTATGGATAAATAATTAATATTAACTTGGGTTTAAATGGAGCAGTACTTCAGAAAATTACCAATGGAGGCAGTAAACCAAAGAACTGGAGCATCTGTGTGAATGTAAATCAGAGTGATCCTGATGGCTGCAGAAATACAAGTTAAAATGAAAATAATAATCACTGCAGCCACACACAACCTGTGTTTATTCAGCCTGTTTGGCCCAGAAACTGATGGGGAGGTTACCATGGTAACGATGCTGGGGTGGGGGGCAGCGCAACTAAGCGTCAGAGGCAATTGGCTTTCAACAAAAAACCTGCAAGCTGCAAAAGAAGCAGAAAGAAAGACAGACTAAATCGTTAAGCATTCAAAGTGTTCAGCATTCAGATCCTTTACTTAAGTAAAAGTACTAATACGAAACTGTAAAAATACTCTGTTATAAGTAAAAGTTTATGTATCATCAGGAAAATGTACTTAAAGTATAACAGTAAAAGTACTCAAAGCAGAAAAGTGCCCAGTATATCTAATGATATACCACATACAATATATACTAAGTGGTGGAAGAAGTACTCTTTTACTTGTAAAAGTGATACCTGGAAAAAAAGTACTAGCAGTAAAATGTACATCAAGTACAAAAAGTAAAAGTATTTGTTATGCATTAGGACACATTTCAAATTCATATTATTAGATTATAATTATTGTTGCATGAATGTGTTCACAACTTGAAGTATATGAAGTAATTAAAATGATGAGCTTCACCTTTACCAGCTGCAACATTAAAGTAATTAACACATTAATGCATCACAAATTATAATCCAGTGATATATTTTATTCTGAAATGGGCCATTCTGCATAATAAGTACTTTTACTTCAGGTACATTTTGCTGCTAGTACTTTTGTTTTCTTTCATAAGTGAACCTTTGCATGCATTTTTTTTTATTTTACTTTTACTTGTAGTATGTTTACACTGTTGTATTGCTATGTTTACTTAAGTAAAACATTTGAATACCCCATGGAGTGAATGTGACCTTTGTTACTTTATTAGTCTTTAAAGTCTTTTTAATGTAAAATGCAAATTGTTTCATCAGAAGAGTCAGTCGGGTGTGATGTTCTCTCTGTAATTAACTTTAAATTTCACTTTTTGTTGCTGCTGCTGTCAAACGTCTTTGGCCAAACTTCCTTCAAAATCAGCAAAAACAAAGCTTTTTAAAAAAATGTTTTTTAACTGAGACTAAACTCCTCCATCTTCCTCCACATTTCCTGACGGCTTCACAGTCTGTCTCAGCGCTCACAGCAGAGCTTTGTGTTTCAGGATACGTGGGCGTTGGTGGGAGAGCGAGCAGATAACATTATGCAACAAAACTGGCTTCAACATCCTGAACAAGTAACAAACTGAAACACGTAGGAGGTGCTTTATGTTTGTTTGAGCTTCATTGATAAAATTAATAAAATAAATGTTCAGTGGCTTTCTTTGAGTCGCATGTTAGCATGCTAGCCTGCTAGCATGTTAGCACAACTGGATTGATTTGTTCCTGCTCACTGCAACCACGTGAAAGAAGAAAGAGTCTGATGTTACGGGGGTTTCCTTTTTATGGCCTTTGAGGCAATAAAAAGTTCAACATGAGAGAGTTTAATCTGCAGCTGCATCAAGAACAGCTTTAAAATCTGATATCTGCAACTGATTAAAAATATGGAGGCAACATAACAAGCAGACGGCTGCAAAACCTGAGCTGAGTTTGTGATCAACATAAAACATTGTGAGGAAAGAAAAGCAAATAAAATGACATGGAAATGAGGAGAGGAGAGGAGGCTTTAAGGGGAGAATAAAGGCGGGGGGGAAAGGAAAGGAGGAAGAGGAGAGGAGAGGAGGATTAAGATTAAGAAGGAAATGGAGAGAAAAAGAAAGGAAAAAAAGGAGAGAAGCAGAAAGGAAAGTACTAGTAGAAGAGCTGCAGAGAATCTAATGTGTGTTCTGTATTTTAATGTGCAGTGTTCAATGTGACTTCTTCAACCAACACACTTTTCTTTCACTTTACATTCTCTGTGTGTGTGTGTGTGTGTGTGTGTATGTGTATGTGTATGTGGATGCAAGCAAGAATCTGAAAAATCTCTCTCCTATTACCCATGAGGCTTTGCAGCGTGTTGACAGCACAATAGTAAGCCCCTCAAGGCCAGCTAAAACACTCACACACACACACACACACAAACACACACACACACACACACACACACACACACCTCTAAGTGAAAAGATATTTTCTTGTTTTCTTTCTGAAAATCATTAATATTTTAAACCCTGGTTGATATTTTTACTATTTTATGGGTAAAATCCATTTCCTGTTCGCTGAGTGATTAAATAATTTGGTTTTTAGGCAGATTTTCTGGGTAACATCACAGACACAATATTGCCATGTGTTTCTACACTCTGTGGTTTGTATGTACTAAAACAATTTCTTACAGATCCTCATTGCACAACAATATATACTAGATGAAGTACATAAAAAGTATATTCTGTATATCTCTGTTTTGTTTGTATCTCGTGCACCAACAAAGTGTTTTACGGTTATTTATTTCTGTTTGGAATGTAACTGCCATGAAACAACTAGCTAATCGTTATTTTTCTCTCTAGCTCACTCACTCGCTCTTTTTTTTAAAGTTTTGAAGCTGTCCAACAATTCCTTACTTTATTTTTAACGTTAATAAACAACAAGAAACGCCCACCTTTCGTCCTAATAATGATCCTACAATCCTTCCTCATTTTATGAATGAAGTGGTGCACAAGTTCAAGAAGCAGGGCCGTCTGTGTTTGACCAGTTGGGGATGCCAACTCCACCCCTAAAAAGATACATTAAAATAGTGGAGCCGGAACACCTGGAACTAAATTAAACTAAATACTACAGGAACTCTGTCTGGTTCCTGGGATTGAAATTCTCCTCTGAGTTCCTGCAGGGGAAAAAACTTTTCTGTCTGATCCTCACTTCTTTAATTGTGCAATAACTGATGTTTTGGCCACTTGGGGGCAGTAACAAGATGTGAACACAACACTGACATCACCTTTCAAGTTTATATATTGAATGTCGTATTTGTGTCACCTGATGAATGAAAGTCCAATATTTGCTCTCTTTTAGCTCTGTTTTTGGTCTCCACCACCTCCTGAAGGAAATATCTAGCTCTTTAGCTGCTAAATGCTCCACTGTGTTCACCAGCTCGTCCATAACTATGCCTGTCTGCTGTTTGCTGTTGAGCAGGTACAGTACAGTGGCTTTTTACAGCTTCTTCTCTGAAAACGATGCACAGAGAACGCTTGAGTGAACCACAACTGTAAATGTTCAGATGGACAGATAAAAAACTACCCTAAAGTGAGGCAGATTTGGCTGCCATTATTATTAAAAACATGAATCAACCCGTTCTCCTCCCAGGGCGTCACATATGGACGCTTTGTCAAGACCCCTTGACGTCACTTTTTCACACCCAGGCTACCTTAGCATCGTTTTTTGCATGTATAGGGCTCTGCGGTCAAGTTAGCAAGAATACCTATGCATCATCAAGTTAGACTTTCAAAATAAAAGTAGTGGTTAACATTGTGAAACAGTGCAGTTTGTTTAGGTTTATGAAAACATCATGGTTTTGGTTAAAATAACTGTGACTTAAATTATGTAAGTTAAGTAATACCACTGTAAGTGACATGACTTGATAAAGGAAAAGGAATCAATGTTGACTTTTTGTTTTCCTGGGTGAAAATCTGGTTTTCGTCCGAACCACATCCTTACTCGGATATTTCTGTTATTTATACGCGGCCCACTTTTAGTGTTGAACAATGGCGCTAAAGGGTGCCATGTGTGTTGGTACCAGACACTGAAAGACAAAGCGTAGCTATCTGACGCCCTGGGAATATAAACAGGCTGGAATTATAGCTGCTTTAAAAGGCTGAGGTGCTTGGTTTCAGGATTAAGTTTTGAATGTTAAAGCAGTTTAATGTTTGGTTAGGGAGTGCATTATGTCAATAGAGGCCCTCACAAGTATAACAGAACAAATGTGCGTGCATTCACAACAGTATAATGTGTTGCAGGACTCTTGCGTTGCATTGCATTAGATTGTAAAGGTGTTTGTGTTATTTTGTCCATCTGTACTCCCTCAGTAGGAGTCTCAGTTGTTTCTACGAGTTTGTTTGTGTGTGTGTGTGTGTGTGTGTGAGATCATGGCTGGAAGCGAGGAAGAAGATGAAACGAGTCTCCTGTGTTTCCTGACAACACACACACACACACAAACACACAGTGCTACAGGCTCAACATACATAATCAATCAACCCTCACTGTGAACCAGAAAAATAAAATAAAATATAGGTTACACACACACATACATACACAAACAGAGGGCATACCAAACAAGCAGCTATGATTATCTGTGGCTGTGGTGTGTGTGTGTGTGTGTGTGTGTGTGTGTGTGTGTGTGGGTGTAGATGATTAAAATGCCTAATAAAGTCAAGAGAAAGCACTCAGCCTAAGTAGCAGACAGTAAAACGCAATCAAAACATCAGGCTGGGACTCATTAATGTGTGTGTGTTTGGGGGCTTGTTTTACTATATTCATGGGGTCTGAACACCGGGAGTCCAATATACTTGTAGGTCCGACATCTTTGTGAGGACCAAAACGCTGGAACCCAGTCACTGACGGGTCCTCACAAAGATAACGACACATGGCTGAGTGTGTGTGTGCGTGTGTGTGTGTGTTTGTGTGTTTGTGTAAGTGAGTTAGTGAATGCATGCAGCCAAATTGAATCTTCAGACTGAAGTGGATGTAATGTGTAATCTAGATCAAATGTGTTTACTGTGTGAGACGGAGACACACTCAAAGATCAATGTAATTCAACTAAGAGCAACACTTATTGGCTGAAGTAGTTTCAGTTACTATGGCAACCGACACCATCAGGACCACTCCGTCTATCTATCTATCTATCTATCTATCTGTCCATCCTTTGCTAGAAACAGGAGGTGACAGGAGCTATGTTAACCCCTACAGAATGCAATTATTCATACCGTTCCTGTAGAGTGAAAACCACGTGTTTCCAAATGTGGTGATATTAGATGTGTGTTCTTTCATAGGCTGAGACAAGCCTCCTCCTGTTTAAGCTCATTTTTAAACCCTTCTCGGATCAGCTGGAAAATGCATTGTCACAAAGCTGAACAGAGGGCTGTTTCTCTGAGCTCATGAAAATTTGAGTTGTTAAGAGATATGTGGTTTTTTACAGGACAGTGATGCTAAAAATATAACGATCTTATAGCCCATGATGCATTACTGTAGGTTAAACTACCCAACAGGCTATAAAGTAGTTAAAATGAGCTCAACCTTCAACAACTATAGCGGTAAAATCAGCCCTTCCTCACCCAGAAAACAACAACAACATAGGTTGATAGGTGAGGGTGTGGAGGAGGTGGTTTACATTCAGCTGTAGTAGGGAGAGGTGGGGGAGGTAAGCAGAGCCAGGTAGAGTAAATAGTCACAGCTGCTGTCCATTGACTAATTATTATCTCCTTCAATAGTGTGCAGTAGTGTGCTGGACCTCCGATGTCTGCCGCCTGCTGTGACTCACATATAGGGAGAACAGCCAGGGGGGCTGTGAGTTTGAGACTGTAGTTATTGTTTGTGAAGAACTGCCCAGAAGAGATCGGCGGGAGCAAGCTGGGAAGCGTGTGGCCCAGTGCAGGCAGAAGTTTTATGCTGGGAGGTGTGTGGGTGAGTGGCAGCTTGTACTGTTTGCAACATGCTCCTGTGTCAGTGTCTGTACTGAAGTAGAAGTAGCTAGAGGGTTCTGCTACACTGGCACCCACCTCAGTACAACCGTCAGGAGAATGGCGGACCCAAGAAAGCAGCAGCGTGGCATTGTTGGCACAGATGCTGGGGGAGAATGCAGCGATGCACCAGCACCAAGTGGAGGCTGCCTGGCAGCAGTAGGAGATCAATTAAAACCATGGCCACCTCCACAAAGGGTTTAAGTTTTACATTATGTGTGGCCTCTTGCGGCCAGGGACAAAGTGCATGTGAAAAAACACCAGGTGTAGGGTATAAATAACCAGAAAGTCCTTCTTTTTGAGTTGTAGAGTGGGTAGTTAGTAAATTAGGCAACCTTCACCAAGGAGACTGGAGTTGGGTTTCCATATGAAACAAAAAGTCAACATTAGATTTTGTTTTTTGCAGCATTAGTAGCGGAAGCAATAATTTTGGTGTTTCTTTGCTTTTTAGGTAGCATTTTATGTAGCCATAGCTAGCTAGCATTAGTGTTTTTTGTAACATTAGCTACTGTTAGTGCTAGATGTGCTAGCAGGTACTCCTTCAGTTGCAATGGGGAACAGAACACTCATTTTACTTAGATACTTACATTTACAATAATAATAAATTTTTTTGAATGCAGAACTATTGTACTGTCATAGTGGTGTTTGAGGTTTTATCAAATTTTTTCCTCTTTATGAACTTTTCCATATTTTTTAGTTGCTATTCACTTTCTGTTTGTGTTCTTGTTCCTTTGTCTTTAAGTTTTCTCAGTTCATCCTCCTGGAGACTCTGACAGTTTTCTTCATCTATGCTCATAACTGCTCTTCATGTGTTGTCTTCATTAACTGCTTCATCCTCTCTCATCTCCTCTTCCTCTGCATGAATGGTCTCCTTATGAACAGCTCCACTGCTGGGGTAACCTCCATCACCTCAAACACCAACTGCACATCTACAAGATAAAAACAAGGACACTAAGAGACATGTTTGATCCACATGAAGACACAAACTGGATCATTAAGAAGGGGAGCAGATCTGCTGGAGTCCACACTGCAATGTTTCACTTCAACCACAAGAGGGCACAACAGGCTTTCTGACAGGCAACTAAATACTTACCATTGTTGACTTTATAACACAATCTAATGATTTAGAAGCACGTTTAAGGACATTTATATAAAGAGTAAATAAACTGAGTCTGCAGGCTGGTATCCAGAGCCTGAGGTGTTTTGGCTGGACGGTGAGGGAAACCTCCTCTCTGCTGGACCTACAGAGACAGTCAGAGGTCCTGATGACCTCTATACTGTCAGCAGCAGAGTGACTGTGGAGAAGAGACACAGCAACAGCTTCACCTGTAGACTCCAGACCAGAGAGAGTCACATGTTGCACCATGCTGTTCTGGGATTTATAATTTCAGTTTGTCTTCTCAGTCATGTCGAGGTATGTAAGAAGTGTCTTGGCTCCAGGATTTGTTGGTCTGTTTTTTTTATTTCAACATACCATCACTATTTGTCTCTGTGAAGGAAGTTAGAGGTACTACGTCACAGGTTACCTCAGGTCATGATAGAATCAATTGCAGAGCTAACGCTAAGACAAAGGTGACAGCAAGGGACTCAAATCAATAGGTCAGACTCTCACTCCTCTCTGCCTGTTTGGTCGACTGACTGACGCAGCTGCCTTGATAAGGATTTATTGCTATCCATTTGTTTATTAACCCAAGGTCGAGGTTAACTTCATTTTGTTTCATTACAGACAAACTGACTGGCTCTCTTATTTGAACACTTAGTGAATCTCTATGGGTCTATGAAGGATACATATCCCCAGACAGGAACTCATGTTTTCACACTTAGTATGCTGGGACTGTATCTCCTCAGCCGAGTTTTGTTAAATAATACTGTATAAGTCTTCATCAGTCTCTGAAACTTCTTTTACATCACCTGAACCTGACTCTCTTCAGTGTTTTAACAGTTTCCTTAAAGCTTTGTAACCAACTTTAACTTTTATTCTGTAGTTACAACCACAACCCTTAGATGAGGATCTAAAGCGTCACGTAAGAAATGTGACTTGGTTTATAGACACTGTCCAGTAATTAACTGGAGGCCTGAGTCTATTGGAGTCAGTCTGTCTATCAGAGACTGTACTCCTTTTAAAACGAGGCTGTTTGCTCCGTTTACCCAATCATTTCATTTTGACAGTGGCATGTAGTTCCAGTCCTCAATGGTTAACACTGGTTTCTTTTAAAACATTAAAATGTCAGAACAAATGCCCTGTTTTGTTGTTCACCAGTTGTAAGAAATACCGGTTGATCTATATTAAAAAGATTAAAGACATAGAAGAAGCTCTGAAGACAAGAACTTAGAGTGGTAGAGTGAGAACAGTAGTCAGCAGACAAGTGTCAGGAAGAAGCACGATCATTGCAGTAACGCAACCAGATTCACACCAACGTCACTGTGAGCATGTTAGCTTGGGGCGACAATAGCTCAGTTGTAAAGACATTCATCAAGCAGAGGGTACTAGGAAACACTCAAGAAGGTGTTTGTAGCTCAGCTGTCACTTCATCTGGACCGTTGCCAACAGCCTGCCTGTAATTACAATGATCATTCCCCTTGTCATGGCATGAGTAATTACTAAGTGTATGTGCTATTTTAATTTGGTAGGTTACACTAGCAAGTGATTTACATTTAGTACATTTTAATTATAGGCACCTTTCAAAACACTCAAGGTCACCTAACAAGACAACGTGTGTAGCAATAAATCAATAAAATTAAGAAAAACTAAATAACTGCATTAATTCAGTAAGGGTGTATACTGTAGATAAAATTAGATACAAAAGATTACTGTGACCAGATGAACGGTTGGATTAAAAAAAAAGGTCCATATATTGATACATTTTACTGATGATACTTGTAAAAATACACACTGCTCAAATAAATAAAGGGAACACTAAAATAACACATGAGGCTCAGTAGTGTGTGTGGCCTCCACGTGCCTGTATGACCTCCTTACAACGCCTGGGCATGCTCCTGATGAGGTGGTGGATGGTCTCCTGAGGGATCTCCTCCCAGACTTGGACTAAAGCATCTGCCAACTCCTGGACAGTCACTGGTCTGTGGTGCAACGTGGCGTTGGTGGATGGAGCGAGACATGGATTAATGTCTGGGGAACGGGCGGCCCAGTCCATAGCATCAATGCCTTCCCCTTACAAGAACTGCTGACACACTCCAGCCACATGAGGTCTAGCATTGTGTTGCATTAGGTTCATAGGTAGCTTTAATGTCACACATGCACAAGTACACAGTGAAATCTATTTCTATTGGAGCAAGCCTCCGGGCCGCAGCTATATTCAGCGCCGCCACTTGCTTTCCAGAAAAGAATTAATGCAGACAGCAACATAGTATACATGACATAACAACATACAATACATAATAATACACGAGACAACACACATTACATGCGGTCACATGGTGGGATTTTTTGAGGTGAGTTGTGAGGAAAAGAAATAAAGAGGGCGGTTTCGAGGCAGTCAGTTCGGGGGGGGGGGTGAGTAAGATAATGAGTCTGTGTTTGTGAAGTATGAGACTTCAGACTGACTATGCTCGGGTGGAGGAGGGAAGGGGCACTAAGGCAATAATTTTTTATCCAATTTAGGTTGATTCGGTAACATTTATCCAGATCAGTGTCCTTCAATCGCTCTCATCCTCAGCGTCATATGTGCATCCAGTTCATGTAGTGATTTCAACATTTCTTCTAATTTCATTGTCAGATCAGTGGTTACTCTCAGCAGCTCACCAGACTGCGCCCCGATGGTGTCAATCCTCCTCTGCGCTTCCACAGACGGAGATGTTACGAAACAGTTCACCGTTCTGATCAGCCCTTTGATGTAAAACCTTCAGCTTTTCATTCACCCCATTTAAGCACTCTTTAAGTTCCCCAGACAGATTTTGGGTAAATTTACTGGTGGCTGTCTTACCAATTTTGACATATTAGGGAGATTCCAAGCCCAATAATCAGGAAGCCCACTAACAAAATTCCAATTATCCATAAATCTTCAATGTCCTCCACAGATAAAACATCCAAGCAAACCGCTTGCCAGGTCTCCCACGAGTCACGAGCGTAGCCTGCAGCGAATGTTCCACTGTGACAGTTAGGCTCACCCGGTGAAGCACCTTTCTAGGTGAAAATATTGTCAATAGCGTTGAGTGACCAGTTGATCAATTCCATTTTCATGGTTTCAGGAGAACAGCAGGCAGGTGGTCGAAAGAGAAAAGTTTCCACACGACCAAAGTAGACAGAAAATAGGAGCAAGCCAAGATAAGAGGGGAGAGTAGGAAAAGCACGACTGCTCTCTACAGTATCAGGAAGAGGAACCCAGGACCAACAACACCAGCATATGGTCTCACAGGGGGTCTGAGGATCTCATCTCGCTACCTAATGGCGTACCTTGGTGTTCTCTGGCAAATGCCAAACATCCTGCACGGTGTTGGACTGTAAGCACAACCCCCACCTGTGGACGTCGAGCCCTCATACCACCCTCATGGAGTCGGTTTCTGACCGTTTGAGCAGACACGTGCACATTTGTGGCCTGCTGGAGGTCATTCTGCAGGGCTCTGGCAGTGCTCCTCCTGCTCCTCCTTGCACATAGGCGGAGGTAGCGGTCCTGCTGCTGGGTTGTAGCCCTCGTACGGCCTCCTCCACGTCTCCTGATGTACTGGCCTGTCTCCTGGCAGCGCCTCCATGCTCTGGACACTACGCTGACAGACACAGCAAACCTTCTTGCCACAGCTCGCATTGATGTGCCATCCTGGATGAACTACCTGAGCCACTTGTGTGGGTTGTAGACTCCGTCTCATGCTGCCACTAGAGTGAAAGCACCGCCAGCATTCAAAAGTGACCAAAACATCAGCCAGGAAGCATAGGAGCTGAGAAGTGGTCTGTGGTCACCACCTGCAGAACCACTCCTTTATTGCTGGTGTCTTGCTAATTGTCTATAATTTCCACCTGCATGTGAAATTGATTGTCAATCAGTGTTGCTTCCTAAGTGGACAGTTTGATTTCACAGGAGTGTGATTGACTTGGAGTTACACTGTGTTGTTTAAGTGTTCCCTTTATTTTTTTGAGCAGTGTAGCATCTGTTCCTGATACTCTTCGCAACGCTTAACCCCCATTATTCACACTTTATCTTTGTTTTTGTTTTTTTTACAAACAAACCAAGAGTCATCAACATGAAGTCATACAAACTGGTAGGTAACTCTTTGACAGTTTGGTGATTGTCTTCCTGCATCTTCAGGACCCACGTGGAGAAAGTGACAGTTTTTGCAGCACTTTAATACTTCTGATGTGTACATTTATTGAAGAGCTTGCAAAGAAATAACTGATTATAAGCATTACTAGTAGGATATTATTAGGTTGCAAATCGACCACATGTCATGAATAATAGAGACAGGTGGAAGAGGAAATGTGTACAGAAATGATTTGGGGCTGACACTTTTTATTCACAATGCCATAAAACAAATAGCAACCAATGCCAATTAGAAAAAATAATTCCAGCAAACAGAAAGCCATACAGTGTGCAACGAGATGGTTCTGTTAATAAAATATTTTAATCAACTGATCATATGACTTAGATGTAAAAGTGTGTTTCCTACATTTGTTCTGCAGTACGGAAACCCTAAGCGGCCATCAGTTCAAACCTTTTTTTACTTTGTTTTCCCGTGATAACGGGATAATTTTCATGTGATCTTGATACAATAAAGCAGTCATTTAACACAGTAGTTTAATGGTCATTTCACTACCAGTATCAGTGTTACTGGTTAGCTCGGTTGGTAGAGCATATGACTCATACTATGGAGTTAATTAATCCTCATGGAAGACTTTTTTAAAAAACTTTTGCATAATCCTCTTCAACAAAGTTCTTATTGAGAGACTGGCGATTGGTCCACATCCATCAACCTGTGCACTTTTCATTTCGCCATCATTTCCAGGCAGAGGAAATTCCTGTGCTTCTTGTTCAGGGGAATCCATTTAACGTTATCACAGGAAAACAACATTCGTTATCTCAAGATCATGAGGAAAATGAAATTGGAGTAAAATAAATATTTAAATGGATGGCTTCTTAGGGCTTCTATACTGCAGAGACTAAATACACTTTTAATATGCCATTAATGGAAAGGGGAAGTATTTCTGCAGCTTGTGAAAAAGAGACGCAGGCTGCTTTCCAACACCAGTGGCACAGTTACTGGATTTGAGTTAAATTAGTAGAACAACAAAACCTTAAATTGAGAAGGTATTTGCCTGAATGTCTCTTTTTTTCCCCTTTTCTTGCATCTGCCCAGCTCATTAGTATGTGGCACAGGTGCACCGATTAAAACTCAGAAAATACACTGTAGATAACAAACTAGTTGTAATGAAGGAAAAATGCTAATGGAGCTAAGTTAAAGTAGGTTACTGGCCTGAAAAATGCTCGAGACTAAAAGAAAAGTTTAAAAAAGAAATGTGAAAAGTTAGCGTTCCTAACCTTTTTTGGTTTTAATATACACATCGCTGCAGAATGAGAAAAGGAAGGCAAAGGCAAAACACAATGAAAAACAACAAACCAGCTGAAGTCATGGGGAAAGAGTGTTCCTCACTTTATTTTTTTTTTTTTGTTTATTATGTAGGGCCCCACAGCAGCTCTTAAACAGGCCCCCAGAGGCTCATTTAAAGTATGTATAAAGTGTGATGGCAGTGATAAATTCTTCAACAGTTTGTTTTACCTGAATTATTTGCTTAATCTCTCACCAGGAATGTAGAATTTCCACTACAGGAAGTACCTGTCACGCCATCTATCTATTGAGAAAGAATCTGCACTTTGACGCATCACCAGGAAGAATTTACGAGAACTCATTTCATATTCGTCACACTGGAAAGTCAGCATTCGTCTCACTGCAGGTAAGAGTTGCTTTTTAAAGTAAAACTTGTTTATTAATGTTCGATATCTCCTAATTTTCTAATCTTTGAAGTTAAATCAAGGTGCAGATTATTTTATGGTGTTCTGTACTTCTCAGTGTTGTTTATTAGGCTCTTTGTAGTCTAGATGAAGCGGATGTCATTATTTGGACATTTCAGATTTTTCACATGGAAAAATCTTCTGTTTTAAATTTTTTTTAACAATTTAAAGGAAATTTTGAACTCTGGTTTGTACTCCACGTCAAAACTATTTATTTTTATAAGTAAAAGATGATGAAGATTCCACATTTTTATGCTTCAATGGTGTAAGAAGTACTTTTACTAACAGTAGGTGAGTAAATGAAGCGCCTTAATTCAGTATTTTACTAATTTAAAGTAATCTACTTTAAGGTTAAAGTAGTATTAACAGTTAAAGGTAGGTTATAGAAATGTTAAAAGTTCTTTTGAATAAAAATGTATTTCCTGTAAATTTATTGATGCCTTAACATGTGACAGCTGTTCCTGAGGTTGAAGCTTATTCAGCTGAATGAAAACTTTAGTTTATTCAGAATACTTTTTATAAATGGTGAAATTGTATTGATAACTTTAATGAATTAATTCAGTTCTGTTCAGGCAATCAGCTACCCTGCTGATTGGGTAGTATAAAAACAGGTGTCATTAGGTTGAGGGTTAAATGTGCGGTAATGCACACTCTTGATGCCACTTTTAATAATTGTAGCTACTTCACTACTTTTCTCTCTTGAGGCTAGATGCCCAAAAACTGGATTAAGACTTTAAGTTCTCCTCTAGATACTCTCACTCCTCTTTCAGTTCTCCTCCATGCTGCTTTTGTTTGTACTTCCTCCAGCTCACAGGTGTGTCTGACTTATCTCCTTTCATCTTCCCCAACTTCCTTTTTGAAGTTTAAAAGAGCTATTCGGCTTTTTTTGTTTACAGTACCAGTAAACTTTATTTATGCAGCACTTTTCTTAACAAGGTTTCAAAGTGTTTTACAAAAACAAAATAACGATCATAGGGTTAAAACAGTTAAAACAGGATAAAACAGTAAAACTTAAAATAAAGTATATAAATAAAAAATAAATAAATAAAAAGGTAAATATTAAAAAGTGTCTCTGCTATAGTGTAAATATATGTGTGTTACAGGTAAATGATGGTGTGTCTATTAGTTCCTCTCGTCTTGACTGTCCTCCTGACTGAGACGTCTGCTTCACTGTCATCTTCAGGTAAGAAAAACAGTAAGATGGAGATTCCTGTCAGTCACATAAATAACATTACACATAAATAATAATGACATTTCTCGTCTCCACAGTGGGTTTGTTCATTATACTGAATAAATATGTAATTCAAATTGCTTTTTCAAACTTAATAATTAAATAACGTGTCAGCAGGGACGGAGCAGGTCTTTTCATGCCCACCTCGGTGGCTCCTGTTTGGTCAGAGATGCTTCGCTTTCTACCCTGTGTGGAGCTCCTGGAGCACTGCCGATGTAAACTGAAGATACAACACATTTAAGTTTATACAATAGAAAATTCAATACATGGCTTCAATGTGGTTTAATGTGTGTGTGTGTGTGTGTGTTAGTTATTGTGCTCTCAGGCAGCTGGTAAACTGGCGTCGCTTCACACACCAGAGGAGAGACAGTTTGTCGTCTGCTAGCAAACACACACACACCTGTGTGGCTGGGTGGATACCAGGAACAGCAGGTATGGTGTCTGTGTCAGCGTGCTGTGCTCTTGTTCTTATATCAGGACTTTATTTAAACAAACACCTCTCCAGTGGAGGAGGAAGTACTTTGATGCTTAAGCAACTTTTCTAATACCACATTAAACATACTCTGTTCCAAGTAAACATCATGCATTAAAAATGTTGTTGTATCTGACTGCAACGAATGATTAATTTTATTATGAATTAATCTGCTGATTATTTTCTCCATTAATCTATTGATTGTTTGATATGTAAACATTTTAATAACTGTGAGAAATACTATCTCAATTACCCAGAGCCCAAAGTGACACCTGTCTCTTTGTTTTTGTCATCTATAGAACTGGTTTTGGAGCGACGACTCGCCCTTCAGGATGAGTGATTGGACCAAGCAGAGGCAGGGAAATACCAGCGAGGGCGGAGCCTGCATGGAAATGGAACCAAAAAGTAAAAGAAAAAACAAGGACTGAATGGATCGATGTAATTTATAAATGGATTATTATTTTAATATGAAATCAAATGCCATACGATTTGCTGTTTGAATTGCACAATACTTCATTATTCCTCTTTAAAAACTAAATCCTTCTGTGTGTTTTGTGCTCAGGTGGAAAGCTGCACAGCGCCCCCTGTGGAGAGCTCAGGTTCTACATCTGCTCCACCACAGTCAGGTAGGCGAAAATTTATTATTAGAGTAGTTATTATTTATTATCCCTTCAGTTTTATGTGAAAACTGACAGTAAATATTGTTGAAATAGTATCTGATTTGACAGTCAGTTGTTGACTAAAAACACATGTTGATACAACTAGGCTATACATTATGGTAGGCTACTGAATGATAACGCAAGTTGATGTTCTGGACCTTTGCTTGGTGAAATTTTCTCTAACTGGACCTCTTTAAATTCTAATTGAAGAAGAAGAAGAAGTCTGAAAACAATGTTAGTGGAAGTGTTCAGGTAATTTACTTTAAGGGACACAAAATCTGTTGAGTATCAGATTAAAAAATCATCTTTACTGCCAAAGAGGTTTACACATACAAGGAATGTGCTTCTGGTATTTTGGTGCAACAACAAAAATAGTAAGTAGAAGTTATAAAGAAAGATAAAGCAGGTACTGCAAGTCAAGAATCACCCAAAAATTATAAAACTGACAATAAAATATTTAAAAACAGTATAAAAAGAATAAAGAATATGTACAGTATGTTATTTAAATAACAGTTTGTGCAGTGATGTGCGACATATTTATGTATAAAAGGTGGTATTAAGCTGTTTGTAGTTTGTTTCTTCACATTTCATGTCAGTTAAAGAATTTCAGCAGGGACAACTTTTCAGGTAAATCCAACATGTTTTATTAGATGCTGTGGAAACATCAGAGTCTGTCCAATAATTGAACATGAAAAGATGAACAGATCTGGAGCAGTGGCACCTGCTCACTCTAGATCAGTTTCCTGTGGAAGCTTTAGACTGCAAATGTATGAAAATAAAATGCAAAGTCCTGATATTTGATGATCGACAACATGTGAATATGTTCGTGAATAACACTGTCATCGTGTGTTAACTCAAACATTAAGTGCTTGTTTGTAATCTCCTCTGTTTATCTCCAGCTCCTCTTCTAAAATCCTCCCCAGCGACAGGAAACCAGGTAACAGTTTACTGGTTGTTGTTGCATCCCAGTACGTATGGCAAAGAAATTACTGTTGGGCCATGTCTGACTTTGGAAATAAAAGTTTGACAAAACAATCAACAACAACTAAAAGTCCACTTACTACCTTTTTACAGATCTTTCCCACTGGCAGCTTTTGCCAGTCACTAACTGTACGATAGACTGAACACTGGAAACACTTCTTAATATAACGCAGGACTATTAAACATCACATAGCAATAACATTTAGATTTTTTCCCCCTCTGTCTCAGGAATCATTCGTGGTCTGAGTCTGTTTGATGTTTTGTGGGGCAACAGCTACTTGTTGGCGGAGGAGATTCTCCGCTCGTCCTCCTTCCTCAATGAGCTCCAGTCCGGTCAGCTGACTCAGCGCTGCTACAACAACTTCATCCAGCAGGAGGCGCTCTATCTGCACAGTGTCAGCAGCACACTGGAGGTCAGAGGTTTTCTTTCTGTACTAGACTAAATTCTGATCCTCTGATGCTCGTCCACTCTCTCATCAGTCTCTCATCAGTCTCTCATCATGATTTTCAGCTCTCTCCAGCAGTAATTTTTTTCTCGTTTCCTTCCTCTGCTTCAGCCTCTGTTGGTGCCGTCTGTATGTTTCCAAGATTTTCATGCAAAAACTCTAAACTTTACACTTCAGCTGATACTCTCTCTCTTGCATCGTACCCTCGTTTACACCAAAAAAGTTTCATGTGCTGAAGCCCGTCAGGCCAAACAAGAATCAGATTGATTTCAGGCGAAAACTCAATCAACATCAAAAAGGCGTTTGAGTCATGGAGAGACCTCCGCTTGTCTTAGACATATAAACCGACCCAGAGTTGGCTTTCATCCTGAACTACCATCACTGCAAAACATGAAAATATATTGTGTAATTGAGATTTAGTTGGCTCAGGTTGGATAATGTTAGCTTCCTAGTTAATGACGACCAGTTGCTAATGTTATCCGGTGCCAAATACTATAGTTGTATATCTTTCCACATTACTTCACCTGCTAACGTGACCCATGTTACTATCCTGTGGACCACCGGTATTTTGTCACTGTATTGATTTAGCCTGCAAGAAAGGATTTTATGGGACAAAAAAAATCTGGAGCAGTTTGTTATACAAGTCTAATGATGGCAGGGGCAGCCAGCCACGTGGGAAACTGTCTCCTGGTGAATTAGACTTTAGATTCGCTCGTTAGTTAGAGCAGTGGTTCTCAAAAAGGGGTCCGGGGACCTCCAGGGGTCCTTGATGGAGTTCCAGGGGGTCCCCAGGAAAAAATACATCCATAAGTAACACAGTGACAGAATGTATGACTATATTGTTAATGGATTTCATATACTTTCTGAAATAAATCATCTAAAAGTCAGAATTCTATCAAATGGGTGATCCTGGGACTCTTTTCAAATTGGGGTCCATGGTCAAACATGATTTGAGTGACTTGATGTTTGCACTGCTGTGAAGGTGATTTTAATTCCAGGTCTGAGTTGAACTGGTGTGACTGGGTGGAGATATAAGCGTCATGTTTTTGTTCCTGCAGACCCTGATGTATAGTTTACAGGAAGCAGATGAGAACACAAGATCACTGCTGCTGGACACACTCAAACACTACAGAAGCAGAAACCAGGTGAGACACCTTGATTAGAATAAATCAGAATCAGAAACGGTTTTATTACCAAGTAGTTTTACACATACAAGGAGTTTTACGCATATGCATTCGCTTTAAACATACACCTATGGAAATATAAAGCTATATAAAAAATATATAATATTGTAATTTAGTTTTTGATTGTGTCCTCCTCCAGAGCCCCCTCACTTCGCCTCCCCCACAGTGGCTCCACTTCGCCCTGCAGTCTTTCCACTCTGTGGTTTTGGAGGAGCCGATCTATTGGCTGGTGGCTCTGTCGGCCCGGGCCTGCCTCCGGGACTTCCTGGCTGAGCCCAAGCCTGGTTCCAAGTTGGTGTCTGGGTCTGAGGATAAGGCCTGCAGCATCTACCAGCAGTGGAGTGTAGAGAGTCTGAAGGAGGTCACCTGGATTCTCAGGTACACGGACGTGCACAGACATTTTGAGGGGGCAGGGTCTCAAGTGAAAAATAGGGCACTTCTCATAATTGTTTAATTTAAAAAAAATATATATATGTTAACACAATTCTGACTTCCTTACCAATTTATTTTAATTCCCTCACACTCATGCAATTGTTTCAAAACCTCCTGCCCAGCCTAATACGACAAATCCAAAGACCTAAAACGTAGAAGTCTGAAAACTGGGTCCTGTCAGTTCTGCAAAGAAAAAACACAATGCTATTGACAGTGTTTGTTTTGGTATTTTTATTCAAATATTGTTTAGTTTTCGCCATATTTACTTTGCGAGGTTTCCCAGTCTGTTTTTCGCCACCACAGTCTCTTTGTACTCCCGTATTACTTTCAGTAACAGTTCCACCTCGGTGTCGCTCCATGCAAAGAAATCTCTAGTGTAGTTCTTCATCTGTAGTAGCACGCTTATGCCCATTGTGTGTGAAGACCACTTGAAGTGCATTCAGTTGTTTTAATATAGACAGAGATAAATTCTGAAATGCAACTAAAACGCTGGTGTTTATAGAGATCGTTTTTGTTTTAAAACATTTTTAAACACAAATGCAGTACTGTAGATGGAGCCTGAGTCATGAACTGGGAACGTTTGGAAGAGGTATCTATCTGAGAGATCTTCAACTCACAACTTCGGCAGAGATTTTCTAGTATTCCTGTGGAGGTTGGGACATTGAGCCTAATGAGTGGCAAACTGGGGTGGTGGTTCCACTGTTCAAAAAGGGGGACCAGAAAGGGTGTACCAATTACAGGCGTATCACACTTCTCTGCCTTCCTGGTAAAGTCTACTCCAAGGTGCTGGGAGGAGGTCTCGGCCGACAGTTGAACCCCCGATTGAATAGGAACAATGTGGATTCTGTCCTGGTCGTGGAACAACAGATCAGCTTTTCACTCACACAAGGATGCTGGAGGGGGCCTGGGAGTGTCCCCATTCAGTCTATATGGCTTCTGTTACAGACAGAAGAGCCGTTTCAGTAGAGTGGCCACTCTTAAAAACAGACTGATACGGATGGTCATTCCTAGAGACATGGCCTGACTGTAGTTGTTACCAGAAGCTTTAAGCGAGTAGGTGTTCCTAGGAAAAGGAAAAGCTATTCTTGTAGGGGGCCTTGCTTAGTGGACTTGCACAGGTAGACTCGCTGGTCTTTACCCAAGTAGGTCTTCACACAAATAGCTTACGCTGACGCTTCAGTAATAGGTTTCTCTGAAGTAGTCTTCTCATCCTCTGACTGGGGGATCCCGAGGCAACACCAGAAAGTGTGATAGTATTTTGTAGGACATCCTACTTTGAGTATCACTCTACTTTGAGTGTCAGTTTTCCAGTTTTGGTCTGTTTGATTTCAGCAGCTTCACAGAAGAGTGAATGAGTCCCTCCTGACCTGAGGCCCCAGATCTGTGAGCCTATGGGGTTTGAGCAAGAGTCAGGTAAAGGAGGTTAGGTAGTTATTTTATGTTGTCCTAATTGATCCTTTTTACTCTGTGTGTGTGTGTGTGTGTGTGTGTGTGTGTGTGTGTGTGTGTGTGTGTGTGTGTGTGTGTGTGTGTGTGTGTGTGTGTGTGTGTGTGTGTGTGTGTGTGTGTGTGTGAGACAGGTACAGAAAGGTGTTAGAGGAATACCAGGATCAGATAGATGTGTTTAAAGCCATTAACATCTTCCACGAGCACATGATGAACCAGAAGAATTTCTACAAGGCTGTGTAAGAATCTGATGATGGATCTATCCTGTTCTCATATCAGGGCACCACATATGGGTACTATGTCAAGACCCTGTAGCACTGTTTTTGTACTTGCAGGGCTTTGCAGTCAAATTTGCAAGAATAACTATGTAAGGTCTGGTTAGACTTTCAAAATCAAACTAACGTTTTTCCAATGTTGAAGTTTGTTTAGGTTTAGTCACCAAAGTTTTAAAAAAGATCATGTTTTGGCTTAAAATACCTACATGACTTAAATGAAGTTCAATAACGGTACTTATTCAACGTATGTAACTTAGTTAACTTGTAGCACGACAATATTTAATTTAAAATATTGGATTATTACTTGGATTAATAGTACAGCCCTATTGATCAGTGTGGGTCTTTAACATGTGTGTTTCTGCTGCAGAGACTGTGATATAGAGGATGAAAAATTATGAAGAGGAGCAGGGTGTGTCCCCTGGTGAAGGTGAGTCATTACATCTTAAATTACATATATTTTTTAATTTATTTTTTTACAATCCAACAAATAGTGTGTGAGATAACTGGATTTGTAGTAGAAGTTGTAACAGTAATAATAATAATAACAACAATGGTAATAGCACTAGGAGTTTAAGAAGTAGCATAAGGGGGGTGTAAAAGATCCTAATCCATTTGGATGAACGGTGTATAGAAGCATAATACGATAATAACGCATTAACGTGCCCAGCCCTAACCAATACTTATTAGAGATATTAGAGAGGTAATAAAAGGGTTAAGAAGTAGTGGTAATAGTAACAGTATTACTAGAGTAGTTGTACTATAGTAAAATTATCAGTAGTAGAAGTTGTAGTAGTATATGCATGGGTGCAGCTAATGTCAATGTAGTGGGGGTTAGAGGTACTAGTTATAGTATTAATAGAAGTTAAAGATATATAGATTATCAATATTACAATTAAAGTATCATTGGTATTATTATTACTACTACTAAAATATAATTATTAGTAGTAATATTTTAAAATATTTAACAAGCCATTTAATTAGATTCTTATTTATTTTTTTAGGACATTAGATAACTCATCTCACCTTCAACTGAATCTCTCTATTTTCAGGATTTTCCCAGACAAACTAACAGACCTCTTCTCCACCACGATCAAGGAAGTGACTTCTCTCCTACAAGTGTGTTTGTAACCACAATACATTGTGCCAAGAATGAGTTATGTTTTTTTAAGTGTTCTACTTCCTGTTGACCTTGTTTGCAAACCTCAAAGAGTTGAGGGACAGCGCATATTAAATCATATTACACTTGTTTGGATGCAGTTTTTCTTGTGAATGTGGAGGAAAAAACTTTGGTTATCATTTGTTAGATTGAAAGATATTATTAGCTTGTTTACTGTATTTACTTTTTGTCTGTAAAAGAAAAAATAATGAACAAACTGATAAATTTCCTCTTTACCTTTATTATTAAAAAGAGGTTTAGTCTTACTTTATTTGACAGGAATACTGAAAATATGCCAGTGAGCCAGAAACTACTTTTCATCTGCAGTCGTATTTAAACAGTCCCATATTACTTTTATAGTTACTTTTTAAGTATACAAAGGGGTAAATTACAGTACATAAAATGTAAAGGGGACTTATTTCATTATAAAACATAAACTAAAAGAACCAAGGTGTGTGTCTTTTGTCCCGTGTCCTTTGTCTTTTCAAGTTCCTTGCAGGTCCTTTTTTATTGGTACAGCTATAGAGTATATAGAGAGAGAAACTGTAAAGAGTTACTTATGATATAATAAATGAAAAAAACAACTCGTCTATTTAGGCTATTACAAAGTTTTTTGTGATCATGTTGGTCATTCTCTAGCTACTCAACAGTTTTTGGAGCAGTCTATGGGCTAATATTTGTGGAATCTGAATTTTAATAATTTAGATATGAATTTGAATTGCTCAACTTGAATAACTGCATTAAAAAAACTGAATCTGAATAGCATCATTTGAAATTGAATTTATTAGTATGAATCTGAATTCCAGTAAACTTGAATTTTTTTAATGAAATTGTTGCAAATGAAACAAGTAAATTTTGCTGATAATACTTTTACTTAAAAATAAAAATACTGTATTTTCACAGTGTGCTTTTAGTATTTTACTTATATACTTCTTCCACCATCAATTGTATGTGTGTAAATATGTAAATATATACTGTAGTTCAATAACCCCGGAGTCACACAGGCAGCGTGTGCGTCGCGTTACTGCAGCATCAGAGCTACACTGCCCAACATATGCAGTAATGTTAAAAAATACATTTGAACCTAACCTTTATTGGACTTTAATATTTGTAACCCACAGAGAACAATCCACAAATGTGTACTATGGTGCGCAAATATTTCACTATCTACAAATGTGTATTTTTACATTTGTGTTGTGTACAATCATATCCACAAAAATACAGCGCAATTCGCAAATATGTACAATTTACTCTGTACACACATATTTTGATTTCACATACAAAGTTTTATTTACGCATTTGTGGATCTATTTTTACACACATAACAGTTTTTGCACATTTGCGGATCTTTACCTGTCAATTTGTTATTACCACTGGACTCTACTCAGTCTAAATGTTTGTAGTGTATTTAGTTTACTATTCAAATATTTGCGCATCATAGTACACATTTGTGGATTGTTTTCTGTGGGTTACAAATATTAAAGTCCAATAAATCAAAACGTCAAAGACCAAACTTTTGTCTTGTTTTACCTGTTTAATTGTGCAATCTACAAATTGGCATGTAATACATGTATCGATTCGACTTTGATAGCCTATTAATGATACTAAATGATTTATGATAACATGTTCTATAACGGACTTCTGTGTGGAATCGTCATGGTTATCTCAGTTCGCAATGGTTTATGGGAGTAGTAGTTCCTTTACTCATTTAAAAAGGATGTACACATTGTAACTTTGCCTTTTCCATTGTTCCTGTAATTTTTTTGTGCTGATTTAAATGTTTTGTGGTCACGATTCATATCGTAGCCAGTTGGATTCGCTCAAGGCTTAAAATTCTTTAAAGGCTTTTGGGGAAATCAATGGGAAATTTACTTTTGGAACGGAAATAAGGGGGCAGTCACTTTTAAACTCTATTTAACTATACAGTCTGAGGAGAGAACAACAACGATGACTGTCTAACTTTTGTTTTAAAAGATGGGCCTTTCTTTCCCAGTGCAAGTGGACATTAGATGACTGCACTCGTCTTCTGCAGACAGATTATGCTGTTGTCAGAAGTTTAATTCATGAGTGCTTTTATAGTATAGCACATTGAATCCGAGAATTAATGCACTCGTCGCAGGTGAATCAACTGGATCTCAAGGAAAACAATAAAACAACTTCCTGTTGTCTTTCAGAGGTTTTCTTGCTTTTTCCATAGTTCATGATCAGAATTAAAAATCGAACGAGCTCTCATGTGAAGAAATGTTTTATTTACATTTTATTGTCATCAGATATGTTAAAAGTCAAACCTGGACTGGCACTCCACTGAATTGTTTTCCTTTGTTTATTACAATACAGCTTTACATCAAGATCACAACTTTCACACACCTACACAGCACACAAACTTGAATGTTCTGCTGCAGCCAGTTCATCTTACCAGGCACCACTGGCTTGGACTGGTGCTAGAGGTCCGCCTCACTTCTCCAACTCTTCAGAGCTACTCTCATTCCTAAAGTCATGTGGATTTACAGTGTCACAGATTGCAGATGTTCTGTGTGTTTCTCCAGCTACAGTCAAACGACCTTTCAGGTAGGTTGCACTAGGACTTAATATTGCTGCGTTATATTGCTGACTTGACAAGCAGTTGATGGATTACAAATGTGTGGTTTATGTGATTTTATTGATAGAGTTGTTTATATAAGCTATACAGTGATTCTGTAATTCATTTACTTCTCAGGAAGTTCAGTTTGACCCGCTCTGCATCATACTCTGATATGTCAGACTCTGCCCTGGATCAAATGGTTAAAGATTTTGTAGCTGGGAATGATCTACTTGGACCGGAGGCTGTCAGGGCACAACTTCGGTCACAGGGACTTCGTGTACAGAGAGTTTATGCGTCGGGTTGATCCAAGGGCAGCTGCCCTCTGAACAATGTCGCAAAGATTTCAGCGAAGAGCATACCGCGCGGTCGGACCAAAATCCTTGTGGCACCTTGATGGGAACCACAAACTTATAAGGTAAGATGTCTGCAAAGTTTTATTGCTTACACACAGACAGACAGACAGACAGACAGACAGACAGTCAGAGAGAGAGAGAGATTTTTAACACCAACATATATTTACTATATGCACTGTACAAAAACATACTATATTACAATACTAGATACTTTTGCATTTACATGTGTAGCAAAAATTTAGATCAGCACATCTCAAAACTTAATTGACCCTCTGTCACAGAGCAGAGCGCCCCCCCACAACCCCAAACCACCTCAAATGTATCCAGGTCATCCGCAGCTCTGTAAAAACTGAAGTCTAACAGCAGTCTGGACTTAACCATTTTCTCAAAAACAAGAACCACATCAACACTTAACCCTTCCTCCACCTTTCGTCTCCGGGTCATATACACCGCCTGCATCACCAAGCAGTGAAACACCGTCTCTCTCTCACTGCAGAAGGCACATTTTTCTTCTACATCAGCGTTAATAACAGAGATGAAAGAGTTCAACGCTACACTGCCATGAAGGATTCTCCACTGCAGGTCTGCATGTTTCTTTGCTAATGGAGATTTGTACAAAGACCTCCAGGCTGGTTTAAAGTCAGGATCTAAGTCCAGAAAAACCCTCCATGGGGTGTCACTACGTCCACTCAGTGTTCTCTGATTCAAAGTTTTCACCATCAGTTTATAGAGAGTCTTTTCTGAGGCGTCCCCCAAAGAAGCACCTACAGGGTCCACAGGTTCAAGTAGAAAACCAGAACAGTTCTTAAAACCAGGAAAAAGCCTAATGGCAGGATAGAGATCAGTGCAGTTTGGCAGCAGTGTTCCATCAGAAAAGTCCACCAAAAGAGAGCAATCATGCTCCGTCAGCTTCTATTTCCAGTGTTTCAGTAGCTGACTTGTGACTCATGTAGACCTTAATCCAAGCCGATCAGCTAATCCAACAGGGTCGTCCAACCGAGGCCCAGCTAGCTCCACCACCTTCCCCAGAGTAGAAACCCCTGCAGTGTGAAGACGTCTGGATGGCGTGGGTCACCCCCAGCTAGGGCAATCCAAGAGTCCCCCAAACAGCACAGGCTCTTGTAGGAGCCAGTACAGAGAGTCAGCCTGCTGCTGCCTCTGCTTCCTCAGCAAAGTCCACACTGAGAAAACACTCCTGTAAAAAGCTGGTAGAGATGATGTGCTCAACCCCTCACTGTCAAAAACAAAGGATGCAGCAGGATAAAGGTCTCCAGACCAGGTCTGTCGGCCCAGTGAGCAGAATGAACTGAAGATGGAAGGCAGCGCCGCTGCTGGCCAGATGGACTAGACCCTGTCCACCCTCCTCCTTAGGAAGGAACAGGACACTCTGAGGTACCCAATGCAACCTGTCCCAGAAGAAATCAACTAAAACCCTTTGGATCTGTACCAGAAGAGAAGCTGGGGGACCGATGCCACAGAGCAGAAGAGACCAGATTATTGATCACAAGAGTGCGACCTCTGTAGGACATTTTAGGTAAGAGCCATTTCCATTTCATGAGCCGACCTTTAACCTTTTCCAAGGCATTGTCCCAGTTTTTCTGCACAAACATTTCAGTGCCCAGAAAAACTCCCAGATATTTCAGTCCTCCTTTTTTCCACACCAAACCTCCAGGTAACCTGAGCTGATCCCTCAGCCTTTCCCCCACCATGACAGCCTCACTCTTCCCCCAGTTTACTTTAACAGAGGATATGCAGCCAAACAGATTTACAGAATTCACTAACATATCAATGTCTTTCTGTGTGTTAACCAGCACAATGACATCATCAGCATACGCCGACAGTTTGAAAGAGACATCACAGTTTGGAAAACAGACACCACTCAGATCGTTTCTTAGTTTATGGAGCAGAGGCTCAATAGCCAGAGAATAGAGCATGCCAGACAGAGGGTAGCCTTGACTGACCCCCCTCTGAATATTGAAAGGAGCACTCAAGGAGCAATGTCACTATACAGAACCTGGATCTTGGCTATAAAACCTGGGCTGAACCCAAAGGCAGCTAGAGTTTGCCATAGATACTGGTGTTCAACCCAGTCAAAAGCCTTTTCCTGATCTATAGAAATCAGATCAGTGTCTACAGCCAATGAGCTAGAGACCTCCAAAACGAATTAAAGTGACATTGTCACTTATGAGCCTGCCGGGCTCACAGTATGTCTGATCAGTATGGATAACAGCAGCCAACTACTTTATAGGAAGAAGGTACAAAGCTCTTGGAAAACACAATTCCCACTCCTCCACTACAGCTGGACTTCCCCATCACACCCCCTTCTCCAGACACTTTCATTATCTATACTGCTGTGTGTTTCCTGAATCAACATCACATCTATTTTAAAAAAGCAGTTCTTTTAACATCATCCCTAGCTCCATTTAGGTTCAAAGTGCGTATGTTGAAATCACACATGGAGAAAAAGCAGAGAACGAGAGGAAACAAGAAAAGAGAGAAACACATGTTTTTTATTTTAAACATTATCAGCTGTTTGTGCTTTTACTCTGAGTATCAGTTTCTTTAAACGATAGATTTCCTGGTCTGTTCGGACATCATCTTCAAAGTTTCCTGATCTTTTTGTCAGAGACTTAGCTGACTCAACAAATAGTTTCAGATCCGAAAAGTGGTCTTCCACTTTCACAAACCTGGCACCTTTAGTTTTCTGCAGGAACTTCCTGACATTAGCAGGGGAGTACCGATCCTGCTGGTCCTGCTGGGTCAGGGAGAAATCACTCTCTGGCTCCTCTAAAGATGTCCCAGCTTTTGTGCCTGTAGTTATTTTGATAGCTTTTGCATTGCTATGGAATTGTTCTGAAAGTGTCCTTTTTGATGACATGATGATGACATAGTTTTAAACATGTCATCATCAGACATTTCTTCATTTTCACCAAAGTCCTCACACACTGACAGATTATCACGCACATCATCATTTTCTTGATTATCAGTGTTTTCCAAACTGTTGGGACACTCAGTCTGTTTATTCTGCTCTTTGTTTGACCCTGTCTCTGCCTGCTGACTATCACCACCAGAGCACACAGGGGGGTCCCCCTCATGGGTTGCGGACAGAAAGGCATCAGAGCCCGTTGCACCTTTTTGTAAGAGGTGGCATGGAACTGCAGAGACGGCCAAGCACTACAATGCAGGACATCTTTGGTGCCAGAACTGCACCAGAGGGAAGTTCTCATGCTGCAGGAGCAATGGGAGGTGATGTTGATCCACACGGTGATGGGACTGCAGAAGCCTCTTCTTCCTTAAGGGCACCACTGGTAGACTGGTCTGACAGAGTGACTGTACCTCCAGTTGGACAGCACAGTCACGGAACAGGTTGCAGCACATTACCTGATTTTAAAATGTGTGCTTTAAATATTTCCCATTTTCAACACGCTTTTCTTCCCCCCCCCCAGAGATTTGTCATCGGATCCTTCCGTCAGTGTGTTTTATGGGCGAGAGGATGGCTAAGAGGAGCGCGAACAAACGACTTGAGATAGAATAAACTCTCAATTTAAAAAGGTTAATGAACGAAGAAAGGAGGAAACTGATGTCTTATCAAGGCAGGAGGCACAATCTTTTCTTAATATTTGCGTTTATATTTATATTACGTTATGCAACTTTAGTTTTGTCTGTATTAGCACCCCTCTATGATTAAGCTGCCACCTTTGCAAGTTGGGCATGTGGCGTTGTCTTCATGTTTTTTTCCCACAAATCTAAAGCATCATTTGTGTAGTTAACTAAAGCTAACTTTACCAATTTGTAAGAACTAAGTGTAACGCTAACTTATAACAACTAACTTATATCATTAACGGTCTTTATTTTCCCGGTATTATCCCTCATTTTACGTTATATCCTGCTGCTATGCCTTTTAAATATTTTCCTGTCAATTTCTGTATTTTCAACGTTTCTATAAAAAAATAAAAAAAAATTCTGGCCGTATTTGAAATGTTTGCTATGAACATTAGCTACATCAGTGACAAGAAATCAGTGGCACAGTCATACAATCTATGGGCACAGTCAATAAAACAACAAGAAGAGCAGCGCGAGGAGGGAAGGGTGGCTGTCGCTGCAAGTATTTCACTTGAAAGATTGACAGTCGTATTTCCCTTATTTTCAAATCCCCTCTTGACAGCTATGCTCAACAGCTGGTAAAAAATATTTGCTGTCCTACATTTTGACTCTTCATAAAATGTTTCGTTAACGCCTTTTTTCGTACAACACTTAACCACTGGAGGCCAACTTGGACCACCAAGGGGGTCCTTGCCAGACTCTTCCTTAAGGTTTTGCCTGCTCTTGAGCTGACTCACTGTATCAATCCAAGTAAACTGCTTAGTTAAGGATCTGGCCAAATTGCTTGAAACACTTTGGTTATGCACGAAAATAATCTTTCAACATTTGATGTTACATTTTAAAATTGGATTTAAAAAAACTTTGACAAATGAGACAAATGTTTTCAATGCAAACAGTGTTAATAACTTTTTAGAAGAAACCCAATGAAGTAATGCAATGAATTCCTAATGCATTCCTAGAGCAGTGGACCACTACGACGTTAAATTACTTTTAAAGTATCACTTCTGAAGAATTCCAGTCAGAGGATCACTTCACGTATGGGTAAGTCTATCCTGTTGACATTTTGGTCTTTATTGTTTAGGCTTACTCATTATGCATGTGTTCTTCACTTTAATTAACCTACTGTATTTGTTTAGATAGTTGAATAAGTGATTACCACACCACTGAACACACTTGCTATTAGATTCAACTTTATTGTCATTGCACATGTCACTAGGTACAAAGCAACGAAATGAAAATTGTCATTCCTCTGAACTTGAACACTATGTGCCCCAGTGAAATACATCTGAATAATGCCTTGCGCAGGTCAAACCTGTACATTCGTCCACAGGTAGGCAAATGTGTATGGAGATTTTCAGTACCATAATTAATGGTTGGTTGCAAAACCATTTACATATTAAAGCAGAAATTTGTTTCTGATCTGGTGGATCTTACTATGTGTTATATTTGGGTAATTGTGAATCCTTTATGAGCAGATTTTTTACATAATCTACCTACAGCAGGTAAATCTTACACCTTTAGTCAAATCAGACTATGAAATGTTTTATGGTGTATATAGATGGGTCATTAAATTGAACATATCACGTAATTTTGTAACATGAATTGTATATGTTGTGACATGAGTGGTTAGTATATTAATGTATTAATTAAACAGTATATACAGTGGGGGAAAAAAGTATTTGACCCCTTGCTGATTTTGCAGGTTTGCCCACTTACAAAGAATGCAACAATCTACAATTTTAATCATATGTACATTCAAACAGTGAAAGACAGAATCCCAAAGAAAATTCCAGAAAATCACATCATATGAATTTATAAAAATTGATAACCATCTGATGAGGAAAAACAAGTATTTGACCCCCTACCAAACAGCAAGTATTCTGGCTCCTACAAGCCAGTTAGTCTTTCTTTAAGACACAGCCCCAATCCCAACCAATTATCTACATCAAATACACCTGCCTCACCTCGTTACCTGTATAAAAGACACCTGTCAACACCCAAACAACCAGCATCCAACATCACCACCATGGGCAAGACCAAAGAGCTTTCTACGGACATCAGGGACAAGATTGTTGATCTGCACAAGGCTGGGATGGGCTACAAGAGAATCGGAAAGCAACTTGGAGAGAAAAGATCAACTGTCGGTGCAGTTATCAGGAAATGGAAGAAGCACCACCGCCAACCTCCCTCGGTCTGGGCCTCCACACAAGATCTCGCCTCGTGGGGTGTCCCTGATCATGCGAACGGTGAGGAATCATCCCAAAACCACAAGGGGGGAACTGATGAATCAACTGAAGGCAGCTGGGACCACAGTTACAAAAGAAACGGTTGGTAACACACTACGCCGTCATGGATTGAAATCCTGCAGCGCACGCAAGGTCCCCCTGCTCAAGAAGAAACATGTACAGGCCCGCATGAAGTTCGCCATTCACCACCTGGACAACTCAGAAGAGGCCTGGAAGAAGGTGATGTGGTCAGATGAGACCAAAATAGAACTTTTTGGCCTCAACTCAACTCGTCGTGTTTGGAGGGCAAAGAACACCGAGTACAACCCAAAGAACACCATCCCCACCGTCAAGCATGGTGGTGGCAACATCATGCTTTGGGGGTGCTTTTCAGCCAAGGGGACGGGACAACTCCATCGTATTGAGGGGAGGATGGACGGGGCCATGTATCGTGGAATTCTGGACCAACATCTCCTTCCCTCAGTGAGAGAGCTGAAGATGGGTCGAGGATGGGTGTTTCAGCACGACAACGACCCTAAGCACACCGCCAAAGCAACAAAAGAGTGGCTGAAGAAGAAGCACATCAAGGTTCTGGAGTGGCCTAGCCAGTCTCCAGACCTGAATCCAATTGAAAATCTTTGGAGGGAGCTTAAAATTCGAGTTGCCAGGCGACAACCTCGGAACCTGAATGATTTGGAGGCTGTCTGCAGGGAGGAGTGGGCCAACATCCCTGCCGAAATGTGCACAAACCTTGTCACCAACTATAAAAACCGTTTGACATCTGTGCTGGCCAATAATGGCTTTTCTACAAAATATTAACATGCTGTTTGTCCAGGGGGTCAAATACTTGTTTTTCCTCATCAGATGGTTATCAATTTTAATAAATTCATATGATGTGATTTTCTGGAATTTTCTTTGGGATTCTGTCTTTCACTGTTAGAATGTACATATGATTAAAATTATAGATCGTTGCATTCTTTGTAAGTGGGCAAACCTGCAAAATCAGCAAGGGGTCAAATACTTATTTCCCCCACTGTATGTATTAAGTGTGTAGTCTTTTCAGGGTCCACCAAACGAGGTTTCGTCGAGCACTTTCGTCCAGGACGCAGAGCTGTCTGTTCAGGCTCCAGCCACCACTTTCAGCCTGACTGCAGGTGATGATTATTATATTATCTTTTTTAATCCTACAGATAAATGGAGACTCAGTCAGGCAGTGTTGGACAAAAATCAGCAACAATTTTTATTCAATACAATGGCGCACATAAAGGGAAGGTCAGAGAACCTCTGGATCTCTGACTGGGGGGGGGTATCTCATTGGTCCTGCTTACATAGGATCACACTGAACTCATAGTAATGTTATCCTGGTAATTTAGAACAGATTACTGACGCAGTGGGAGATAACCCTGCATGTCATTCTGACATCAAGTCACACAGTAACAAACCATTCTATTCTTTCTTAGAAACAACAGGATCACACAGGAATAGATTCATACCACATGTGGATGAACACATAACATCTACCATGTTGAAAACTTCTACTTAACCATATTCTGAGAAATATAAGGCCATAAACTAAACATAACAAATCCTAAGAAAATTAATATAACACATGAAATGCACATAATTCTGATTTGCCACTCATTCACAGGACCACCAGTCCAGGCTTCAATCGCCACTTTCAGCCTGGCTGCAGGTAATTAAAAAAATAAAAGGTAAGATTTTGAGCATTAAACACTTTAATTCCTGCATTCTGATGAATTTTTCTGCACCAGTTTATGGTGAAAGCATTTTTCGTTATGTAAAGAGAAACAAAATTCAAGTGGCAGGTGACAATTGTCATCTCTATAGCCTAACTTTAGCAGAATCTAAAGGTCATTCTGAATATGCTTGCTACTCCTTCTCCCTACCTACTTCCACTCTGTTTGCTCGTTCATGCGGAGGGTCCGCCACATTGAGTGCCATCCGAAACCAAAGAGGATGGAGTGGTAGTGGGTGAGTGAGCACCGATGCTGGCTTTTTGAAGGTGTGTAACACCCTTTGCGACACGATGGGGGACCTTTTTTCAAATGTGGGTTCTGTATCACTTTGATAGGACAGTCGATAGGATTTTTAAATTCTGAAACTACACTAATATTTCATGTCGCCATTCAGAAGTTAACATAGCCCAACAATTAAACTGAGTTAAGTAAAAAAAAAAAATAAAATAGTCTTGTCTGATAGACAATACAACTGTTTTTTTAATCCTATTCATGTCATACAAAAAGTATGACATGAATACAATTCAGCCAAAACAAAATAGCCTACATTAAACGACAGAATAGATTACTCAACTAGATACCAGGGGTATTGCGTAACAAGCAACAACAAAGTATTAAAAGGAAAAATAGTGAAGTCTTTTAACTGATTTAAATTCAGACTATTTAATGCTTCAATATAATGTTTGATTTATTTTTAAAAAATCTAGTATTTGTGAATGCAATCTTTTTAATATAGCCTAACATAAAATTTTACAATGAATATCAATGGTAACGTCAGATCCTATTTACGTTGAGGAGAAGGTAGTTCGTCCGAAAGTTGGCCGCTGGATTTATACTTGGGCTGGGCACATTAACGCATTAATTAATTAACACGGGGTTGTTCTTTGCTCTGGTGATCAGACAGGGAGGCGCTCTATGGATGGTAACCATGGTAACGGCGTCTGTGCGCTACACAGCTGTAGTCCATTTAACTTAAATTAAAATCATAGGCTACATAACTTTACCTGATAGGCCTTCATCTAGTTTTGCGGGGATGCTCTGCTACGCGAATTCCCTCCTGTTGAAGTCCTATTTAGTAAACAGTAATAGATTCTGGAAACTCGCAAACAGCGAGGATCAGTCTCTCTTCCAATGATTTGTGCTCCGCATCGTGTACAAAAAAATCAGTTCAACTTCGGCGGGCGTGTGCGTGCGTTCACTTGTGTGATGAAAATTTGTCTCTTTACTGTGTCTAATGGACATTTAAATGCTGATCTGACCACTGCTTCACTGTGCAATGTGCTCATTTTAGATTAAAATGCACTGTTGCTTTTGAATTATTGGTTCTGGATGCCTTTTACACCTTCTGGTCTCTGGAAATGTTAGCACCAATCCAGGTCCAGAATAGTTTCCTGAAAGTCTACATCAGCTTTTGACCACCTTAGAATTTAGTAACAGAGATGGGCTTGGCTTTCTTCACATAAATGAAAAAAGTATTGTACCCAAATTAGACATATTTAAAACTTGGTTCATGATCTCTAAACCTGATGTTGTAGTAGTGTCTGAAACTTGGTGGAGGAGTGTGGTGGCAGGCTGACAGTGAGGCACGAGGCAGAACCGAGAGGGTGCCGTGGGAGACACCTGAGGGGAGAAGGTAGGTAGGTGAGCCCAGCTGACTTGACGGAGGACGGAAGTGAGTGAACCTGGGAAAACACAGGGGAAAACTGGGAAACAGATTTCTGCGGGTTACTCTAGCGCTTGAGTGAGGTAGTGGCACCAGGTTTGGAGCAACAACAATCAAGCAGCGATTGTGTGGCGAACCGGGGTTGAAATACTGGCAGGGATGGAGTTGATCGCTGGCAGGTGTGGCAGGCAGAGGAGGTGTCTGACGAGGTGCAGGTGCGGATCGTCAGCTGGGCTCAGGAGCAGAGAGAGAGAGGGAGAACACAAGCAAGGGGAGCAGAGGAGACACAGACAGGCAGGCCAAAGCACAAAGGGAAAACAGAATCACAAGAAAAAAGGAGAAATAAACAAGACACTCACCGTCAGCCGGGCTGCCACCACAACAGTTTCAGGGAGCAAGCTTTCCTTCCAGATTTAGTGAAATGGTATCAAATAGGATTGATCCCTACCATTGGGGATGCTGGAGCTTTTTTTCAGCAACATTTCTTAAAGCTTGCAAATAAACATGCCCCCATTAGGAAGTTCAGGATAAGAATTAGAGACAACCCTTGCTTTTCTAAAGACATAGCTGATCTAATCCATGCCAGAAATAATCAATGGTCTATAGCTAGAAAAACAGAGTGGTAACAATTTGCATCTTTTTAGAACTCTTAGAAATCAGTGTACAGCTCATTAGAAAATCTAAAGCTGAGTACTATTTGGCACAAACGTCAATTAGTTTGCATTCAACATTCTGGGAAACCATTAGAGCATTACAGAATAAGAAAAATGCTTTTAATCATAATTTTGAAAAGGCAGGACATATCTTTGAGGATACATTTGGTAAAACCTCTCTTGTTCAACATAGTTCCCAGGTCTTTACATTGTCTTCCTGTATGTCAAAGAATTGACTTCAAAATCCTGCTGTTAGTTTATAAAACACTAAATGGTTAAGGGCCAAAATACATTTCTGATCTTCTGCTTCGTTATGAACCATCCAGACCTCTCAGGTCGTCTGGGGCAGGTCTGCTTTCTGTCCCCAGAGTCAAAACTAAACATGGAGAAGCAGCGTTCAGTTATTATGTTCCATATATCTGGAACAAACTCCCTGATAACTGCAGATCTGCTGAAACTGTCAGTTCTTTTAAATTAAGACTTTTCTTTTTAACATTGCTTTTAATTAAATATTTACACTGTGAGAAATGAGTAAGTAATTGAGTGAAAAGATAATGAGTGAGATTGAACAGAAGGAAGTGGTCTTAAATCTTGCGCCTGAGTGATTTGCAGGAACCTCTCTCCACCTGTAAATGCGCAAGTGGGTCCAGAGTATAACTGGATCAAAGTGGCCTGCGGACAGACATGTCCTGGTTTCTCTGTAGTGTCCGAGGGTTTTTGGAGTTTCAGTGGACCCAAAGATTGCTATGGACACGAGTACAGACTAGCTAGAGAGAATAGATTAAGTGTACTTCTCTGTTTATTGTCTTTTCAAAATAATTGTAACTCAATTATTTGCTCAACCCCTCAGCCTGTTATTATTTTCCATTTAACTCTTTTAACCCTGATTGTACACTGCACTATAACTTTTACTGTCCTGTGTTACCCTGTTTAAAGTGGGGTTTTTTCCCCCCAATTTCCCTATGTTGCTTTTAAACTTCTTTATGTTTCCCTGTTGCTTTTATGTTTTGTGTAAAGCACTTTGAATTGCGTTGTTGAAATGTGCTATACAAATAAACTTGCCTTGCCAGGTAATAAAATGTGAAATTCCCCATGGTGAACCCAACTCACAGGAAGCTTGGAATAATTTATTCCTGGCTGAACCTAGATCCCAGTCACTACAGGGGGAAGTGGTTTCTTCTTCTGTTTCTTCTTTGACCTTTGAGCTTGCACCATTCTTTGAGTTAGATGTTTTGCAAGTTTTACAGAGCATCGACTCCATGAAGGCAGCTGGACCAGATGGACTTGATCCTGTTTTGTTAAAAATGTCAGCAGAAACTATAGCAAAGCCATTCACTTACATCTTTAATTTTTCCATTTACACAGATCCAGTGCCTATTTCATGGAAACAGGCTTGCGTCACGCCATTACTGAAAGCTGGGGATTCATTTGACACAAATAATTATAGACCTAACTCAAACTCAAACTCTAACTCAAAGGTTTTCGATTTTAGTGTCTGATTAAACTTTTCTGGTTTCACAAAATGTTCTTAACGACATGCAATCTGGTTTTAGATCTGGCCATAGTACAGTTTCTGCCTCTTTAAAAGTTGTTTAAAAGTTAGCAGTTGATAAAAAGTTATTTTGTATGGCTGTGTTGATTGACCTTACAAAGGCATTTGATACAGTAGACCATTTCATGTTAATCAAAACCTTGTTGAATATTGGTGTTGGGCATAGAGCTGTAAATTGGTTTCACAGTTATCTCTCTGAACGGAAGCAAATTGTAAGGCGTGGGAATGTAACATCTGACCCTGTTGCTCTAAAAAAGGGTGTCCCACAAGGATCAGTTCTGGGCCCTTTGCTTTTTATCATCTATATAAACAATGTCTGCAGTAAGTTTAAACACTCATAGTATCAATTGTATGCGGATGATACAATTATGTATTTGTGTGCGCCTACACCTGAGACTGCCTGTGCAATTTGCCTCATTACAATCTTCCCTGTTTGAGTTGAAGCTACTTTTAAATGCAAAAAAGTGAAAGGCGCTAATATTTGCACCTATAAATACTAAAGACCCAGCTCTTGCTATTAACACATTGCAAGATGAAGCCATTGAACTTGTTGATACTTATAAATACTTACAAAACTTAAATTTACTCTGGCATTCTTATATAGATTAAAATCTTGCCTTTTAGGACTGCACGTAAAAAACTGGTTGCAGGATTATTCCTGTCTCAACTAGATTATGGTGATATCATCTATCAATTTGCATGTCCATCTACTCTGTCAAGGCTTGACCCTCTTTATCATGCGGTTCATCACAAATGCTGGTTATCAGACACATCACTGCATCTTATACAGTATGGTAAATTGGCCATCACTCAAAGTGTGCAAGATGCTACATTGGTACATTTTTATTTATAAAGCTATTTTAGGTCTTTTGCCTTCTTATATCTGTTTAAAATTTGTTCATATGCAAAGTACATATCATTTAAGATCTAGTGACGGACTACTTTGTTAGGTACCAAGAATGAGGACCGAAGCAGGAAAGAGGAGTTTGTCTTACTATGGCCCTTCGTCCTGGAATGAACTACAGTATAGGCTTAGGATTGGTGCGCTAATTTCCTTAGCTGCCTTTAAAAAAATAATATCTGACATTATGACGGATGTATGCACTTGTTTTTGATTAACTGTAGGAAGATCTCTACGTTTAGTCCTTATTTCGTTTGTTTATATATTTTAAAGTCATTGCATTTTTGTCTATGTAAATATTTTGTAAACTCTGTGTAAATCTGTACTGTATTTTAATTCACGTAATGTATTGTTTTTCAACTTATGGTTGAAAAATTGTGTTTTACTCGTTATTTGTTTAAAATGTTTGCTAACCACATGTTATTACACTTTTGTTTATATAGCAGAATTCATTATTCAATTTTGCGCATAACTATGCAATTAATTGCAGAAAATCATACATGGTCTTTACCGTGTGTCAACTTAGCATAATAAGGAAACTCATACTTAGGCAGGCACGGCTTTCCATCAGGCCCATACCACACTGCGATTAATCTTCATTGCCCAGCACTAATTTATACCCTATGAGGGTTAGGGAGCTCGATTTGGTTGTGCGGGTGATTCCGACCAGAGTTCACTCCGTAACGGAGTGGAAGTGGCGAGGGTGTAGTTTCAGAACGGGCCTTAGTCAGTGCAGCTCTTAGTCATTCTGTGCTGCTGTTTCTCCTGTAGATATTTAAAATCATCCCTGCTGAGTCATGATTTAGTCTTCCCTTCTCTTTTATCTCTGTTTGGGGAAGTAACCTCTTTAAATGTGCATGTAGCACCTTTTCACCTCAATAATAAATTATTTAATTTTAACTCTGTATCTCACTTGGTCCTGATTACATAGGATCACACTGAATCAGGACTGTAGTAATTTTATCCTGCCGATTTAGAACAGATTACTGACGCAGGGGGAGATAACCCTGCATGCGCAACATCATTCTGACATCAAGTCATGCAGCAAAAACAACGTTCTATTCTTTCTTACAACAAACAGGAGCACACAGGAACAGATTCATATCTGTGCATGTAATGCACATAAAATAATTCTGATTTGCCACTCATTCACAGGACCACCAGTCCGGGCTCCAGCTAGCACTGGCAGCCATAATCCTGAGGATATGAGGTTTGTTTGTCTTTTGGTTGGTTGAAATATTCATATATATTCGTAAATTTGCTGAAAACAGTTTGGGTGCTGTTGGCTGATCCCAATATTTGAACTGCCTTTCCTAATCATCATATTGCATCTTCTGTGTTATGAGTTGTAGTTTTTTTACCTGTCTGGTCATTGTTCGTGTTACCTTCTGTGCGTGGATTCCCCAGTGTTACAGTATCTTGGTACGTGTTGTCCTGTGTAGCCTGCTCTGCTCATTGTTCTCTTCCGGTTTCTATGGTTTTTGGTTTCTTTTGGATTCCTTGTTTTTGGACTTGTTATCAGCCGCTCCGCCTGTAAGTGTGCTCGCCTTTGTTTATTAAACTTTTTGAACTATACCTGCTCCACTCAACGTGTCCTGCATTTGGGTCCTCCAACATGCCTTACCACCACTTACCGTAACATTCTGTGGGACTTAGGGAAGACTTCTACATGGACTCCTCTGAATCAGAAGTTGAAATTCTCTCCGTTCTCCAGTCAGGTGCAACGGCCTCAATGCATTCAAATGTAGGATTTTATCTGAATTTGTATACTCTGCATGGCCTGATTATGTGTGTGGTCATTGTTTTATTTTCTGTGTTCTCAGGATGTCAGATGTTTGGCTGACATTTTGAATGACTTTCACAATGACCATTTAGACCTCAGTTGCATTATCCCAGTCATTGCCAGGCGCAAAAACATTCTTCAGAGTGCATGTGTTGCTTTAAGCAGAAGCTATTTTGCTTGGCATAAACTGCCACATATCGAGTTCATTGGGGAGATGGCAGAAGACTAAGGAGGTTCAAGGGGAGAGTATTTCAGGTTAATTCAAAATTTGATGCATCCTGCTCAAAAGGTTATGGGAACATTGGTACCTTTTGCAGATGTGCCATTATTTTAAAGACCATATCTGAGATGTTTTGTGTTTCTGTTACAGATTCCTCATGATTGAACTGCAGACCAGGGAGGCTACTTTTCAGCTATGACCAACAGGCGTTTGCACAAAAGTTTTACACTGTGGGAAAGCTGTTGGCCTGGTCCATTATCCAAAATGGACCAGGAATCCGATGCCTGGGAAAACCCATTTCTGCTCATGTGTGGCCAGAAGCCAGAAATGACCTTTTGATCTGGATATTTTCCAGGAAGAGGAATTGGAGATTAAGCTTGAAAAGGTAAATTAATATATTCTATGTTAGTCTTGTTTTAAAAAAATAACACGTTATTTCATTTCCTTATCACTTGCATTACTATCTTGAAACATTGTCTAAACAAGTTTTGTCCACAGTAACCTATATATATCTATACTGACTACAAATATAACTTTATTGCTCTACTCAGGTTGAGATGCAGCACCACTGAGGAGTTAGGAGCTCAAATGCACATTGGGAGACTGGATGGCTGATAGTGGTGTGCCAAACATTTACACAGCCTCTGTCAGGGAACACAAAGGGATGGGGTTTTACAAAGTAGTCTACTATATTCACGGCTTAGAGTCCTCCGGCGCTGTGCCGGAATTCCGGGGAGAGGCATTTTTGTATACGACAATATATAAATATGTCTGTGGAAAATATTCTTGCATATTTTTCAGTGCGTGTGTGTGAAGCGCCAGTCTTCCTCTGCACAATTGGTGTATACCGAAAGAAAGGGGACTGGCACTTCCTGGCGACGTGGACACTCATTGGTTATTGTAGGCCGTGGACAGGGCATAGACGTTTCTATTGGGTCAATTAAGGTGTCACTCACAAGGTCAACATGTGGTGTGGATGTTTTTGTTTACATGCTAGCTGTAGTTAGGCTAATGTAAAGCAATGCAAAAGCAGTCCATGTGTATTCATTGACATAATAATGCTTTTGGGACTAAATATTTTATTGGATTAGATCGTCTGGACCTTTGCCGACGTAACAATTTGCTATTTTTGTCGGCATGTAATCCGCCGTTGGAGTACGGCTTCACAGATAAGTGCTGTCAATTTTGACGATAGGCAGTGGGCCACCAGTAAGTTACTTCCACATTTTAGTCTTTGGCATCCCGAAACTTCTCATCTTTCCTTTGCGCTCATCTGTTCCTATTCTCGCCTGTTTGCTAATCTCTGTCTGCGGAGACAGAGCAGGTGGAAGCTCGGTACCTTTCATGTAGCCATGAGGTCCCATGTGAATTGATCTAATTAATTTTAATCGCAAACAAATCAGCACTTTAATTTGTTGAAGGAAAAGGAGCTGAAAAAAAATTTACTTGACCATAATTGTTTTGCATGTTTTACCTCAGATTTGTTAAGTGATCCCAGTCATTCCCAGAGAATGACAGTGTAACTGTGGCACCAGCTACGAACAACGTGCTAACCTCGACAACCCAGCTGTATTCTAACGTTAACTTAGCTTTCCTTATTACCTAGGCTCCTTAATTACGTGCTTGCTAATAACTTTTTCAGTGTCAGTTTTCAACACAAACTTAAACTCTTGCCCCTAACCTCCATCTTTGTCGTAAACCTGTGTGTTAAGGGAAGATGGAACAACAACTCAGATGTAGTTTATTACTTTGATATGCTTTAGGATTAAATAAGAAAGGCATCCCCATATGCATTAAACTACATCACCTAATCTTGGTTTCACTTAGATCAAATCACAATAGCGAAATCTAAAAAGATAGGATCTGGACTGTTTACTTATCAGTGTGGAAAATGGATGAGACCTAGCTGTGCCGTTCCACGGGACAGGAAGTCGTCTCCATAATGTCATGAAGAAGGCTGAAAAGATAATCAGAGATGCTCTTTGTGGAAAAGTTGTACCAGACCAGGTGCATCATGTAGGAACACACTTGCTTTTCTGCCTCCTTTTGGTCTGATCACCCATTCTGCTGTGCTGCCAAGACCTGCAGTTTCAAAGCTTCTATAAACATGTTGTGCTTTTGCTGAACAGACAGTTTCGCACACCAACCATCCTCCTTTCTCAAGCCTGCAGACATTGCACCTTATAGTAAGCACAGTCGGTACATTAATATTGGATTGATTCTATTAGGTTAATAAATAGAGGAACACAGTAAGGATTTTTCTGCCTACAACTTCAGTTTACTGATTGGCAATCTAATAGAAAACCAACTGTACAAAAATAGAAAACCTCTCCCAAAAAACAAGATGTGAGAAGCACACAAACCCACAGACTTCTCTTACAAGGCAGCAACATTAGCAGTGAGCTAATCCATTTCTTTCATACTCTACAGCAGAGGTCACTAATAGGTGGACCTCGGTCCAAACCCAGCCGCTGTCCTCTCTGGACCGCCGATCTACAGCCAATTTATTATTGAGACTTACAACCTCATGATGGAGCGTTTCCATTTTAACCTGCACAGCTTTTCTATCATTTACTGTACTGATTTAACGGACCAGGAAACTCACAAACCAATCGCATGTGCTCCAGTCGTCTCGTGACGCTGCTCAGCCAATCAAATCTGTGCATTCCGATGCTTGCAAGTCGAGCCCGCCAGATTCACCAGAGATGTTTAGGAAAATAATTGAGGTGATGAAAGGGAAAAGCAATCTCACATGGCTTTTAATCAAAACAGAATATGTCATAGCTCTCCAATCCTAGCTGGCAGGACAAACTAGAGCTCACGTTTCTCACAGAACAAGAGAAAGTAGGAGTGGTAGCTCTGTAAGAGGAATGAAAGAGAAGAGGAGGCATTACAGCTGTTTATTTGTGATGTGTTTAGTGTTTATTATAAAATTGGTTAAGACTACACTTCATCACTTCAAGCTACTTATTTTTTTTCACAAAATGAGGCACTTTATTTTAGTTACATTTAGAATTTATTATTAGTAGTTATTTATATCCCTACAGTTTGATGTGAAAACTTACTGAAATATTATTTGTAAGTTTGTCGTTTTGATGTTCCGGACCTTTGCTTCGGGAAATTTTCTCTAACTGGACCACTTTGAATTCGAGTTGAATACCCCTGCTCTACAGCATTGAGTAAATTTATGAGCTAAGGCACAGAAGCTCATCCTTGTGCTGGGTTGGATTAATGTGGTTTGTTCTTGTTCTTTACCGATTAGGTGAACAGTTAAAATTTATTGGCTTTGGAAAAGACAGAATGGAGATTATCATTTAACACTACGCGTTACATAAGCATGTAGAGCAACGTTTTTTTTGCTGCCTCCAGACCGACGAAAAATGCGTTGTTTTGCTTTTCAAACCGCTTTTTACACTGGTTTTTTTTTTATTTATTTTTTTTAACCAAAACAAGCTAGGAAAGTGGCGCAATGTGACCCTTTTGGCATTCCATAGACTTCTATTTTTTTCAAAATAAAATGCCTTGTGCTGACTCCCGAACATACATCAACAATAAACAGTTAAAACGGACCAAAAGAAACAATTTAGCTATGTAGCCTTCTTAACCACGGTAGAAGCACAAAAATCAAGGAAAACTTCCCAAATCAACTAACTCTAAACAATATTCTGAAATGCTCGCTAGCAGAAGCACACAAAATCACAAATAAACATTAAAGCTGCAAGCAGCGTGGGGCGGGCCCTTGCACTTGTAGCACATTGCGGTGTGAGCCAGCCGCGTTGCATATTCTGGAGCTCTGCCGATGCAGCTGTGAATTTGCTACATGCTTCGGAGACTGCATGAAGGTGTTATACGTCAATTCCTGTGTGCCCTTTATGGTGCTACATAGCACTTGGCGCTGTGACTATAAATTAATACTACTGTTGGGTTTAGGGCATCACTCCAGTAGGCTTTTTGGTACATCTTGACATGATACACGTGCCACAAATTTCAAACATGCAGGTGAAACGTGGGCTGCTTTGTTAAAGGTCACTTCCTGTGTCCAGCAGGTGGCGCTATGACTGTGGGTGAATGTTGGCATGTACATGTGTTAAGGGCTGGACAGTTATCAAGGACGTAAAGTTTTGTTCAGATGTGAGCATGTACAGTGAAGTTACAACAACTTCCTGTGTCATGGCGAAGCATCAAACTTTGATGCCAAGGACACACCGTTATCCAAAAACTAACAAGATTCACAACATGGCATCCTCAATGTCATAAGGCTCTTCTGAGATGGTTTTGAAGCAGGTGAGGCAAATATGTTGGCAGTAGTACATAACAGTGTAAAACATGAAACTTCCTGTTGCCAGCAGGTGGCGCTATGACTGTGTTTGGCATACAGATGTGTTCAGGGCGGGACTCTCATCCTACATGTAACGTTTGGTGCAGATCTGACCATGCACACTGAAGTTATTACAACTTTGTCATGGCGAATCACTGATTTTGGACGCCACAGACTTGACCATTGACCAAAACACACAACTTTTCATTGTCAGTGCCTTTTGAAGTCGATCGGCCTAAATCTGTAGGACGAGTTCGTTAAAGTACGCACCCTGTAAACTGTGAAAGAGGTTGAAATCGCACTTTCAATTCTAAATGGCTGACTTCCTGGTGAGTTTAGGGTAGGAGTTCTTTTTTTGTGTCTTGATATGATACATGTCCCCAGAAAACTTTGTGCATGTAGGTTGAAGTAGGCGCGGGGCCAAATTTTTTTTCCAACTTTGCAGGTGGCGCCACAGAGCCATCTTGCCACGCCCATGTGCAAGACCCTGAAAATATGTAATTTTTCACCAGACCTGACAGGTGTGCAAAGTTTGAGTTTTTGGGGTAATTTAGGCCATCAAAAGTGCGATTCGTTTGGGAGAGGAACAATAATCCTTACAATTTAATAGGGTCCTCACATGTTTCATGCTCTGGCATGTCTGTTTGTTTGGGAATCATTATTTATATGGATTATAACTGTGTAGCACTGAGGGTTTGTTTTCAGTCCATGACTAAAAAGGCCAGCAACACATGGAACATTCTACCCTCTATCTTCAAGTGGTACTTTCCGCCCCCCTCTTAGAGTGGTATGTTCTATCTGCCTAATGCAGTTCACAGATCATTGAGAGATCGGAGTTCCCATAAGTTACAAAAAGGAGTGTTAATGCCTTTGTTTCTGACTGTTGTGCGTCCATTGAACTGTAAGTATGTTAAGTCTCATTATTATAGTTTGGGTAGAGTCTTCCCCTTTTCTTGGATAAATCTTGCTCTAGCTAATTTTAGCTGCTGTTGGTCATGTCAATTAGGCCAATTTGTGAGTATCTACAGTGCTAGTTCCATATTTTTAGAGCCTGTGCTTAATGTAATTGCATTCAATTTACCCTTATTAATAGCTGCCAACTGTTTTCTGTAGTGTGATAATTTAGTGTGCAAAAGGTGGTTAGTTGGTGCCACCTTGTGACCCTGTTAAATATAGTGGTGTTTATTTTTCCTTTAGTTCTTTATTATGACTGGTTTAATGGATTGTAATATGTTGCCTTACTTTGTGGTAGATGTGTGGGGTTCTGAAATGAGGAACAACATACAATTTGGCAATAAAGCAGTCTTAACTGGAAATTCTGGACAATTTTGTGACTTGACTTGTTACTTCAGTTGTGTCTAAATTTTACTACAGAGTACCAGCTGGTGTCGGCTGCTAAACATTACACCTGATCTTCATCAACTGCAGAGCAAACTGGAGACATGGCAGGACTGTCAGTTCATGGCTCCTGATGTTATCCAGATGTTTCTGATCCAAGTGTTCATCCTCCCAGAGACTCGGACAGAGTTTGCTTTGTCTTTGCTCATAACTGCTCTTCATGTGTTGTCTTCATTAACTGCTTCATCCTCTCTCATCTCCTCTTCCTCTGCACGAATGGTCTCCTTATGAACAGCTCCACTGCTGGGGTAACCTCCATCACCCCAAACACCAGCTGCACATCTACAAGATAAAGACAAGGACACTAAGAGACATGTTTGATCCACATGAAGGCACAAACTGGATCATTAAGAAGGGGAGCAGATCTGCTGGAGTCCACACTGCAATGTTTCACTTCAACCACAAGAGAGCGCAACAGGCTTTCTGACAGGCAACTAAATGCTTACCATTGTTGACTTTATAACACAATCTAATAATTCAGATGCACATTTCAGGACATTTATATAAAGAGTAAATAAACAGAGTCTGAAGGCTGGTATCCAGAGCCTGAGGTGTTCTGGCTGGACGGTGAGGGAAACCTCCTCTCTGCTGGACCTACAGAGACAGTCAGAGGTCCTGATGACCTCTATACTGTCAGCAGCAGAGTGACTGTGGAGAAGAGACACAGCTTCACCTGTAGACTCCCGACCACAGAGACTCACATGTTGCACCATGCTGTTCTGCGATTTATAATTTCAGTTTATATCTTCTCAGTCATGTCGAGGCATGTAAGAAGTGTCTTGGCTCCTTGTGTTTTTGTTTTTTTTATTTCAACATACCATCACTACTTGTTTCTGTGAAGGAAGTTAGAGGTACTATGTCACAGGTTACCTCAGGTCATGATGGAATCAATTGCTGAGCTAGATGTCTATGAAGATTCTCAGTCATCCAGGTCATAGTTATCCAGCGACGGTTAAAATCCAGTTGCCCTTGATTTTAACCTTCGTTGGATAATTGCTGCGCTAAGACAAAGCTGACAGCAAGGGACAAATCAATAGGTCAGACACTGTCATTCCTCTCTGCCTGTTTGGTCAATTGGCTGAAGGAGCTGTCTTGATAAGAATGTACTGCTATCCATTTGTTTGTTAACCCAAGGTCGAGATTATCTTCATTTTGTTTCATTATAGACAATCTGACCGGCTCTCTGTAGAAAGTGTTGCATATGGCTTGAATGACACACAACGTGTCTTCATATGAACGAATAGACTCTTCACACATGTAGAAAGGGGTGAACAATAACCTTATTTGAACACTTAGTGAATGAAGGATTCATATCCCCAGACATGAAGTCACGTGTCCACACTTTGTAGTCTGGCACTCTCATCTCCTTAGCCAAGTTTCATTAAAAAATACTGTGTAAGTCTTCATCAGTCTCTAAAACTTCATCACACCTGGTTCATATTACTGTTGTAACAGTTTCCTCCTTTTATTGTAATGGATAAAAGCTTTGTAACCACCTCCTTACTCTGACTTTTCTGTTACTTATAGTAGTCCTACTTTTAGCTTTTAACAGTGGAGCTTAGTGTGCCATGTACATTGCTACCAGGCGCCGAAGAACGTGACAATAGCTACGCTTTGTTACGTCCTTCGGCCAGCTCCTGCTGTTAGGTTGTGTGTTCAGTTTTGGTCTGTTACCACTCCCTGTTTTGCTTCAGTGACTCATCTTGTGTCTTGTTCCCTTCCCTCCATGTGTAATTATCAATCCCCACCCTAATGTGCTCCACCTGTGCCTCATATCTCCCCTTGTTCTCTTTGTATCTGTGCCAGTTTGTGTTGACCTCAGCTGTCTGTTTTTGATTACGACTTATGCCCTGTGGTTTTGTATCACTCTCCCAGTTAATGATTTACATCAAGAGTCTTTTCCTCTGAAATGTTATATTTAAATAAGCAGATTATAATGTTTTTGTTAATTTAGAAAAAATCTACAAATGTAAATAGACGCAGGGTTGTTAAAACAAAAAACACCTAAATGTGTAGTTTGTAAATTTTCCTTCCATTAGGGTAAAAGAAGACATGGAAGCGAAATGGACTCAGAATTGACCACTACATGAAAAAAGCGTCCTGCCTTAAACAGTAACTACTTTATTTTGATCGTGGACTCCTCATCTAGTGACTATCCATTTTTTTTAGTTTGTTATATGCTGATAGATCTTAATGATACAGACATTAACACAACTCTGACTTCCTTCCAATTTATTTTAACTCCCTCACACTCACACAATTATTTAATACTTGTACTCAACATTTTTACTTTTCTACAAAATAATCAGTTCACACAGAGATCAAGGTCTTCTTTAGTATTCACTAGGTTTATCACAGGAGCAGGCGACAGCAAAGAAACTATATGCCACAATGTGCATGTTTTATATGCTACTAGTATATATTTAGAATAAATGACTGCACCAAGCAGAGGGACATAGTTATATTAATAATTTGTTTATTTTTCACAAGGCAATAAATTGTTTTAATTCTTTTGGAATACCTAAAACTTCAAAATCAACAAAAATCTTCACACTAAACTGTGGCATTGGGCTGCAGGCATAATTAAAATAAACATTTAAGTACTTTTACTTTTTGTTTCACAAGCAAGATACCAAATGAGTAAAGATAACCTTCAGCTTCACACAGCCAAGCAACAGAATACTGAACTCTCTGATTACATTAATGTATTGATCAAATACGCAGACATTTGGTTTCACATTTGAGGGAGGGCTGTCTGTATCAAGATCTATCAGCATGCAACAAACTAATAGAATGAATAGATATCAGATGAGAAGCCTACCATCAAAACTATGACTTTGTCTGTTTAAGGCAGGACACTTTTTCATAGTGGTCAATTTTGAGACTTTGGTTTATTTTGCTTCCTTGTCTTCTTTTACTCTAATCATAGGCGTAGGAGCCATTATATGTGAGGGGGACATGCCCCCCCCCCCCCCACATTTCAAAATCTATGTTTTGTCCCCCTCACTTTTTTTATGGCGATTTTGGAGTTGGCTCATAGCCAGGCGGTTTGAGTGACCAATCAATCAATCACAGACTCTGCATCAGACATGATTAAATGGTTGAAAGGCGGACAAAAATCATGTAGGCCTATAGAAAACATGCATCAGAAGGCAAATGCGGTGCTGAAAAAGAGTTCGCTGGTGCGGCAAAGTGCCTCAATATTACGTTTATTTTGTGCTGTTGTTTTTGTACCTGAAGACAGCAATGGGGAGGACTGCTGCAGGGTGGGTAATGACTTGTTACAAGTAACGTAATTTTGCAAAATAAATAAAATAAAAAAAGTGATTGGCACCTTTTCACATTCTTTTTTTAAAACTGTAGCCAACTTTTAATCTTTACTCCAGTATTTTCTGTGTGCCAGTAATCTACTTTTAATTTCATAACAGTCTATAATCTGCTATAGGCTTCGTTAACCGAATGAGCTGTCAGCCAGGCTGTGCGCGCAGTTAACGCAGAAGAGCGCCAGGTCTCCTTTGTGGTACAGAGACGGGCGCTTATCACAGATGAATGAGCTGGGCAGGTGTAAACATTTAGAAAATCAGGCAAATGCATTTTCAGTTAAAGGCTTTATTGTTCTATTGAAACAACAACAATCCATCTTTTGATGGATTGCCTGTTTTGTTTTGTTTTTTACATTGGTTACTGTTTAATAGAGATGTGAACAGAATGTCGCCGGTGAAACAAATCTTGGCTTCACTCAGCGGCTACCAGCTGTTATTTAATCAGGAAACAATAATTTTTGAGATGCACAGAGAGGAAATATGGTGGATAAAACGGTCCTGTTGGGCTTTACGCATGACGCACAGTTTCCTCTGTATGCAGCTTTACCTGCTTCAACAACGAGCTGCTCTGTGTTACTGCCACAATAATTCTTTGCATTGTAAAGATTATTTAGATGCTTTAGGAATAATCAGATTGTTTTGGCTGCCTGTGCTTCTGTAAAGCAAGTGGCTTAGTTGGCTACATGTTCACAATAAAAGATACAGGCAACAATAGCTGGCTGGGCAGCATGATATTTTAAAGTGATCTTATCAACACGAGCAGAACAGAGTCAAAGCCAGCACAGACCAAAGCACCAGTTTATGGTAAGATTCATGATGATATGGCTTATTTATTTATCTACTCAAGGGAAGTGATTACTTTACCTTAGGAGTGTTAGAGGGATGTTCCTAGTTTTGAAAATGTATTTTAATGGCTCATTTTGTTATGTACTCTACTTGCATAAAATTCTCAAGAATGCTGGAATAAAGTTTTCTAAAGACCCAGAGGCCCCGAAAAATGCTTTGTCTGGAGAACAGGTTGACCAGGGACAAACTCCTGGGCCACTTTTTTACCTCCGTTTGTGACCATCCTTGACCTTAAAAACATATGCCAGGAGGTGTGTATGTGTCTCTGCTCTGTGTCCATGAAGAGTAGTAAAAGTAGTCAAAATGTTCTCACAGAGACGAGCATCCTTCAGTATTTATTATTAAGAGGAAGAGGTATGGATAGCTTGTAGACGTAGTAAATTCTAAAACTCACGTAGTAAAAAGACTTTGTTATTCCAAGGACATGTCATCAGAGTTTGCTTTGAAGACAGTTCTGTGTTCACAAACATTTGTAGCAGGGAGAGTCAGGGCCAAGAAACACAGGAAATATCACAGACAGCTACATCAAGTGTAACATTAGGATGACAAAATACATTTGTACTGTGGCTACATTAACTAGCAGCTGTTCCATGGTTTTCATGGTATGTAGTCAGTTTTGTTCTAGTTATATTATACTCCCTCTCTCTGAACCTCTCCCTCTTCGAGTTTTCATAATCTCCCCTCTCCAGTCTATTCTCCATCTTCTGTCACTACAAAGACCCTCTTTCAGCCACACTAATAAGCAAATTCTGTTTTCAAAAATCATTAGAAATGAGCATTTAAGTGCTTTATTTAAAAAAAAAAAAAAAAATCAGGGGGGCATGCCCCCGAAGCCCCCTAGCATTTCAGCGCCCCCCCAGGTTTAGGCCCCCCTGACTCTAATATAAATAATACTTCAAGAATGGTGTTGGTTTTAAGCCTACAACCCTCTGTCTGTTTGCATCTATAGATTTATTCAAAATTAACCAAAACAAGCTTATCTGCATAAAAAGTCATAGAAATTCGCCTTTTGCTTCTTCAGGCTCACACAGTGAAATGAACCTGAAGAAGAAATAGGCGAAACGTGTTCTTAGACTCATCCTGCTATCTACCAGCACCTGATTGTTGTTGCTGTGCTCGGGGAATTTCTTGTTTTAAAGCTTATCTGCATATTTACTTTACTAGAACATTTCAGAGGAAAATACTCTTGATGTAAGTCATTAACTGGGGAAGTTCTGTGGTGATATGCTTTAATTATTTTGTTTGTCCTATTCACCTGCAGTAACTTGTCAAATGTGTGCAAATTAGCACATTTGAATTAGTTAACACCTATGTTGCATTTCAATGTGGTGATTGTGATGACGTTATTAGACACAAATGTTAGGCCCTACTGTATTTACCTATGTTGTCTCCATTAAGTAGGACTTTACATTAGCCTGTATGGCCATGAGATATTGCCTTAGCTAAACTTCAGCTAACTTATTACATTAGCTCAGCTCATGAGTCATAAATGTAAGCAAGTTTAGGTCTGTATTTACCTTTTGTCTTTTGTTTAATTAGAGGTTTACTGGTTTACTTTTAGTAGGTATTTTTAGTCTTTTGTTCATCACCACTCACCTCCTCACAAGCCAGATGCTGGGAGGGGCTGCTGCCTGTCTTTCTGTGAGTTTATTTCCTGTTGTAGTTCTTCTCTGTCATTCTCATTTATTAAACAATTCTTCAAAGGCAATGATTTGTGGTTACTTAATTATTGAGTCAATCCCTCATCAGGAATGTAGAATTTCCACTATAGGAAGTACATGTCATTCCATCTATGCACAAAGGATTTGCACATACTTTGAAACATCACCAGGGATCAATCATAATCGCTAATTTCATGTTGGACAGAACAGCAGAACATCAAACTGGAGAGTCATCATTTGTCTCACGGCAGGTAAGAGTTGCTTTTTAAAGTAAAACTTGTATAAAAAATATTTGATATCTCAGAATTTTATAATCTTTGAAGTTAAATCAATGTGCAGATTATTTTATGGAGTTAAAAACAACTTCTCTGTGTTGTTTATGAGGCTCATTGTAGTCTAGATAAAGTGGACTTCCATCGTTATTTGGACATTTCATATATTTCACATGTAAAAATGTTCCTGTATTTTATCCTGTTATAAATTTTAATAAGAACATTTGGATATTTTGAACTCTGTTTTGCACTTAATGTGTAAAAGATGATGAAGTGAAAGATTACACGTTTTTATACTTCAGTGGTAGAAGAAGTACTTTTACTTACTACTGTATATAAGTAAATGAAGCACTACCACAAAAAACATAGTCCTTTATTCAGTATTTTACTAATTTAAAGAAATCGACTTTAAGGATAAAGTACTATTAGCAGTTAAGGGTAGTATAAATAACTGTTAAAAGTTCTTCTTTTGAATAATAATTAATTTCCTATTAAAAAACATGTGACAGCTGTTTCTGAGGTTGAAGCTTTTTCTGCTGAATGAAAACTTTGTCACAACACACTGAATTAGTTCAGAATGGCTTGTTCAAATGGTGAAATTTTATTGGTACATATATTAATTCAGTTCTGTTCAGGCAATCAGCAGGGTATAGGGGCAGTGCAAAAACAGGTTTCATTTGGTTGAGGGTTAAATGTGAGGTAATGCACACTCTTAATGCCACTTTTTATAATTGTAGCTACTTCACTATACTTTTCTCTCTTGAGGCTAGATGCCCAAACCGGATTAAGACTTTCAGTCCTCCTTTAGCCACTCGCACTCCTCTGTCACTTTTCCTCTGTGCTGCTTTTGTTTCTTCTTCCTCCAACTCACAGGTGTGTCTGACTTATCTCCTCATATATGTCAACTTCCTTTAAATAAAGTAAATATTAAAATGTGTCTCTGCTATAGTGTAAATATATGTATATGTTACAGGTAAATGATGGTGTGTGTGTTAGTTCCTCTCGTCTTGACTGTCCTCCTGACTGAGACGTCTGCTTCACTGTCAACTTCAGGTAAGAAAAACAGTAAGATGGAGATTCCTGTCAGTCACATAAAAATAATAATAACATTTCTCGTTTCCACAGTGGGTTTGTACTGAATAAATATGTAATTCAAATGGCTTTTTCAAACTTAATAATTAAATAACGTGTCAGCAGGGACGGAGCAGGTCTTTTCATGCCCACCTCGGTGGCTCCTGTTTGGTCAGAGATGCTTCGCTTTCTACCCTGTGTGGAGCTCCTGGAGCGATGCCGATGTAAACTGAAGATACAATACATTTAAATTTATAAAATAGAAGATTCAGTATTACATGGCTTCAGTGTGGTTTAATGTGTGTGTGTGTGTGTGTGTGTGTGTGTGTGTTAGTTATTGTGCTTTCAGGCAGCTGGTAAACTGGCGTCGCTTCACACACCAGAGGAGAGGCAGTTTGTTCGTCTGCTAGCAAACACACACACACACCTGTGTGGCTGGGTGGATACCAGGAACAGCAGGTATGGTGTCTGTGTCAGCGTGCTGTGCTCTTGTTCTTATATCAGGACTTTATTTAAAAACACCTCTCCAGTGGAGGAGAAGATTCAGATCCTTCAGTAAGAGCAGGGCTGGACTAGGACAAAAAATCGGCCATTTTTGGCCATGGTGGCCGACCAAAATTAGTTAGACACCCCTCACCAAGCTTCCATATAACGTGTATTCCCCCAAACCAGCTGAGTACTATGTGCCGTGGGTGTACAGAGTTGGGGAGTAATGGATTAAATGTAACAGTGTTACGTATGCTTAATTAGGATACAAAAAAAGTAGGCTAAAGTGCAATTTATACTACTGCGTCAAATCGGCGGCGTAGCCCCCTACCCTACGCCGTCACCTAGCCTGACATGCACCTCCTCAAAAATGTAACTACACGTCGAGTCGACACACCATAAGCTCTGTGATTGGTCGGCTGGGTAGCCTCACAATACCTCAGAGCCGACAGGAAGTGGTCCGTGCTTTGAAGTAACTGCCAAAACGGCGGCTGTAACACGGTGGATCAATATATCTGACAGTCACAACACGAGCGAAATGACTCGTTTCATTATCAGAATGTGATCCATTCGGTCGGTAACATTTGAAAAGGCTACACCAGCCGCACATTTACAATTTTACCCCCATTCATGTTAGCGGAGGGCTAAACCGGAAGTTAGCCTGCTTGGCCTGCAAAAGTCAAGACAGTGGACGCTGTAGCGCTACTGCCGACTAGCGTTTGGGGGTGTAATTGCAGATTGACGGACACAACGAAGCACAAGTATAAATGCCTGGCTACGTGCGTAGCCTACGGCGTAGCTACGCAGGAGTATAAATCAAGCTTTACGGTATTCAGTTACAGTACAGAAAAAAAATTACGTAATCAGATTACAGGAACATTTTGAAAAATCGGGGATTACTCATAGGGATTACTTTAAGCAGAAAGTTTCCATTAAACCTTGTGTGTTTTTTTTATAAATAGTACATGGTATATGTGTGTTTCTGTAAAAACACAAAGTTGGGGAGGGACGCGTCAAAGACATTGATTGGCATTTATAGGTGCGCCGAATGTGTGATAACGTCACCCCCATCCACCCTGTCTTGCAGACTCTGTGCAGACTAGTCCCAGCTCTCCAGGCACGTGCACACATAGACATAAAAAAGGGATTCAGCACCTGCCCTTTTTCTTCCTCTAGTGTCTGGGGTGCTCTTTTAAATACTACTATAAATTAATATACATTGGCCTATTCCTGTTTGCGCACAGCTTCCGTGTCCAACAAATATATTTATTGAATAAAAATCTAAATATCAGGTCGGGAGATGAGACTTTGTCAGTTCCGATGCCCTCTCTCCCCATATCTGCGCTGCAGCGTCATGCACGTTGGCACATCAGACACACAGACAGGCAGCAGCTCCTCCCAGCTCCTCTCCCAGGTGTGTTTTTCTTGGCTTGTGTGGCGGTGCACTGTAAAAAATGTGACCAACTATGAGAGAGGCTATAAGAAATGAAAGACAGAAACCATGTATATGTCTAATAGGGATACAATAAACTGGCATTTTTGATTCACTTAATAAAGGTTTAATCATTTAATGGTGTTTAATATGTACTACATCAGTGTCTTAAATTGTCCACAATGATTTATTACCCGACAAATTTAGCTATATATGACTACCAGGTATGTCATGTTCACTTTAAATGATGAAAAAACCCAGTACAAATTAACCAAAACTGCACAATGACCAATAACCTTTGCCTAGTCCTGTTGCATTTAAAGTACGACAAGGTTTTCAGACTGTAATTTTTTTTTTTAAATTTTCAGTTAAATATTTTATTTATTACATGTTCCAATTAGGGTGGTGCAGTGGTTAGCACTGTCACCTCATAGCAAGAAGGTTGTGGGTTCAAACCCCGGTTTCCCCGGCCTTTCTGTGTGGCGTTTGCATGTTCTCCCCCTTGTCTGCGTGGGTTCTCCCTGGGTGCTCTGGCTTCCTACCACCATCCAAAGATATGCAGGTGTCTCTAAAATTGTCCTTAGGTGTGGATGTGAGTGTGAAGCTGATGATACACGGGACAATGTTGCTAGTGGAAAGTCCGACTATGTTTTGGACAGATAGCGGCGGTGTGGGGCGGGTGGCGGAGTGGTGGGGGAAGGGGATTATGGTAGTAATCTTTACTCATTACCATTGACGACAACGTTGACCTGTACGATTACTCTAAAAGTTGCTCTATGTATCATCAGCTTGAGTGGTTGTCTGTCTATGTGTGGCCCTGCAATGGACTGGCAACCTGTCCAGGGTGTACTCCACCTTTCGCCCGATGTAAGCTGGGATTGGCTCCAGCCCCCCGCAACTCTGTATACAGGATAAGCGGTTGACGATGGATGGACGTGCCAATTAAAATCGTCTGAGCCATTCGGTTTATCAAACGGCTAAAACTTTGAGATTGAAAATTAAATGGAGTCTGGGATTAGGTCAAGTACTTTGCCTTTCTTCTTCACTGCTTGCTAAAATGGGACTCACTTGAAAAATCACTTATGTCAAATTTGCATCCCTAGTGTACACAGTGGAATCACAAACTGTACCAACAGCTGTCTGTGCCAATATATATACTGTATAAGTCAGAAACACAATGCCATACCCATCAAATGAGTACGGCTAGTTGGATTTTGATAAACAACCATTTGAAACTCAATCATTTTTCAGTCAGTTAACTGTTGTTCAAAACCACTGCCCAAACTTTCATCAAGTGAAAGCAGGTTAAGTCAGAGCAACAGTCTTTATGGTGTCCTTATGTTTAATTTGGTCACTTTTATGAAGAATAAAGTAATCTTTAGATTTCAAGTCCAAATACTGAAAACTGAACACATCAGAAATTCCAAAGGCTTCCTTCACAACAATTTGCAGCTCCTCCACAGTGGGTGGGATTCCTGATGGAATAAGCAACACCTCAACTCGGTCATCAAATATTACTCGGAGAATGTCTCCTTCAGTCACAGTTTGTAGCTCCTCCACAGTGAGTGGGTCATCATGTGCCGGTTTGGACAGTGACTTATTATTTCATTCTGTGAGGGTCCCGTTTCTTAAGCTAGTAGATTATTTTTGAGGCTGTTCACTTTTGGGAACAAACAATCCAGCTTGAGGAGGAGTTTCTGGAAGAATTCAAGCGTGTACCTGAGTTTCTTGGGATAGGCAAGATTCACGCCAAACCAACAACCTTGGAGCCCTTTGAAAGTTACCCAGTGCAGTCAGAATTTTCACGCCCTCTACCACGATACCAATGTCTTCAAGACCCTCTGACACAGTAGTCTTGATGATGTAGATTTTCCTCCTTTGTACAGCAAGGTCCTGTGACACGCTGTCTTCATCAGCATCCTAAAATAGCTAGAACATTGTGTATTATAATAGAATATCTACCAAATTGCTTCCAACCCTGTGGACAAAAAAAAATCTGAGATAATGCACTTGCAAAATAATATTTTATTTTTATTGATAGGTAAGTTAAAAAGGAATCATTCAACTCACTAACAAACCCAGTCCAGTTGCCCTTGACCTCAGCCTTTGTTGGATAACTGTGACCTGGATGACTGAGAACCTTCAAAGATACCAGAACTTGTGTATTGGTGAATACCTTTTTCTACATTCATTAACACAGGCAGTGTTCACACAGTGAAATGAGCCTGAAGAAGCAATAGGTGAAACGCGTCAAATCAGTGTGTTGTAGTTTGTTAGTCTTTCGTTCGTCATCACCTACAGTCTATGATCACCACTCACCTCCACACAAAAGTCTGTGGTGTCAGACACCACAGCAAAGGGGGAAATGCACATATAAGTGTATATATAGCCCTTGATCGACATTGAAAATACAAGTTGAGGTGAAATGTGTGTTTACTATTGATTGATGAGACTCAATGCATTTTTACCATGTAACTGACAAAGACCAGCCTGTAACTTGGCAGGAGGGCCATCAGTACAGCGCGGGCCCCAGTGCAGCTGCACCGTCTGCACTGTCTAAAATAATAATGTCATCACAACTGCCACATTGATATCCAAGTAGGCGTTGATTATTTGTATACATTTGACAGCACTGCAGGTGCAGGCACATTGCCACAGAACGATTACAGCTAGTGACTCTTGCTGAGTCTTTTCCCTGAAATGTTGTTTAAATATGCAGATTAGCCTGTTTTGGTTCATTTAGAAGAAATCTACAGATGCAAACAGACGGGGGTAGTAACAACATCTAAATGTGAAGTTTGGAAGTTTTTTCCATTACAGTAAAAGAAGACATGGAAGCAAAACCAACATCTCAAAATTGATACATGAAAAAAAGTGTCCTGCCTTAAACAGTATGCTACAGACAATCCTCCTTCAAATGTGAAACTAAAGCCTAAAATCCACTGACTCCGCGTTATGGCTGCGCCGTAGCTAATCGTGGCGATTATAGTCAGTGCTTGTGAGTCCACCAGATGCGGCCGCAGCGCGTCCCAGAAATGTCCCAGAAGCGGCTCTCCGCTCCGCAGAGAATAGGTAGCAGGCCTATTTTTGCCACTAGCTGCGTCAAGAAGCACAGAGCAGATCGAACCAGACAGGAAGTCAGACACAGAACAGCCGTAACGTGCCGTAGCCGGAGTCAGTGGATTCCTGGCGTATGTCCTTGTCACACGTGTGCCTGTGGTTGACCAATACGTTCATGTGTTCAGGCAATTCAGTATTCTGTTGCTTGGCTGTGTAAAGCTAAAGGTTATCTTGTCTGTGAAACAAGTATTTAAACACTTAATTTTAATGTCCCTCTCCTTTGTGCAGTCATTTATATTAAGAAGTTTTTTTCACTGCCCTGCCCCCCAAAATGTCTGTGTACGTCCATGCAGCTCTCAGTGAGTGAACACAGCAGCTGGACAGGGACCGAGCAAAGCCTCCCAGACCGTCAAAGTCCAGTTTGACCACTGGGAATACAGTAATGTTACTGAAGTGGTTTCCTTGCCGGGTTTGGCTCTTGGCACCCCGGGGTTGAGTAAGATAATAGAACCGCTAGCAGCACGGGTAACCGACTGAGCTAACCAGCCACAGATCCAGGCTGATAGGCTATAGTTAGCGGTTTAGCAAAAAGTAAAACTAACTATATACATCAAGAAGCTCTGTGTAAGTCATCTCAGTACTGGATTCCCTCTTGGTCTTTAAGGCTGTTTTTGGTCATGTTCACTGGGAGGCTGGGTGAATTGCCCACTCACCCGGTGCCGTTCCGGTTCACAATCACTGCTGGCCCCCCAACCCTGGCCTGAAAACCTCCAGTGCTTGAGTAAAGGTGTAAACACAAGCTCCCAGTAAGGGCAGAGTGAGCTCATCTGACCAGTGGTTGCACAGCTAACTGAGCTAAAAACTGCAGCTTGTTAGCAGTTAACTAACTTCAGCAATAAGTAAAGCTATCTGTCCATCAGGACACTCTGTGAATCACAGAGTTGAGGCAGAGCAGCCAGGGGACATCAGAGAGAAGAATAGAACAAAAATTCTCCATGTTCCATAATTTTTCTCCATCAAATATGATCCAATTTCACCAAAATCAGTGAAAACTTACTTTTGTACACTATTCACAGGGCCCAGTCCCAGAAACACTGTCCTTCAGCAGCAATCTTTGCATTGGATGCTACATTAATACAGTTGCAGAATGAGTCATCAACATTTTAAAATGGTTTACCAACACAAATAACCTCACCTCAGCCATTAGGATAGTTTGCCAAAGTTAAGACTGCATTAAGAAACTATGCTAGCTACAAAAACAATGTCAAATTGTTTATACAGCACTGTATGACAGTGAGTGAATACCAGCAGTAGGTGACAGTCTCTTGTTATGATAGTGTTATTGTTGTGTAAATTGTATCTTGCTGGTGAGTAACAACCAACTGTTGTCTTTGAGAAGTACTAAAACACATATACAGCTGGTGCAGAGACCTGCTGTCTAGGGCAGCTTCAGGCGTCTGGCCCCGAGCAAAGGGATGCATCATCATTTACACAGTGTAGGTTTCTATGTTTTGGGAAACAGGGATCCTCTCTCGAGAGGAGAGGAACAACAAGAGTGGAAAAAAAATGTGGACAGACTAACATAAGGAGTATAGGAGAGGAAAGGTTAAGGATAAAAACATACATAAAAGATTAAATGTAAGAGGACACAATTTTCTGCCATAACAATCCTCCCTCTGGCTGTATTTGAACATCCAAATACAGAACATAGACATTGTTAAGTTATGAACAAGCAGGGGATCAAACATATTTGTATTTGTGCTAATCCTGGATGAGAACCTTGGCTGTCAAATATCATGTATCACATATTCATAACTGACTAATGGTGTGGTATCCATAATGTCTCCTAGAGGTCTTGATAGTCCCTGAGTATGGCTGACTGTGGAGAGCCTTTTCAGTCAGTGAGGCTCTGTTATCTCAGTTTTGTCAGCTTCAATTTGGTCAAGTGCACTGGTTTTCACCATGAATCATGTGAGAGATATTCATCTCAACCTTGTTAATAACTAGGATCCTTTGTCTACAAAATCGTTATCACCTCTTTATAGTGATAGGTTTTGGAATAGATGGAAAAGGCTTATATGCAGTGAGAGGGAGAGATGTACTCTCACTGTGATCACATGTCCCAGTTTTATCGAATTGCAATTGAGACAGACTAGCCTTGTGGGTGGCCATTGTGAGCTAACCGCTTTAGCAAACACTGGTCATCTCAGCATGCTTCTTGTAATGGACTGCAGAGGAACATTTTATCTTATTGTAATGCTGATCTTGTGGAAGTCCAGCTTGATCTGATTTTCTCATCACTGTGTTCATCTCCGTCATTGTGGGCCATACTCTTTGACAACCTTATCCAAACTGCTCCACCTGTGTCTGTGGAGCTGTCAAAGGTTTCAGTTAGGCTGGTCACATGAGCCGCGGCTTCAACAATGTCCTAAATGTCGACTCCGTTTTGTGTTTCGAAAATCGTTTTAGTGAAGACGGGCAAAAATGGAGGACTTTAGAAACGATGACGCTCACGCTTGGCTCTCTGATTGGGTCTTATAAGTCAAACAAAGCAGAAACACGATGCTACTGACAGAGTTCTTGAGTTGGTATTTTCATTAAAATATTCTGTAACATGTAAATAACACTTAGCCCTATCTGCCTACACTTGTAGGCTACTGTGCATGTCGCCGTTTTCTTTGCAACGATTCCCTGTTGTAGCCGCCACTGTCCCATGTTACATTCAGTTACAGTCCCAGCTGGTTTTTGGTCCATGCAAAAAAAAAAAAATCTGGTCTGATTCTTCGTCTGCATTACTTTATTCTTTCGCCAAATCTTCTTTAACTACGGAATGGACCATCTGCTTCATTTTTACACTGGCACGCACATGCCCAGTGTACCTGAACGGCCATTAGATGTGCGTTTTCAGTCGTTTTAATGTAGACGGAGATCAACTCTGATACACCGCTAAAACGCTGCTGTGGACAGAGATCGTATTTGTTTTAATTCTCCGTAAACTAAAACTGAGTAGTGTGGATGGGGCCTTACTGGACTTGATCACAGACTGGAGCATACTGGAGGAGGAGGAGCGGAGTCCAGGACAGGATCAGCGGGAATGGATTCCGTGACTTGTGTACCTCGGTTAAAGAAGATAAAATCGGTTGATTTGTTCTTGTGATTTCTTTCATGAGTCATCAATAGGCTAATCAGATCCTTGATGAATCTATTCTAATTTTCAGTTCTGAGGTTTTCTTGGCCTCGATTCTCGTTTTCAAATAGCCTACCCATCTTTTTTTTTACAAGGCTGCATGCTCTATTGCATTTCTGCTCTAATTTCTCTCCAAACCCGTCTTGAGCTGCTCCAATAGTTTTAGACAAAAGCTTCCATTTTGGAGGAAACCTGTTTCAACCCACTGTCTCCATTAATGTTTAATACTTTTAGTCATCAATTTCATAACTGGTGAAGGAAATCTTGGAGTGGATTCAGACTCAGTCCTCGCTTTATTCTGACGCTTGCCATTGTCTACTCTCTCTAGCTAGTCTGTACTCGGGTTCATAGAAGAGGGAAAGGTTAAGGATGAAACCACAATACATATCTATAAGACATAACAATAATAGTAATAACAATGGTAATAATAATAATAATATTAAAAGAACATACATAAAAGATTAAATGTAAGAGGACACAATTTTCTGACATAACAGTTATGATTATATTTTTATCAATGACCTTAATTGAAGTAATCATCATCACTGTCACTACGACATGGCACTACCCAAGGGCCTCACTTTGTGTTAAAAAGTGGTGGGGACATGTAAGGGCTCATATTAGGGCTGTGACAAAACACTTAGCCCATGAGACGTGACATTGCACAAGATTGGGGTCATGAGAACAAGACTAGAACATATTTTAATACTATTTAGATAAAGATATTAATTGATGAAATATACGATTGGGAGTTGTGGTGGTTTCCCCCCCCCCAAAAAAGTTTGAGCATTAAACACTTAATTACCTGAAACATGAAATTCAGGTGGCAGATGACAATTCAGAACATAAAAATATAATAGAATATAATGCAGTAATCAGTTTTTAACCTAAGTCACTTTTTTTTGGACAACGCAAATGTTTCTTCAATATTTACAATGCATTGCAGGTTTTCTTAATGTGCAAACAAACCTTTCTTATATTAAAAAATGATGCGGACAACATCTGCCATCTCAAAAAATGATGGGGACATGTCCCCAGAGTCCTGAGTGTAAATGACACCTATGACCCTACCTCCATGATCCCTCCTGACAGGTCCCTGTTAAACTACTCCATGATTACCGCTTCACCTCCACTCTCCTCCTGCTCTCTCTCCCTCACCCTCAGTCACTTTTTCACTTTGCTCGTAATGATTTTTGATTTGATTTAGTAGACAGTAACAAAAATAAATGCATAACAAGATGCTATCACAGTGATATTATACATTTATCAGAACTGTCTCAGTTCACTGTCTTCTGTATCAGAATTGTGGTCCTCGTTGTAGTCTGATAAAGATGGCAAGGCAAGTTACGGATGTGTAAAGGAACCCTGTACAATCAACCTTTACAAAATACGACCAAAAAAACAAAACAAACAAACAAAACAACAACAAAAAACGAACACATCCCAATACAAATAAAATAAAATAAAATAAACTCAAAAATATCCACTACAATAATAAATATTCCTTAAGACTACATAAAAACTCAGACTAATTAGCGTTAAACAACCATTCACCACATGCTCGATTAAAACAGCGATCTGACTGGCTTAACTTAATCTCAACTGGGAGTTTGTTCCATTCCAATGCTGCTGTGTACAAAAAGGTGTTTTGCGCAGAACAGCTCTTAAATCTACAAGGTACTATGACTGTGGCACTGCCTTTAGTTGAGTAGCTGTGAGAGTTCCTAATAAGCTTAAAATAATCTTTAAAATAACTTGGCTCATTTCTATACAAAATCTTTCATGTTGATCTCAGTTTCAACAGCCTCACACTGTTTTCAACTGTCAGCCATTTTAGATTCTGAAGTTCAGAAGTTCTATTATTGAGGTTTAAAGTCAACCTGAATTTATTCTGTGCCATTTGAAGTTGAACTTTTATCGTCTTGTGGGTCCTGCTGTACCATGTATTACAGGCATAATCGATGTGTGGCTGAGTTAACATTAAAGTTTCTTTATTTAGAAAATGAGCCATACGTGGTAAAAATTTTATTCTTTGGTTAACTTTTGTGATAACACATTGACCCATACTTTCTCCACTCAAAGAACTATCTAAATCACAGCCTAAATATTGAACACAAGTTTTAACTTCAGTCTGGGTACCACCCACAGAAATTCTGAGCTCTGGTGTCCTACTCGACCTTATTTTGAACCAGATAAAATAGATTCATTTTTCCCTAAACGCAAAGACAATTTATTCTCCATCAGCCATTCGCTTATGTTTTTTAACTCATCACTTAAATGGTTCTCCATAACTTATCCTTATGGGAGAAAACCTTGGCTGAATCGTCCACGTAGAGAAAAAGATTACAACTGCAAACAGATTTCATGTCATTTATTTACAAAAGAAAGAGCAATGGACCCAGGACACTGCCCTGCGGCACACCACATTTTATTTCTCTAGCCTCAGACAGTCAAGTATGATCGAATCCATTCACATGCCATACTGTTAAAACCTAGAGCTTTTAGTTTTATTAGCAGAATCTGATGGTCCACGGTGTCAAATGCTTTCTGGAGGTCTAACAAAACTATGCCACAGAGTTTGCCCAAGTCGATCTCTCTTAATATGGCTTTAGAACGTACAGCACAAATCTGAAGTCGGTCAGACTAAATCCCTAGGAGGAGTTGGTTAAAGTACGGAGTGTGTAAATCATCCAAAAGTGACCATAAAATTCAAAATGGCTGACTTTCTGTTGGGTTTAGGGCATTGCTCCAAGAGGCTTTTTGGTACGTCTGGACATGACTGAGGGAATCCGGTCGGCTGAGTCAGTGAACTCTTTTAAGTCCCTTCTTAAAACATATTTTTATAGGAGAGCCTTTCCCGATTTTATTTGACTTTATTTTATCCTATTTTATTTTGTTCTATTGTATATTTATATTTATTTTAAATGTGTATGTTGTATGTATATGTATTTGGTTATATATGTTTTATTGTTTTTACACTTGTCAAAGTACTTTATAACTTGTTTTTGAAAAGTGCTCTACAAATTAAGATTATTATTATTATTGTTATTATTGTTAATACCACACTGTAAAAATACTCTGTTACAAGTAAAAGTCCTGCATTAAAAATGTTACTTGAGTATGTAAGTATAAAGTATTAAAAGTAAAAGTACTCAATGCAGTAAACTGTCCCTTGGTACTGTCCCATCATCAGATTATTATTCCTCATGCCTTAATGTAAAGCAGGAGTTTACCGCTGTAGTTGCTGAGGTGGAGCTCATTTCGAGCTATTTTGTATCTGACTTCAAATGGATTAATATGCTGATAATTTTCTCCATTGTGTCTTTGTTTTTCTGTCTGAAGAATGGCTCTTGGTTTTGGAGTGACAACTCCCCCTTCAGGATGAATGGTTGGACCAATCAGGGGAAGGGAAATACCAGTGAAGGCGGGGCTTGCATGGAAATGGAACCAAGAAGTAAAAGAAAAAATAATGAATAAATGGATTAGAATAGTTAATAAATTGATTTTTATTTCAAAATAAATAAATAATGTATTGTAATTTGTTCTTTGAATTGTACAATACTTCATTATTCCTCTTTAAAAACTAAATCCTTGTGTGTGTTTTGTGTTCAGGTGGAAAGCTGCACAGCGCCCCCTGTGGAGAGCTAAGGTTCTACATCTGCTCCACCACAACCAGGTAGGCTAAAGTCTGAAAACAATGTTGGAGGGAGTGTTCAGGTTAATTACTTTAAGTTACACAAATCTGTTGAGTATCAGATATGGATGTGCGGATCAATTCTAAAGTATCAATATTTTTGATACTAACATTTTCTGCTCTCGATACTAAATAAAAGGATTGATATCTAAACTCAGTAATTTGGAGTGAGTGTATGTTTTATCACAAGCATCTTATTGTCACCAGGATGGTCTACCTATACTCAGTTGATAGGAACTATTTCTCCTTCCGCCTGTCAAAGCCTTGCTTTCGCTACGGCTAAAGGCTAAAGGCTAAAGGACCAGTTCTCTGCAAACGATGCCACTTCTGTCTGGAGGGGGTTCAGACTGATCACAAACTACAAACCCAAAGTCCCCCACCCCCTCCCCCCTCTCTCCATCTCAGAGGGGGAAGTCAACAGGCTATTCAGGAGGCATAAACCCCGCAAAGCAGCTAGGTTGGACTCTGTCTCCCCATCCACCCTGAATCACTGTGCTAATCAGTTGTCTCCGGTGTTCACAGACATCTTTAACACCTCACTGGAGTCATGCCATGTGACAGCCTGCTTCAAAGCCTCCACTATCATCCATGTCCCCAAGAAACCAAGGACCACAGGACTAAATGACTACAGACCCGTCACCCTGACATCTGTGGTAATGAAGTCTCTTGAGTGCCTTGTGTTGTTCCACCTTAAATCCATCACAGACCGACTCCTGGACCCCCTGCAGTTCACCTACAGAGCCAACAGGTCTGTAGACGATGCAGTGAACATGGCCCTTCACTTCATCCTCCAGGACCTGGACTCCCCAGGAACCTACGCCAGGATCCTGTTTATGAATTTCAGCTCTGCTTTCAACACCATCATCCCGGCCCTGCCTGACTCCACCTGCAGGTGGATTGCAGACTTCCTGATGGACTGGAAACAGCACATGGGAAACATGTCTCTGATTCCAGGACCATCAGCACCGGTTCCCCTCAAAGGCTGCGTTCTTTTCCCCGCTTCTCTTCTCCCTGTACACCAACAGCTGCACCTCCAGTCCGTCAAGCTCCTGAAGTTTGCGGATGACACCACCCTTGTTGGGCTCATCTCTGGTGGGGATGAGTCCGCCTACAGGTGGGAGATCAACCATCTGGTGACCTGGTGCAGCCAGAACAGTCTGGAGCTCAACGCTCATAAGATAGTGGAGATGGTCGTGAACTTCAGAAAGAGCACAGCCCTACCCTCCCCCATCATGCTGAGTGACTCCCCAGTCACCACTGTGGACTCCTTCCATCAAGACAATGATGGTGCACTTCTACACTGCCATCATTGAGTCCATCCTCAGCTCCTCTATCACCATCTGGAACACTGCTGCCACTGCCAGGGACAAGGGCAGGCTGTGGCGTATCATTCGCTCTGCAGAGAATGTGATTGGCTACAATCTTCCTTCTCTTAAGGACCTGTACGCCTCCAGGACTCTGAGGTGAGCAGGAAAGATTGCAGCTGACTCTTCCCACCCCGGACACAAACTGTTTCAGACTCTCTCCTCTGGCAGGAGGCTGCGGTCCATCAGGACTAAAACCTCCCGCCACAAAAACAGCTTCTTCCCATCTGCAGCTGGCCTCATCAACAAGACCCGGGTCCCCCACTGACACTCCCCCCTTTCAAATAACACATGTTTCTGCACATGTAAATACTATTTCATTTCATATCATGCACAAACCTGGCACATTGCACATATCTGTTGTTAATTGTTAGTCGTTGTTGTTTTTATATTTCATTGTGATCTGTGAAGGTAATAATGACGTTGTGTTATGAAGTGGCAGTTCTGAGCAGGATATTTTTATTATAATTAAAATATATGACAGTAGTTTTAATTCATTATGCAGCCATTATTTGGAATTGTTAAGCCTACAGCCTCCTCTTTATTTCCCTTAAATACAGAAACGGGAGGGGGAGTTCACATTAAACTAGAAATAAAATATGTAAAAACTATTGGTATCAGTATCGGCAATACCAGCCTGGGTATTACTTGGTATTGCATTACATAAGAATTAGTATCACACATCGCTAGTATCAGGGTCAGAATCCTCTTTACTTCCAAGTAGGTTTAAACAGACAAAGAATATGCTTTGGTATTTTGGTGCATAACAACAAGCATAGCAAGTAGAAGGTGTAAGGGAAGATAAAGCAGGTACTGCAAGTAAAGAATCATGAAAAAAATAAAACTGATAAAATATTAAAAACATTGTAAAAAAAAAGAATAAAGAATGTGTACAATATCATTTAAACTATAGTTTGTGCAGGGGTGTGTACAAATGTTCATGGCAAGTACACTGTACTATGAGGGGTGAATGAGAGTCAGTGGGGGTCCCGGCCTTGTCAAACTCTTAATCTCTGTGTGCTTAAAAGGTGGTATTAAGCTGTTTGTTGTTTGTTTGTTCAAATTTTATGTCAGGTAAAGAATTCCAGCAGCAAAAAGTTTGTTTTTTGCTGCTGGAATATTTTATTATATGCTGTGGAAACCTCACAGTCTCTCCAATAACTGAACATGAAAAGGTGAACAGATCTGGAGCAGTGGCACCTGCTCACTCTAGATCTGCTTCCTGTGAAAGCTTTAGACTGCAAATGTATGAAATGTTTGAACCTTGAAATATTTTTTCTATTATTTGCTCACCTTGAATATTTCCTCTGTTTATCTCCAGCTCCTCTTCTGAAGTCCTCCCCAGCGACAGGAAACCAGGTAACGTTTTACTGGTTGTTTTTGCATCCCAGTACTTATGGCAAAGAAATTACTGTTGAGCCATGTCTGACTTTGGAAATACAAGATTGACAAAGAAATCACATCTTAAAGTCCACTTGCTGCCTTTTTACAGATCTTTCCCACTGGCAGCTTTTGCCAGTCACTAACTGTACGATAGACTGAACACTGGAAACACTTCTTAATATAACGCAGGACTATTAAACATCACATAGCAATAACATTTTGATTTTTTCCCCCTCTGTCTCAGGAATCATGCACGGTCTGAGTCTGTTTGATGTTTTGTGGGGCAACAGCTACTTGTTGGCGGAGGAGATTCTCCACTTGTCCTCCTTTCTCAAGGAGCTCCGGTCCGGTCAGCTGACTCAGCGTTGCTACAACAACTTCATGCAGCAGGAGGCGCTCTATCTGCACAGAGTCAGCAGCACACTGGAGGTCAGAGGTTTTTGATTTGATTCTTGTACACTGTCTCATCAGTCTCTCATCATGATTTTCAGCTCTCTCCAGCAGTAATTTTTTTCTCGTTTCCCTCCTCTGCTTCAGCCTCTGTTAGTGCCGTCTGTATGTTTCCAAGATTTTCATGCAAAAACTCTCGTAAACCCTCGTTTACACCAAAAAAGTTTCATGTGCTGAAGCTCGTCAGGCCTAGCGAGAATCAGATTGACTTCAGGCGAAAACTCAGTCAACATCAAAAGGGCCGCTTTGTTTTGGATATATAAACCGACCCAGAGTTGGCTTTTATCCTATTGGGGAGGTGAACTAACATCACTGCAAAACATGTAAAATATATTGTGATATTGAGATTTAGTTGGCTCAGGTTGGATAATATTAGCTTCCTAGTTAATGACGACCAGTTGCTAATGTTTTCTGGTGCCAAATACTATAGTTGTATATCTTTCCACATTACTTCTCCAGCTAACGCGACTCATGTTACTATCCTGTGGACCACCGGTATTATGTCAATGTGTTGATTTAGCCCCAGGAAAAAAATTAATCCATAAATAGCACACCGTATGACTAAATTGTTAATGGATTTCATACATTTATGAAATAATTCATCTAAAAATCTAAATTCTATAAGATGAGCGATCCTGGGGACAAAATCTTTTCAAATGGGGGTCCATGGTCAAACATGATTTGAGTGACTTGATGTTTGCACTGCTGTGAATGTGATTTTAATTCACAGTCTGAGGTGAACTGGTGTGACTGGGTGGAGATGTAAGCGTCATGTTTTTGTTCCTGCAGACCCTGATGTATAGTTTACAGGAAGCAGATGAGAACACAAGTTCACTGCTGCTGGACACACTCAAACACTACAGAAGCAGAAACCAGGTGAGACAGACAGGCTGTGTTTACAAAGAGCATTTTTGGTCTCTTATAAGGAGAACAGCGCCTGATCAGAATAAAAATGCCTCATATAAGAACCTCGATCAGAATAAATCAGAATCAGAAAACTACTAAGTAGTTTTACGCATACAAGGAATTTGTTTTGACGACTAGGTGTGCAACAACAATAAACATACACCTATATAAATATAAAGTTATATACAAAATATATGTAATTGGCAGAATGTGAAGAAAATGTAATTTAGTTTTGATTGTCTCCTCCTCCAGAGCCCCCTCACTTCGCCTCCCCCACAGTGGCTCCCCTTCGCCCTGCAGTCTTTCCACTCTGTGGTTTTGGAGGAGCCGATCTATTGGCTGGTGGCTCTGTCGGCCCGGGCCTGCCTCCGGGACTTCCTGGCTGAGCTCAAGCCTGGTTCTCCGATGGTGTCTGGGTCTGAGGATAAGGCCTGCAGCATCTACCAGCAGTGGAGTGTAGAGAGTCTGAAGGAGGTCGCCTGGATCCGCAGGTACACGGACGTGCACAGACATTTTGAGGGGCACGGGCTCAAGTGAAAAATAGGGCACTTCTCTTAATTGTTTAATTTAAAAAATAAATAAATAAAAATAAAACGTTAAATTGATTAACTCTATTCTGACTTCCGTACCAATTTATTTCAATTCTCTCACACTCATACAATTGTTTCAAAACCTTCCATCCAGATTAAAACAGCAAATCCGAAGACCTAAAATGGAGAAGTTCGGAAAAACTGCCAACTCTGTATTCGTTTTAAAACTCGGGGGTAACGTTTTAGTGCACATAAGCCAAAACGGAGGACTTTAAAAAACACAACGCAGATGCTCACATTTGCTTCACACCGTGAAAGAGGCAAAGCAACGGGTGTGGGGGGAGTTCAGAGAAGCCATGGAGAACGACTTTCGGTTGGCAACAAGCTTCTGGAAAACTGTCCGTCACAACATGGGGAAGGGGGATCCATCCAAGCTGTGTAAAGTAAGGGTGGGATTCGGTTAACCTCTACTGATGAGGTAATTGGGCGATGGAAGGAACACTTTGGGGAGCTCCTGAATCCCACTAACTGGTCTTCTATGGTGAAGGTAGAGATGGAGACTGATGTGGGATCATCATCAGTTTCCCTGGTGGAAGTCACTATAGTCAAACAACTCCACAGTGGCAAAAACCCAGGGATTACTGAGGTCCAACCAGAAATGCTTAAAGCCTTGGATGTGGAAGGGATGTCTTGGATGACATACCTCTTCAACACTGCGTAGAAGTGCCTAAGGAGTGGTGGCAGTTCCACTGTTTAAAAAGTGGGACGAGAGAATATGTGCCAATTACAGGGATATCACACTAAAGTCTACTCCAAGCTGGGAGGAGGTCTCGGCCGATAGTTGAACCTCAGATTGGATAGGAACAATTCGGATTCCGTCCTGGTCGTGGAACAACAGATCAGCTTTTCACTCTTGCAAGGATCCTGGAGGAGGGGGCCTGGTAGTATCCCCATTCAGTCTACATGTGTTTTGTAGATCTACCGCCTAGGCGCCCCCCTAGGGAGGGGTTTCAGGCACATCCACCTTAGCAGGTCTCGGGGAAGACCCGGGACTTTGTGGAGAGATTATCTCCATACTTGTTGACTCCACATTGGCTTTGGAACGCCTCGGGATCCCTCAGTCAGAGCTTGTGGTGCGGGAAAAATCAGAGGTTTGGGGTCGCCTGCTAGAGCTGCTGCCCCCGCGATCTCAACTCCGGATAAGCGGTTGAAGTTACATATAGTGTTATCAGTCTTCTCATCCAACTCTCACCAGAAAGCAAACCATAGTATTTTGTAGCACATCCTGGTATTACAATATTCAGTAAAAGTTTGTTTACAACAGTCACTCTACTTTGAGTGTCAGTTTTCCAGTTTTGGTTTGTTTGATTTCAGCAACTTCACAGAAGATCATCCCATGCCCATGAGTCCCTCCTGACCTGAGGCCCCATGAGGCCCCAGATCTTTGAGCCAATGGGGTTTGAGCAAGAGGTTAGGTAGTTGTTTTATGTTGTCCTAATTTATCCTTTTTACTCTGTGTGTGTATGACAGATACAGAAAGGTGTTAGAGGAATACCAGGACCAGATAGACGTGTTTAAAGCCATAAACATCTTCCACGACCACATGGTGAACCAGAAGAATTTCTACAAGGCTGCGTAAGAACATATCAACCTGAGGATGCCTTCAACCCGTTCTCATATCAGGGCACCACATATAGACGCTATGTCAAGACCCTTTAGCGCTGGTTTGTACTTGTAGGGCTCGGTCAAATTAGCGAGAATAACTATGCAAGGTCTGGTTAGACTTTCAAAATAAAACTGCAACATTGGAAAAACATTGCACTTTGTTTAGGTTTAGTCACCAAAGTTTAGGAAAAGATCATGGTTTGGCTTAAAATAACTACATAACTTAAATTAAGTTCAATTACGCTATTTACTTAACGTACTTAACTTCGTTAACTTACGTAACTACACTAAAAGGACTAAACGTTGACTTTTTGTTTCACGTGGGGAAACAAACACCGGCCTTCTGAAAGTCTGGTTTCTGACCCATCCGTCCACTTCAATCACCTCCTTATTCGGACGTTTCTGTTATTTATAGTAGTACTTTTAGCATTGAAATATGATGCAAAAAGGGTGCCATGTGCGTTGGTACCAGACACCAAGAGACGTGACAAAGCGTTGGTATTTGATGCTCTGGGAATGAGAACGGGCTGATGTATCAGTCTATTAGTCAATAGAGCTGAACAATTTTGAAAAAAGATCTAATTGCAATTATTTTGACTGATTCTTCTCATTTGCATTGAAAACATATTTAAATTAATTATGGCATGATTTTTGTGGCTATCTTTACCAAAAACAGATTTTTTCGGAAGTCTCGAGAACATAATATGTAGGCTGTGGCATCTCAGCAGCATGACAATATTTAATTTAAAATGGTATTTTGACACATAAATCACCTTTAACAAATATTGTGCCTTGCAATTGCAGTTTACATGGCAATTGCAAATTTGTATTAATTGTTCAGCCCTATCAACATGTGTGTTTCTGCTGCAGAGACTGTGATATAGAGGATGAAAAATTATGAAGAGGAGCAGGGTGTGTCCCCTGGTGAAGGTGAGTCACTACATCTTAAATTACATTTTCTTTTTTCATTTTCTTATTATTTTTACAATCCAACTAATAGTGTATGAGATTACTGGATATGTAGATTGTAACAGTAATAATAATAATAAAAATGGTAATAGTACTAACAATTTAAGAAGTAGCATAAGTTTTTGTAAATTTGAAATACAGTTGTGAAGAGTAGAAATGGAATTAGTGGAACTACCAGTTGTAGTGATAACTACAACTACAAGTACATCTATGATTAAAAAATCCTGTTTTGAATTATCGAGGATGGTTCCCAAATTAAACTTCAGAAGAACATGAATATAGTAATTCAGAATTTAAATTCTGAAGTGTTAATGATTAACTACTACTGACTAATGATTTTATAACATACTAAGCTGCTTTCCCTGAGTGAGTGTTCATGTTTTTTGTAGGGCTGTCACCGACTAAGGATTTACACAGTCGAATCAGAATTGCCAAGTCCTGCCAATAGTCGACTGATAGTCGAATCATGCGTGTTTTTGTGCACGGCGATTGAGAGCCGAAGCTAAACTGAGGCTTTCTCTCTCTGTCTCGCCTGCCGTTCACCGGTCTTGTGCAGAGGTTTGCGTGCATGCTGTGCTGCCGACAAGAGCATGCACGTCATGGTTCCTCGCAGGTTTATTTCAAGTATAGCTGGCTATTTAAACACGATAAAATATTCTTTGTGTGGGTCATCAACGGTGATAAATTATCCGAAAGTCCCACGAGGTGCAGACAACGCAGCACAACACCAGTGAAGCGGAAGCTCCATCTCTTCAGCAAGTGTCCCTCCTGCCACTACACACGTACACGCTATGTCGACATAGCATGGGCACTGATGACCCAGGGTTAGGGTTACAATTCTGGATTTATTCACGCACTTTAAAAACATCTGTTGAAAGTTTAATTCTTTTTACATGTTTATTTACAGCATTAAACATTGAAATGTATATTGTAATAGGCTGTATATTAAGTTATTGGGAGAAAACTGGTAGTTTATGTAAAATCAGACATTGAGAACCCCCCATATCGCTGAAATGGCATGATCCTTGTTTCGCAGCGAAGCTTCGACAGTGAGACTGACAGTCGAATCAGGCTCCACCCATCGAAGCATCGAATCCTCGACTATTCCGGGTCAGCCCTAGTTTTTTGTTTAATATTGTTTGTTTTGTTTCTTGTTTTCTTTTTTCTTGTCTTCTTATGCTTTGCTAGTTTGCTTTTGTGTTTGTGGTTAATGGTGATTGCATTTGTTGTCTTGTAGGGTGTGTGTGTGTGTGTGTGTGTGTGTGTGTGTGTGTGGGGGGGGGGGGGGGGGGTTATTGGATCCTAATCAATTTGGAAGAACAATGGTGTATAGGAGCACTTTGATTTGTTCAACTGATTATGCAATTTAAAGAATAAAAACTGTAGAAACAGAAAATGGCTGCAGCAGCCGTGGAAAAAGTATTGGGGGCCCAGTCCTAGTAGTGGCATTAGCAGTAATAGTTATGGTAGTGGTACTATAGTAAATGTACAAGGTCAGTACCAGTAATAATGGTAATAGAAGCGTTAGCAGTACACGTATTTAGGTAGCAAAATGTTTATTTACATGGGAACAGTGGTACCTTGGACTTGGACTTTTGTAATTTGACGGCTTTATTATACACGTCACTGCCGATTGGGTAACACCTCTGACACACGCACGAAATGGGAGAAAACATTGCACAACATTGTGGAATGTTGTGCAACAGGCTTCGAGTTATGTTGGCACAATGTTTCGAGGAAACATGTCATTCCACCAGGAAATGTAGCAAAATATCATAAAATGTTTTGAGATTAAATTCACCCCAGTGTGACACCCTGTGGGGTCATGTGAGGGTGTGGCCAATCTCTATCCCTTGCAGGTGAAGAGAAGCTGAGACTGACTGCAGTAACTCTGGGAACCTGGGCTAATTGCCCTGTAGAGAATTTGTAACTCTGTCTTCTCATTCTGCAGGAGGCTGCTGTGGAGACAAGGTCACACCTCCCTGCGGGCCAGCTCCCCGGTTTCCCCTTCAGTTTGGTTTTGGTTGGTTTTGGTTTGTTGCTTTGTGGTATTTACCTTGTTTTTGCCTACTACAACAGCTTTACCCAAATACATTCATGGAACCATCATCCTGCAGAGACACTACTGAAACCACAGACTACATACCTCATAATTGAATTATGTTAGTTTGAAATTTTTGTTTGTTAAATATGTGTTGTTAACCGTTTACTATGGTGTGTCTCCCTTTTGTTGTGGCCTTCTGAGCCAGGTCATACACCAGGGAAAGGAAAACACAATGAAACACAGAAAACCAGCCTAAGTCATGGGACAGGAATATTGTGTAGCGTGTTTCTCACTTTATTTTTTTCGTTTATTATGTAGGGCCCCACAGCAGCTCTTAAATAGGCCCCAGAGGCTTATTTAAAGTATGTATAAAGTGTGATAGCAGAAGATTTCTCTTATTACTCTTATTGTTATTTCTTATATATTGTTTTAATTCCTAACCTTTTATTATTATTATTCTCATTATAGTAGTCTGTTCACATGTGTAGGGTTTACGTCAGAACTGCAAGATTATTATTTTCCTTTCTTGCTGCTCCTCTCTGGAGGATCTCTGTTCCCCAAAACATAGAAAACTGGAGCTGGACCCAGCTGATCTTCTGTTGTGGTACCTGTAGTGGCAGAAAATTCCTTCCCAGATGTGTTTATCTATTACGCATGCACTTGTAACACAATATCCATATAGGGGACACTAAGCTAAATTGTTATATACTCCTTTGTTCTGGGCTAGGCGTTACTAACTGCACCTTGTGGTGGATCTCTGGTCCCACTGTTTATTTTTTATGTACTCCTCTGTTAATTCTCATTTAATAAATCAACCAAAACACAACGGCTTGTTGTAATTCATTTATTCGTTCAATTCTCCCCAAGGAAATACATTTTTCACAACAGCACTTCTCTGTCATTCTCTGTTATTAATACATTCTTCACAGACAACAGTTTGTTGTACCTGAATTCCCGTTAGTTATTCATTTAGCTGATGCTTTTTATCCAAACGGACTTACAATTTCTATATATGTCATAGGTAACACACAGGTGGATGGATCACAGTGAGGGATTGAACCAAAGGCAGGCATCTTATCCATTGCACCATCACCACCCTTATTCGCTCAGTCTCTCACCAGGACCTATCACTCCATCTATTTACAGACATTATTTGCATCAATCATTATTTGCATTTGCATTATTTGCCTTTAGTATTTGCATGTACTTTGACACATCACAAGGAAGTAGTTGCAATTACTCATTTCATGTTGGACAGAACAGCAGCACATCACACTAAGAGTTGCTTTTTAAATTAAAACATGTTGATTAAATGTTTGAAATCTCATAATTTTCTAATCTTTGAAGTTAAATCGATGTGCAGATTATTTTATGGAGTTAAAAACAACTTCTCTGTGTTGTTTATTAGGCTCATTGCAGTCTAGATAAAAAGGACTTCCATTGTTTTTGGACATTTTGGATTTTTTGTAAAAATGTTCCTGTATTTTTATACTGTATTCAATTTTAGAACAAACATTTGAAGGGAAATTTTGAACTCTGATTTGTACTCCAAGTCAACTATTTATTTTAGATAATTTATTAAGTAAAAGATGATGAAGATTCCACATTTTTATACTTCAGGTAGAAGAAGTACAATTACTTACAGTAGGCGAGTAAATGAAACGCCTTAATTCAGTATTTTACTAATTTAATCAGTAATCTACTTTAAGGATAAAGTACTAGTACTAGTATTAGCTGTTAAAGGTAGGTTATATAAATGTAAAGTAATATTACTTTTTGAAGAAGTAATAAGTAACTAGTAATATATTACAATTTCTGAGTAACTTGCCCAATACTGGTCTCTGTTATAGTGTAAATATGTGTGTGTTACAGGTAAATGATGTGTCTGTTAGTTCCTCTCGTCTTGACTGTACTCCTGACTGAGACGTCTGCTTCACTGTCATCAGTTCAAGTAAGAAAAACAGTAAGGTGGAGCTTCCTGTCAGTCACATTCAAATAACAATGACATTTCTCGTCTCCACAGTGGGTTTGTTCATTATACTGAATAAATATGTAATTCAAATGGCTTTTTCAAATTTAATACTTAAATAACGTGTCAGCAGGGACGGAGCAGGTCTTTTCATGCCCACCTCAGTGGCTCCTGGGCATTGATAAAACAGAAGATTCAGTATTACATGGCTTCAATGTGGTTTTGTGTGTGTGTCTGTGTGTGTGAGTTATTGTGCCCTCAGGCAGCTGGTAAACTGACATCGCTTCACATACCAGAGGAGAGACAGTTTGTCCTTCTGTTAGCAAACACATACCAGGGTGGGTGGATACCAGGAACAGCAGGTATGGTGTCTGTGTTAGTGTGCTGTACTCTTGTTCTTATATCAGGACTTTATTTAAACAAACACCTCTCCAGTGGAGGAGGAAGTATGCAGATCCTTAAGCAAAGTACTAATACCACATTAAAAATACTCTTTTCGAAGTAAACGTCATGCATTGAAAATGTTATGTTGTAGGCCTATCTGACTATTTCATTATGGATTCATCTGCTAAATATTTTATTGTTTGGTTTGTAAACATTTAATAATAGTGAGAAATACTATCACAATTACCCAGAGCCCAAAGTGACACCAGCGAGGGCGGGGCTTGCATGGAAATGGAACCAAAAAATAAAAGAAAAAAGAAGGAATGAATGGATCAATGTACTTTATAAATGGATAATTATTTTAAAATTAAATAAAAAATGCATTACAGTTTGTTGTTTGAATTGCACAACACTTCACTATTCCTTTTTTTTATAAATTTTTTTATTTAACAACTTAAACTAAATCCTTGTGTGTGTTTTGTGTTTCAGGTGGAAAGCTGCACAGCGCCCCCTGTGGAGAGCTCAGGTTCTACATCTGCTCCACCCAAGACAGGTAGGCTAAAGTCTGAAAACAATGTTGGTAATTTACTTTAAGGGACACAAAATCTGTTGAGTATCAGATTAAAAATCAGCTTTACTGCCAAGGAGGTTTACACATACAAGGAATGTGCTTCTGGTATTTTGGTGCATAACAAAAATAGTAAGTAGAAGTTATAAAGAAAGATAAAGCAGGTACTGCAAGAATCACACAGAAATTATAAAACTGACAATAAAATATTTAAAAACAGTATAAAAAGAATAAAGAATATGTACAGTATGTTATTTAAATAACAGTTTGTGCAGTGATGTGCGACATATTTATGTGGGGATGTGTAAAAGTTACCCTGTACTGTGAGGGGTGTATGAGAGTCAGTGGGGGTCCCGGCCTTGTCAAACTCTTAATCGCTGCATGCTTAAAAGGTGGTATTAAGCTGTTTGTAGTTTGTTTCTTCACATTTCATGTCAGTTAAAGAATTCCAGCAGGGACAACTTTTCAGGTAAACCCAACATGTTTTATTAGATGCTGTGGAAACATCAGAGTCTGTCCAATAATTGAAGATGAACAGATCTGGAGCAGTGGCACCTGCTCACTCTAGATCAGTTTCCTGTGACTGCAAATGTATGAAAATAAAATGCAAAGTCCTGATGTGTGATGATTGACAACATGTGAGTATGTTCGTGAATAACACTGTCATTGTGTGTTAACTCAAACATTAAGTGCTTGTTTGTAATCTCCTCTGTTTATCTCCAGCTCCTCTTCTGAAGTTGTCCCCAGCAACAGGAAACCAGGTAACAGTGTACTGGTTGTTGTTGCATCCCAGTACGTATGGCAAAGAAATTACTGTTGGGCCATTTTTTACTTTGGAAATAAAAGTTTGACAAAACAATCAACAACAACTAAAAGTCCACTTACTACCTTTTTACAGATCTTTCCCGCTGGCAGCTTTTGCCAGTCACTAACTGTATGATAGACTGAACACTGGAAACACTTCTTAATATAACACAGAACTATTAAACATCACATAGCAATAACATTTTAATTTTTTTCCCCCTCTGTCTCAGGAATCATGCACGGTCTGAGTCTGTTTGATGTTTTGTGGGGCAACAGCTACTTGCTGGCGGAGGAGATTCAGCACTTGTCCTCCTTCCTCAATGAGCTCTGGTCCGGTCAGCTGACGCAACGCAAATCGTTCCTCAAGACCGACAGACTAAATGCAGCCAATGTAACATTATCATGTAACGAACATGGATTATTTCAACCTTTAGCTGATAAAAAAATATTACTGCAACGTTGCAGAGGGAGTTTACCTGAGTTTCCAGGTTGTTGTGTGATACTGTCTCCTGGACTCGCTCGTTAGTTAGAGAAGTGGTTCTCAAAGAGGGTCCTTGAGGGGGTCCCCAGCAAAAAATCCATCCATAAGTAACACAGACAGAACGTGTGACTATATTGTTAATGGATTTCATACACTTTCTGAAATAAATCATCTAAAAGTCAGAATTCTTGACGAATCAATGAGAATCAATGACTTGATGTTTGCACTGCTGTGAATGTGATATTAATTCCCAGTCTGAGTTGTGGTGTGACTGGGCGGTGATGTAAGCGTCTTGTTTGTTACTATAGACCCTGATGTGTAGTTTACAGGTAGCAGATGATGACACAAGATCACTGATGCTGTACACACTCAAACACTACAGAAGCAGAAACCAGGTGAGACAGACAGGCTGTGTTTACAAAGAGCAGTTTTGGTCTCTAATAAGTAGAATAACATCTAATTAAACTTAAAGTACCCAAAATAAAAGTGCTCTACACACAATGTCTGTACAGTACCCAGGAGCAGATTGGAGCCATATGGCAGAAATTAAAATATTTTATCTGCAACAAAAAAATGGAATGCTTGAAGTGCAGTGTAAAGTTTCCACAGGTAGTGATGGTTTGGGGTGCCATGTCATCTGCTGGTGTTGGTCCACTGTGTTTTCTGAGGTCCAAGATCAACACAGCCGTCTACCAGGCAGTTTTAGAGCACTTCATACTTCCTGCTACTGACCAACTTTATGGAGATGCAGATTTAATTTTCCAACAGGGCTTGGCACCTGCACACAGTGCTAAAGCTACCAGTATCTGGTTTAAGGACCATGGTGCCCCTGTTCTTAGTTGGCCAGCAAACTCGCCTGACCTTAACCCTATAGAAAATCTACGGGGTATTGTGAAGAGGAAGATGTGATACGCCAGACCCAACAATGCAGAAGATCTGAAGGCCACTATCAGAGCAACCTGGGCTCTCATAACACCTGAGCAGTGACACAGACTGATCGACTCCATGCCACGCCGCATTGCTGCAGTAAGTCAGGCAAAAGGAGCCCCAAGAAAATACTGAGTGCTGCTCATACTTTTCATGTTCATACTTTTCAGTTGGCCAACACTTCTAAAAATCCTTTTTTTGTATTGGTCTTCAATAATATTCTAATTTTCGTAGATACTAAATTTGGGGTTTTCATTAGTTGTCTGTTTTAATCATTACAATTAAATTAAATAAACATTTGAAATATATCAGTCTGTGTGGAATGAATGTATACATTATACAAGTTTCACTTTTTGAATTGAATTACTGAAATTAATCAACTTTTTGATGATATTCTAATTATATGACCAGCACCTGTACAGGTGCACATCCACTTACATGCACACATGTATACAGTGCGATGGAACATAATGCCAAGGATGCTGGAATAAATAAGTATTATGTGCAGGTATTATGTACTTGAGGTAGTTGGATTTGTTATACAGTACATACAATATTTAAGCAATAGCTCACAGGCCATGATATACGCTTATTATATCACAGCGTCAGGAGATAGATTTTGGTAACTTGAATTTATATGATAATATGCTTGATACTGTGTGCAGGCAGCCATCAGTGCATAAAATAATAACACTTTAATATTATACCTACCAGAAAGGGCAGAATTGCGTCTCTCCTTGAGCAATACGCTAGTCTTTGAACAGGCTATTGAAACTTAAACTTTGTTGCTGTGTGTGTGTGTTTTCCTGTGTGAGAGAGGGAAATGTTGAATCACGTAATAAGCAATGATTTATCTCTGTCTCTCTCTCACTCACTCACTCATTATTTATTTATCTCTGCCGGTAAAATGCAATCTGTAGCATGTATCAGATCGCATTTTAATTCCAGGTGTAAATGGGGTGTGAGACCCCCACGAAGCTCAGATTATAACTCAAACCCTGTTGTCGCGGAGTGAAACAGATCTGTGCGAAGGAATTCAACGTCATACCCGTTGTATACGCTCATTATATCACTACTACGAACCAATCAGATTGCTTGATTTGAGGTACCCGTTTTATAAGAAAATATAACAATGTGGACAGTATGAACAGCTCTGAAACAGAGAACGAGAGAATGATTAATAAATGATAACTGGTAGCCAGTAAACAGGTGGCTGAATAGAGACAGAGTTACTTGGTTATTGCACAGGAATTGTTCCTGACATAGTGAGTCAGAATTCAGCTGTTCATCAGAGTGATGGCTTGTGGGAAGAGTCTGTTGGTTTTGCCATAGTTAGTCTTTCAAAATAAAACGCTAGTGTTTCAAAACATCGCCTTATTCAAACGGCGTGTTATTAAAGTTATGAAACGTTGCAGTTTGGTTAGGTTTAGCACAAAAAGTACTTGGTTGGCTTTAGGCAACCAAACTACTTGGTGGCTTTAGGCAACAAAACTACTTGGTTAAGGTTAGGAAAAGATCATGGTTTGGCTTAAAATAACTACGTACATCAGTTAACATGTAAGTTAACTAACGTTCCTTACGTCATTTTAGGTCACTTGCCTAAATAAAAACATTTAATGTTGACTTTTTGTTTCCCAGGGGACATGAATCCCGGCCTCCTGGTTCAAAGTTGGGGTTCACGCTCTCCTTCAACCCCAACAACCTCCTCACTCAGTCTTTTCTGTTAAACATCATGTACAAAAACCAACGCTACAGGGCTTCCCACACTACTTTGAACTGTGATGGTAAAGGGATCCCCATTGCGTCACTATATATATATATATATTGTTTGTTTGTTTTTTTTACAACATATTTGTTGTCCAATAAAAATCTTAATGTAGTTTAGGCAGGTTTTCTAGAAAAACACAATCTATACATACACTGGATTGTAGTTTGCATTAATAAACCAGCACCTGGCATTAAATATTCACAAGGTTCATGTTCATCACACTTGTCAGAAGGGAAATTTCTAGGGAAAAATTCAGAATTTAAATAAAAAGACCTTTGTAGCCTCCTTAACCTTGCGGTGAGTAGTTACCAAACACAGTGTAGTAGACAGCTGTTTTTAAAAAGTTCCCAGGGTTGTTTCAAAGTTAGGAAGTACTGCCTTTTCATATTGTGCACCCTCAACATGGAACCCTATGTAAAAGACTCTCCAATTAGAGGTACCGGTGCTACAGATGTCCTTATGTTTCCCATAGGCTGGATTTTTAAGAATATGTATGTGTCTAGAAAAATGTTTCATTATAATGTATTGTCATATGTGTGTCATTATGACTTGCTGTTCTGCTGCCTTTCTTTGCCAGGTCTCCCTTGAAAATGGTATTATATCTCAATGGGCTCTTCCAGATTAAATAAAGGTTAAATAAAATAAAAAAAATACACTGTGTGTGTTTATGGTAATGATAAGCTATATCAGACTTTGGATAGGCACACTATACTTGTTGGTTGAAGTTGGCTTAATTAATTGGAAAATGTAATTATCTTGAGGTTAGTGCACACAGAAAGCTGTCATCATGAAATCTGTTGCAGAACAGCATAATTTTCTCCTGCACTAACAGACTTTAACACATCATAATAAATGCTCATGTCACTATTTATATTCTATAGTGAATGCAGAGAGTATAAATCCTCTGATCCCTACGCTTGCCATAATGCAGGTTGGTGTGACAATAGTGTTACTGTGGATGTAAAACTGAAGCATCCCTGGATAAGTCATCCTAAAAGGATCCTGGAAGTCCCTGAGCATCTGTCAAGTGGTCCTGTTACCTCCTTGAGAACAGCAAGAGGTCCACGAACACCTAAAAACAAAAGACTCCTTAAACCTGATGAGCTTACCTTAAGGAGCCCTGGGAATCCTTGAACATTGCTCAATGAGGCCCTTAGGTTTGCTGCAACTTGTTCTTAGCACCTGCAAATCACCATCATCCAACCTTTAATTGGAGGTTTCTCCACAAGTATCTGACCCCAGGAAGTCTGTTAAGCCCCAGGACCCCTGGTTCCTCTGGAACCTGGATAAAGGTCCCTGGAAATCCTTGGAACTTTAAAAAGACATTCCAGAGTCTCCTGGGATACTTGGAAGACTCCCTTATATATTTTCATTTTGTAATGAGCAACTTTTGTAAGTTCTTTGGCCTGTCCTTGATATTTAGGTTTTTTGTTTCCAGTGGTAGATTATTAATTCTTAAAGTAAAACACAGTAAACCTCCCTCTGGGTGTATCATACGGCTTCACACTAAACTGAAGAAGCTTGAAAAGATGAATGACTAGGGATGCGTATCGAGTAGCATCATCCGACCATCATCAAACGACTACTTAATTCGATACTTTTTGTAACCAGATCGCACAAAAAATTACTATTTGTATGGTTTTGCTTGCAGACAAACACGCAAGCAATACACCGAAAGAGAAGAGCACGGCTCTTTTTTCTACCTTGCCTGCACCGTAGACTGCATAAAAAAAGGCCTGCACCCACTTGTAACTCCTTGTGAGATTTTAACAGCCCTCATCTGGTATTATTTAACACTTCTCTGTTGTCACTAATCTATCACTGCGTTCCATCATATCAATTAAAGCTTTTGTGGCGCAGCAGTGATCAGCTGATTTTCTCACGGAGCCTCTGGCTGCAGACTCTTTTCCCCTGTTTGCTTCTTTAGACTCTTTAGTGTAGTTTAGTGACTTGTTTAGCAGACTCCTTCCTCATTTTGTACTTACTGTCATCTTTTTTAGAGGTTTAATTGAAAGTTAACAAAACAGTTCTCCGTGGTTGACCTAACAAACATATGAAAAATGTAACTAATTCTTTTATTTTCAACAACTTACGCGGTCACTAAACTGTTTCACTCCTCCGCTCTCATTAACATACAAAAAAACTCCCAGGGTGTCGTCCTTCCTCTGAGGATGACCTAATTAGGATGAGGAGCAACCTGATACAATTTCCCAATGTCAGGTTTTTGAAAAAAGAAATAGATCTCCTTGCTTGTCCATAACAACAACAAAAAAATAGCAAGGGATCCAATGAAGTAGCTACTCTATTGGCATCGGTATCACTTTAAGGGTACTGGTGGTATCATAAAAATTTAAAGGATATCCAACCCTGTGAACGACCAAACAAAATGATGAATAAATGGTCTAAAACTAATAACAGTTAACAGGAGTTATATGAACCATTTCAATCTAATAATGTAGAGGAAAAAGCTTCAACCAGATACATTATGTACATTTACTCTAGAACTGTACTTAAGTCCAAATTCAAGGTAGTACTTACAGTGTTTCATCAGATACGTGGTTCTCACAGTAGGGTGACCAGATGTCCCTGTTTTCTGAGGACAGTCCCCTGTTTTGGTCCCCCATCTGGAGCTGTCCCCGGAAATGTCCCCGTTTTTAACTGTGTGTTAATCATAGACTGTATAAGGTGTTAACGGACCTGAAATCACTAGAAAGTCTGGTCAGCAGAGCATACAGGTGCTGTGCTGAAAAGTGATTGCCAAATAAGTGTTTGCAGTTTATAGTGTAACTAGGCATGACATTTTCTGATTATAGGCAATAATAGAAGCCTGTTGTTGCCCATGGATTATGTGTTTGGTAGGTGTATGTCTTAAATCCTTGTTTTGATTTGGAAAACAGACTATAGCCTATAATTAACACGACTTATTGCTGAGTTATATATAAAATAAATACATGATCTCTTTTGCAATTATCCTTATGACTCTACATTGTATTCTACTGACACAGTATTCTAATTGCCAGAAATTGACTGCAGCTTCTACTTATTGACTGAAAGGTAGATTCTGCCTCAAAATGACTTTATTTCATTCAGAAGAGTTATATTTGACAGAATATAATAATACAGAAATTGTCCCCCTTTTTATTTCATATATAATAACATTATATTTTTAATGACATACTGACCACCAAAACAAAAATGTCCTCGGTTTTCTTTTTAGAAATCTGGTCACCTTATCTCACAGGGCAGCGATACTACAAACATATAATGTTATTAACCATGATGCACTGCTGTTTATTAAACTACCCAAGAGGATATAAAGGAGTAAAAATTAGCTCAAGTTTAAACATCTACTGCAACAAAATGCAACATACACATTAATGCAGCAGGAATAATAATCCAGAAACTCCTTGGCTGAGTTTCATTAACCCATACTGTTAAGTCTTCATCAGTCTCTGAAACTTCTTCATCACACCTGAGCATGGTTCTCTTTACTGTTATAATAGTTTCATTCTTTCAGTGTAATGGATAAAAGCAGCAGTAACCAAGTTTAACATTTATCCTGCAGCAACAAGCACAACTGAGGATTTAAGGGATTGAACATCAAGCATGTAAGAAATGTGGTTTATAGACATGTAGCTTTGTGATTAACAGGAAGCCAGTGAAATCATTGACACAAGAGTAATGTACATTTGTCAGTTTATCACCGCACTCCTTTGAAAATGGCAGCACTGGCTTGGTTGATACAAATCATTTTATTTGGCAGTGGGGTGTGGTGTCAACTGACAAAAGAAGATGACAGAACAAATTACCTATTTTGTGGTTCACCAGGTGTGAGAAATACCAGTTGATCAACATTTAAAAAAGAGTAAAGACACAGAAGTCTGACATGTCATGGCAAGACACAGAAGAAACTGCATCAAAAATGACTTCAGGCAGAGTGAGAACAGGAAGGATAAGGAAGAAGTACGATCATTGCAGTAGTGCCCCCAGATTCACACTAACGTTGTCATTGTGGTCTTGTCGTTCTCCCTTGTATCTTGGTTTGGAAATTTGTCTTTGAAGAACAAAAATTCTTTGAACCAAATTGTTAGGTGGGCTAGTAAGATCATAGGTGAATCTCAACTCAACCTTGTAGGTCTTTATTCCAATCAGTTACAGCATAAGGCGAGTTTCATTATTGGAGACTGTTCCCACCCTTTACATGCTGAGTTTCAGCTCCTCCCCTCTGGATGTCGGTTTGCTGCCACTAGGTGTAGAACCAAACGATATAGGAATACTTTTGTCTGAGTACATTAAAAACATGTAGAAAGACATGTTTCACATTGAGAAAACATTATGTTCATAAAAAGTACATACAGAATGCTTGTAAAGATTTTCTTCTATATTCTTAAATTACCTTTGACTGTCACTATGTTCATGTTTGTTCTAATTGATCATCACTGAAACATTTGCTTAATATACATATATGTACAGTACTGTAAAATTCCCTACATGATATTGGTAACCACAACTGTAAAAGGGGGTGTGAACATTCCTTTCAACATGGAGCAGAATAGACAGCAAGGCAGTGGAATCAATCAGAGAGCTTATGGAGAGGCTCAGAGAGGTGGCCCCCGGCAGAGAGGACAGGCTCAGAGCTACATTTGATTAGACAAACCTATATGTTGTAATAGAGTAAAATACAGTAAGTTTGTTTCTTGCATCAGTGATTATAGAAGAGGTCTTCATTGATCACAACTTCATTACATGAAGGTTGGATATTATGGAAATGAGAGATTCTGTAAATGTTGGATAATGTAAGTGTATTGCATAATGTGAAAACTGTGTAATCCGTCTTTTACAGTATACTGTAGCATACTACTTTCAGCACTTCTAAGGTGATTTATCTTGCATTGTTTGTTATTAGATTCACTGATTGTTAAAATGACTAAACTGAGAAGATATTACGTTGTGTTTGTATGGTTGTGTGGCTTGACTGAAAGACTGTGTTACAAGTGTGATGAGTTTGGAGTTTTCACTTTTAATGCGCTATTAACAGAAAGTATTTCTGCAGCTTGTGAAAGAGTGATGCTGGTCACTTTCCAACACCAGTGGCACAGTGTGCAGTTATTGGATTAGAGTTAAATTAAATAAAATTAAAGCAGCACAGGATGTGAAACTTGTGCGGTCTTCCCTTTTGCAAAAGCTTCTGTACAACTGAGCATTCATTAAAAGCCTGTTGCTAAACCTAAAACCTTTGAGTTGGTTCACTCTTGAGTCCAGACCTAGCACACATAACAATATAGGTCTACGATACTATAGCCATACTATTTAAGACACTTAATATTATTAGTCAAATATAATAGGGCTACTATAGCTGATAAAATAGCAAAAAACTATATATATAATACCAAACACTGTAAAGATTTTCCTGTAAAAAAAAAAACAGTAAACAACTGGCAGCAGGGTTGCCATTATGTTACTGTAAAAGTAACATTCTTTTGCTGTCACTAAGATTTACGCTATTGTAATCTTATGGTGGTCATTCTTTCCAAAATCTCTTTTCAAAGTTGGCTATGTGCACAAAACAAACAATATGAAAATGTTCTTTGTGAGTGAAGAACATTACAACTTCTTATATACAAAATTAGTGTGTGTGGCCCTCATTTCCTCTTATTATAATCCAAAAACAAAATACTCCAAGACGTGAACTAACCCATAAGCCAGCTGGAACATCCCAGCCTGATAAATTCAAACAGTTGTCTGTGTAATTTCAGAAGCAGAAAATTAATAACAGAGAATGACACACAAGGTGTAAGAATAAGAAATGTCATGACTAAAAAGAATGATTGAGAGAATAAATCATCATAGTGAGATAATGGAAGAGTGATACAGACTTTCTACTCTGTAAGGGAGAAAGAGGAAGGGAACAGGAGGGGGATAATTAGAGGGAGAAGGAATTACAGGGATGGATTAAGCCAGAGTTTTGATAAATATATGTGAGTAATGGGATGGAGTAAGTTTACCATCTAAGATGAAGTCCCGCTCAAAATCCAATAGTCTCCTAAGCAGAGTGGAGACAAGTGGATTAACTGTTGTTGTTTTTTTGTGTGTTACTTTGCCAGTTTTCTTTGATACGTTTTTTCCCCGGCCAGCCTTGGTGCCTCTCTAAATGTTGATTCCAATGAAGCACCTGAAAAATTATAGGGATACAGAATACATAACAGTTGTTTGGCATTAGATGAAATTAGTAATAAGAGTATTGCATTACGGTTTAATCTAAACTTTTGTTGCTTGCTTATCTAATCATAAAAAAACATACCAAGCAGTATCAGACGAGGAGTTTCAGGTATGGAGACTGTCCTCTCAATGTCAGCTGCAGTGGCAGATTACTTGGACATAGAAAGTGAAATACAAAGTGTGCTCTTAGTAAGATGAGCCATTATGACATGGCATATGTAAGTATATCATTTTTATAAACATTGCATTAAGCATAAATACATGGACAAATAAAAGGAAAACTCACATTTGCAAGAAGGATTAGTCCAGTAAGGGTCTCTGAGAAATGAGGAATCAGAAGCTGGATGACACAAAATGACAACTTGACATCTTCACCAGAGAGAGGACTTCATTGACTCTGGCATTTGTGGGTTTAGTCTTCAGGAGTTCCACAATGGCTCTTACACACTCCTCCATGGCAAGCTCAAGTGCATGCAGAATAGGGTTATCAGTAAGGAGCTCAAAGTGAGCACAGAGGCCTTTCTGTGTGAACAGGTATGGGCACTTGATTCTCAAATCCTCAATGGTTGGTGCTGGTAGAGCATTTATGTGGCACCGCTGCAGATAGTAAGTGGTTTCCATTAGTTGCTTTACCTCTGCCCTCTCAGCCCCAATTTATACCATCTCAACTGTAGATCTCTTCCAGTTTTTGACATTTGCTCTCCACATGGCAGGATGAACGGTGCTGTAGAAAGCTGCTGGTGCGGTTCAGGTTTTCTACAAGATTTTTTGCTTGCATTAGGAGTGATGTATACCCATTACCCGGAAGCTGACCATCTTGACAGTTGATCTGCAAAACTGTTTAGGTACTGGCGAACAATGTTTTGGCAAACTGTGGCGCATTGTAAGCGTGTTGGGTTTGGCTCATACTTCCTCATCTCATCGACAAGCACACTCAGCAGGTAAAGGCCTCTTGCCACCTGCCATGTCTGAATGAATGTCCACAGGCATAGCATTCCATGGCACCTGAAAGGATTCTGGCCATGATCTCCTTATGTGGGAGGAGGGCTGACTGTCTTCAGTTCTACTAGATTCCGAGCAGGAGGGCAAGGATGTGCTGGATGGACTGGACAATGGTCCAGAGTTGCTGCTGACTGCAGTGGTGGGGGAAGGCAGGACTTGGAGGTCCAAGGTGATTGTCTCTGTCTCTAAGTTTGAAAAAAATATGAGATAGTCCATACAGCTTGCATTGATGTATAATGGAATAGTGATGTAAGAAAACATGCCCATTTTGAATGCATCCAAAGGTTTTTGCTGTTGAATAACAGGTAGTAAGTCTGCAATGTCCTCTTGTTTCACGTACTTGAGGTCTGCTGTTGAGTCTAAACCAGAGCTTAATAGCCTGTCTATCACGAGCTGTTGAACAGTTTCAGAAATAATTGGCAACACCCTAGGAATGATTTCCTCCAGCTCCTCCACCAAGGTCATCATTACTTAGGAAAGAATGGTGTGGAACAATTATTGGCATGTCACACAATGCATACTCTGGTAAAGGGTAATTATCAACCAAGTCATCCTGTTTAACAGTAGCATCCCTGAATTGGGGTAAATCCATACACACCTACATCATGGAGAAGCAGAGCCTTACATTTTGATATGTAATGTGATAAAATGCACACCTGACTTATTGTGGATAAGTACAACAATGATCTTTCCAATCATAAGGCCACCAGAACTCTCATCTATAACAACAAACATGTTTTTTGGTATTTTGTGCCTTTCACAGTTGCCTCATGAGCAAGCAAAGTATTGTCAGGGCGATACAGATTTCCCTGATGCTTTCATTGAAGTCCTGAGGAAAAAACTCAGACTCCTTTCCACTATAACAGCTGGTGAGAAGAAATCGCCAGAATGAAGATTTGCCTGGAGAAGTTGACCTCTCTGCAAGAGTTAAGCACAAGTTTTTAAAATTATGCACAAGTTTATAAAATTTTCCTTGCACACTGTTTGAAGTAGGTGTGTTTGCTCTCGAATCTTAATGTCCACAAACGAATAATTGATCCGAAGTGGATTATGAGCTCAGGATAGTGGCTTACATAATGATGCTTTGGCTTCAGTTGTCGATTGGGGAAAGCTTGCTTTCTAAAATGCAAATATTCATCAATAAACACTCTCAAATATGTTATTTGGCCAGTGGAAATGGCTGGTGCACAAATAAGAGAAACTATTTCTCACCTGGAGATTGAATTTTCTTTGCAATCAGCACAGGTAGCATCCTCAGCAAGCACCAGTTTTGGACAGAATGCCCACTTAGCTTATTACTTCCTGGAGTCACCTCACAAGGTTTATCATTGGCATCATTCCCTTGATACTTGGCAACTAACTGGCCTATCCTTCGGTTCAATTCAAGGTAAGTGAACTGTTTGTCTACCTTCACCAGATGCTGGATGTACAGTGCAAGATCAGAGGCTACAATGCCTTCAAAGAAATCATGGCCAATACATGGAGGCAATCCAGGCTGACATAAGGCCAGCTCATTGAACAAAGAGTCAAATTTGATACCTCCACCATGGACTGAACCCTTGTGAAGTCTCTGAACATGCTCTTTATGATTGTACTGTGCAAGTAGGTACCCTGCAGAGAGGATCTGCCTGAAATGTGTTTCTTTGTATTTCAATATATTAACAAGGAATCCTCCAATGCTGTTGCAACCAGCAATAGCATGCAGTATTCCTTTACAGACATGTAACATCAGGTAACACTAAGCCATTGTTCTCAAGGTCTTTTACCAGGCAACCCTACCAAATCCTGATCAAGATACTTAAAATCTTGTTCTTTTCAGAAAAGAACTAGTTGCGTCTGGTCAATACATGACCTGTTGTGAGGTAACAGGTCTGCCAATGTGAGATACACAGTATTTTGTAAGTTTTTGTTTTTTTTAAGTATTTTTTTCCTGACCCAAATGGATTTACAACTTCAAAAGCATCCTGATAAGCATGAAGAAGACCCTTCTGTTTGGAGTGAGTCCTTAGTAACATTTTCTCCATCCCACACATCTTGAAAAACACCCTTAGTTTGGGCACGGGTGTGCATTTGATTGGAATGTTCACTCAACGACTTGCACTGAAAGAGCTTTGAGTGTTTTTTGTTTTTTTTAAGGGGACATATTGAGCAGAGGACTCTTTGCCTGCTTTGTTTTTTCCCCAGACATATAGGCACTGCTTCAACATTATTATTAACATATTAACATGAGTGCCAGCAGTTTCACTGACCCATGCTTGGCCAATGATGGACTACATCAAATTTCCCTTTGCACTTTATGTTTTCTGGACAAATGAGAAGTAAATGAATGAAATTAAAATGAGCCCTGTGTTGTGGGCAAATTTCTAGCTAGCTGCTAAATTCACATTCATCAATGCAAACAAACTGGAAACACCATTGATAGACTTTGTACTGATTTCTGAATAAATACAATTGCGACATTGGGGATGGATGAAGAAAATAATGGATTCAGCTTTATATGTGCAGATCGGATGAAATTGCTTGACACCGTTACCTAAGATACTTGTTGGTTGACAGTTAACAGTAAACATGTTAAAAATACATCATGAAGCCGTTAAAAAATCGTCAATGGAGTGTAATTTAACAGATTTTCGTTTGTATTAACAGTAAAGTTCAGTATCTTGCTGTAAATTGATTCATCATTTACAGTGTAGCTGGTGAAAAATACTATAGAACATTATAAAGTTAACATGGGACACTACACAGTAGAGCCCTGCACGGGCCTCAAATCAGTTCAGTTTTGTTTTTAATTGATAAACTTAAACGAAGGCCATGGAGGGGCAGCTGATTACACTGTCGCAACCCTCATTTCAACTTGAAAAACTGTTCCACGATCAGTGTCCACACTTGAGGAAACACATGAAAACCTTGTGCATGCAATAACTGAGAGGGCAGAGCTGTTTGTGGGCAGAACTTTGGGTGATACGTTTTGTGAATTTCCAGGTGGATGAAATAGGGTGAAGGCGTCTGTGAGCATTTTCACATGAGGCACAGCAGCATAACTTCTTGCTTAAATCTCCCTACAGGATCGGTCAGAATCTAATGTTAATTAATCTTCTGTGTTCGTCTACACATCCAAAAGGTCTCATACAGTCCAGGTTCATACAGAGAAACAGTCTGGAGTAAAACAGCCATTGTTAAGAGTGTGGTTTGTGTTCAGGTTTTCCTGTTTAAGTCTAGTCTAGTTTTGGTTCTGTGTTTCTCTGTATAGCCTTGTTTATTTTATTTATTCACATGTTCTAGTTTACTCTCTGTTTTCATGGGTTTGGTTTTGGTTTCGTGGGTGAGCGCAAAGGAGGTGAGACCCCAAATGCAAGACACAGAGAGAGCAGATGCAGTTCAGGGATTTTAATACCAACAAAAAGCAGGATCTCAGGTTTACAGGCAGTAGATGCATCCAAAATTCAACAGGCAGGACACTCCACACACAAGCCACAACAGCACATATACACACTACATTGACCGGACAGAGACTTAACAGAAACACCAGGCATTTATACACAGGGACTAACGAGCAGGGCGGGAGCAACACAGGTGACAGCAATCAAGGTTAACGAGGCAGGCAGAGAGACAGCAGGGGGGAACAGAGAGACACTGACAGATGCAAAACACAAGACCATACATTAACTGTATCATTTTTGAAGTTGATCTGATTAATAGAGGAACAACAAGACGAATGCTAAGCCTGTGGGATCACCACCCAGCTTTGCACGCCAAGTAAAGATTACCTGCTTTTAGAGTGGGATGGCTGAATGCGGATCTTGCCAACTTACCGTTTCTAAGCTGAAGGAAAGTACTGTTTCTCTGAAGGCCCAGCTCGGGGAGAAAGAAAAGCTCATGCTGGAGTTCTCTAACATCGCATCGGCCCAGGCAAAATGCCTTACAGTTCTCAGCCTCAACCAAGGCTATCCGACTGCAGCTACTACATCTCACCGTGCCGACTGCTCCACTTCGGAAATTGATGATGATACCACCATTCCCTGGCTCAGCTCCATTATTGCAGGGGCTCCGGTGCATAAGGTGATCTCTGCCCATGCCAACTCTGGACCTCCCGCTGGCCTACAGATTTGACATCCTGGATACGCAGGATTTTCCCCCTCTGGACATTCGCCACCATCCCCAAACGGGCAGATCCTCCAGTCCTGCTGATAGACTGTGGCGGTTTTGGGGGGGGCAACAGGGGCCAGTGCCCCTGTAACACAGGCCTTGGACCCCCCTGTGGCCCCCCCACTCAACAAAAAGTTTTTTAAATCACTGGGACTGTCAGATAAAGTAGGCTCTTGCCATACTTTAAAACCTTTTATGATGTTAGTGCTACGCGAGTGCAGCCTATCAATAGCACTAGCCTGTACTGCAGTGACTGGAGCTATAGCTAATGCTAATTAGCAACAAGATACCCCCCTTCTCCACGGACGACTTCTACCAACTTCTACAGAAAATTACTGTGCTGGAAACCAAGATCCACAGGTTAGAAGTGAATGTGGAAGTGAACGGACTATGTGGGAATGACACCACTTTACCATGGACCCACAACAGTGGACAAGAGCATGCTAACACACGGGTAATTAGCACCAACAAGACTACTAAGAAGCAGGAGGCCTGTGGACTGGGTAATAAATCTAAAAGTGGGAGTCCTCCCTGGAACACTCTTGGTGCAAAGCGTAAGAGTAAATCATTTCCTGGGAAAATGGGAGGACGAGTAACAGGCAGAACCCAGCGCCCTGAGATTTGTGATGCGACTGGCTGGCCTGCATTATCATCCAGGCAGAACGCCTCTTCAACCCCTGTTCTTGGTAGGACACAGCCGTGGACAGCTGCGAAAGGGAGAATTAGCAACAAAGCTCCCCAACAACCGAGTGTGCAACAGCAGAACAGATTTTCACCACTATTGCAGGACCCTGGATCTCCGTCTGATGACCTGGATAACATCCCATCCTCACACAGAAGGGTAAGGACTGAGAGTAAATCAGAAAGTAAAAGGCTGCAGGGAAAGCTAACGACTGGGTCTCAAACTCACTCTACATTAAACTGTATGCAGCATTTTCTCCTTGTACTCCATGTTTCCATTGCATGGATAGCCTTTGGATATTGCTGGAAATTGTTAAGAGTCCCCCTCCTTAAAGGGTAAAATATTATCATAACAATTTAATAATGCATTTAAACAGCACTGTTCATACACAAAAAGCGATAACAGTAGCCTACTGGTCCTACCAGGCTGGACAGGAAGCCAAAATATGTATCCCTCTTTATAAAGCACAGATGATGGCCTACGATCAAGTATGTTGCATCAAAAAATGTCCTGTAACTTGAGCTAAAGTTAACAGGAATGTTTTTTTTGCACAATGTAATTTAATAAAACTATAGCTAAGTTACTGAAAAGATCCTGTTACTGAAACAAATAACTGTAAGTTACTGAAACATACTAAAACATTACATTATATACAAAACAAAACATTTTTAACACTTGAACATTGCCTTTGCCTCTTTTGTCCCGGATTGAATGGGCCCCTCTGACAAAACAACTGGCCCCAGCCTGGCCCCCTTAATAACATTGGTCTAGAACCGCCACTGCTGATAGAGGCTGTGACCAGGAGAGGATCTGGTAGGGTCACTGACCTGCAGACAGCAGAACTCTCCCCAGCCGAGGGAGACTGCGCCCCCCTGCTGCAGCACCATCTGGCAGCAACCACCCAACATGCGTTTGCAGAAACACAGCACTTGCCTCGACCCTCCACGATGCCTCCTCTTATCCAACCAACTTCAATAATAATCGGTGACTCCTTAGTGCGAAATATCCAGTTTGCAAATGCAGTCACAAAATGTTTCCCTGGTGCCACAACCCCCGACATAATTGCTCGCTTTGCTCCCAACGACCATCAGGAAAATTATAATCCATGTTGGCACAAATGACACCTCACGACAGCAATCTGAGCTGACGAAACTTGACTTTATTCGCCTCTTTGACCTGCTAAACAGGAGTGAAAAGTCAGTGTTTATCTCCGGTCCAATCCCCACTCTGGGTCGTGGAGTTGGCCGTTTTAGCAGGATCCTCAGCCTTCACACCTAGCTCCAGTTGGTTTGTGGCTCTCATGACATTGGTTTTATTAACAATTTTAACTTATTCTGGAACTGCCACGCCTTCTTCGCACGAGATCGACTACATCCTAACAGGTTAGGCAGTCGCATGCTGGCAGCTAACCTGCAGCATGGTTTTCTGTTCCCTGCACATGATTGACTAATTACATCACCTGCTCTCTGTTTCCCCTCTTCTCCCTCTCCTCTGTACACCATTAGCAACCGTTCCAATTCTGTTAGTATAACGGACCCTTCTTCATGGGTTTCAGACACCTGAACTCCTCAACGGTCAGTGAACGGGCCACCTCTTCTCAACCATGGACACAGCCCATACCGCTTAACACTGCCACCTACTGGTGTATAAAGCCATCACCTGTTAGTGCTATTTCACTGGCATCTCATATTCCGGTAATCACAACACACAGGTAGGGCAACCGAAATGTGCAAAGGACACACAGGAATAATAATAATCTCATACAGATTCAAGCAAAGGAACCAACTTTAGTTACCAGAACTAATATACTTAAAATGGCACTTTTTAATGCGAGATCTCTCTCTTTAAGTGACTTTATTTTATCTGAACATTTAGATTTTATGTTTTTAACAGAAACGTGGCTTAAAACAAATGATCAAAGCCAAACTGTTGAACTGTGTCCCCCAAATTATGACTGTTTTAATCAGCCCTTGTTGGTGTTTTTAAGAAAAACCTTAAGTCTTACAAAGTACCTTGTGAGAAATTCTTATCTTTTGAAGCTCTGACTTTTAAACTCGGAAGCCTAAACTCAACTATATTTGCTATTGTTTATCGTCCTCCAAAACCACTGGCCAGCTTTTTAATAGAACTCACAGAATTTCTATCTGCTCTTGTTTTAAACTATGACAAAGTTGTTTTCTGTGGTGATTTTAATATCCATGTGGACAACCCCACCAATAGTTGGTCAAATTCTTCATAACACAACACACCAGAAACCACAAATTCTTTTAATTTTAAACAAAATGTATGTGGTGAAACACATAATAAATAATAAACCTTGTTTTCACTTTACTGTGGATTTACTGGATATGGCTGTATCTGACCACAGATGTATAGTTTTTAACTGGGTCACCCGCTAATCCCAGTCTTATCCCACGCCATATGTTCTTGTATCTTAAATGACCATAGTGTGGTAGTGCACACTTTTTGACATTCAAAGCCCTACCTTGTCTGAGTATTCTAATACCAATGATCTGGTGGATAACTTCACTGCGATCTGCTTGTCCTTTAAATTAAATACTATAGCATCCCTTAAAGTTAAGTCGAAGGCCAGAGAAAAATAAAGCAGCCTTGGCTCAATGACAGTACCCGTGTGTGTAAAACCGTGTGTGTGAACCCACTATTAAAAAAGCCTGGACTGGACATCTCCCTCCCCGAAAATTATAGACCAATCTCCAAGTTGCTCTTTATTGCTAAAAATTTTGAAAAGCATCCAAGTGAAAAGTGTCCAAGTAGCTTCTACATACATTAGAAACAAATAACATCTTTGAAAAGTTTCGGTCGAGCTCCAGGAAATACCATAGCACTGAAACGACATTGCTCAAAGTTACCAATGATCTTTTGATGGCTGCAGATAGTGGAATGTGCTCTGTGCTTGTACTCTTAGATCTTAGTGCTGCATTTGACACAGTTAACCATAGCATCCTCTTGAAGAGAATGAGGCGCTGGGTGGGGATATCTGGCACTGTTTTAGACTGGTTTCTGTGTGTCTTTGAATAATTATATGTCCTCATACTCTACTGTTAAGTATGGTGTGCCATAGGGATCAGTCTTGGGACCAATTTTATTTGCAGTATATTTGCTTCCTTTAGGGCACATTATTCAGAGACATGGTATCTCTTTCCATTTTTATGCAGATGATACACAGTTATACTTGCCCATTAAACACACTGACTCTGAAATGTTAAATGCATTGAAGGACTGCCTTAGTGAGTTAAAAAACTGGATGTCCGATAATTTCCTTCAATTAAACTCTGATAAAACAGAGATCCTCATCAATGGCCCCAAGCACTTGACAAAACATATTAAGCTGTTCACAGATTGCCTTGGTTTATCAGATCAAATCAAGCCAGTGGCAAGGAATCTTGGTGTCTGGTTTGACAGTGATTTATGTTTTGAGCAGCACACCACAAAGCTGGTGCAATCATGTTTTTATCATCTATAACATTTCTAAAATCTGACCTTTTTTAACTTTTAAAGATACTGAGACCATTTTACATGCTTTTATTTCTTCACATTTGGACTTGGATTTGTAACAGTGTCTTTTCCCACAGAATGGCTGAGCCATAAAACACCACTCCCTTCTCTTCTTTTAGCTGATGTGCAAATGTGATATGCCAGGAATGCGAAAGGGGAAACACAACCTCTGCCTTCTTGAGCCAACAAAGGTTTCATTATAAACTGTGTTTGTTCCGCTTAAATAATAACCCTTGTTAAGTGAGTAGTGGCGTATGCCGCTTAGTTTAGTAGTAATGACCCTGTTGTTACCCTTTAGTGATGTTTGAAAACTAGAGAACTATAAGAAAGTAAAATCTTGAAGAGTTCCCTAATTTCCTCTTTTTGTTTTGTCTTTATTCCTCCCTGTTATTCCCTAGTATTCACTGTCTGTTTAGTATTAACTAATGCTTTAGTTAAACGTTTCATATACAATTTCCTACTAAAGCATTCATCCGCACGTTCGTGTGTATAACCAGCTTGTACCCAGAGCTAATCACAGTAATCACAGGAATTGTGTGTGTGTATTGCTTAACTCCAAGTCCCTGTCACGAGAATTTACCCCTTCGATATGAGACTGACTGATAGATTTAAGATAATTGAGCGATTATTAACTAACTGATCACTAGTGAATAATTGTATAATTATTAAAACGCTACCCAGAGGTCCGGAGACTCTGGGTGAATTAAATCTAATATTCTCTGAATATTGAAATTCATAATTTGTATTAATCCTCACAAGTTTATTAAGATCATGGTACAACATGAAACCAAAACCCAGAGAAACCAAAATCAAAACCCAGAATAAACTAGACACAAAACAACAGGCAAGACAGAACCCCAAAACACAATAGACCAAAATAACAGAAACTGACCAAAACTCAATTTAAATTCAATTCAATTTTATTTATATAGCGCCAAATCACAACAACAGTTATCTCAAAGCGCTTTTCATAAAAGAGCAGGTCTAGACTGTACTCTATGATGCTATTTACAGAAGCCCAACAGTTCCCACCAAGAGCAAGCACAAGGCGACAGAGGCAAGGAAAAAACTTCCTTTTAACCCTCGCACTTCCCCTCGGGTCATAGTGACCCCCACCGCGTGCCTCCGCAACGCTACGGAGCCACCGGCAGAGGTCGCCAAAGGCGCTCCGAGCGCATTCGCCCCAGAGGCACGCGGGTGGGTCACTGTGACCAATCGCCGGCCTTGCCGCCTTTTTTACCCCGTTTGCGCGGAAACCAATCGTTGGCCTTGCCGCGCTTTTTCCCATTAGCACTGTGACCAATCGGCGGCCTGTCCGCTCGTTTCCCTCGAGCGCGGAGACCAATCGCTGGCCTTGCCGCGCTTTTCCCCGTTTGCGCGGAAACCAATCGCTGGCCCGTCTGCTCGTTTCCCTCGAGCGCGGAGACCAATCGCTGGCCTGTCCGCACGTTTCCCTCAAGCGCGGAGACCAATCGTTGGCCTTGCCGCTCTTTTTCCCCGTTAGTGCGGAAACCAATCGCTGGCCTGTCCGCTCGTTTGCCTCGAGCGCGCTTTCCCCGGTATAGCGGAAACGGTCCCCCCCTTTCCCTTTCCACGTATACTATCTCCCCTTGGGTCACATTGACCCGAGATTCGCTCTCCCTCGAACGATCTCTGCTGTCATTCGCTCACCCCCTCCACTCCCCTCCCCGCTCCGGGTCACTCTGACCCACCGAGATTTGCTTTCCATATCTGTCCTCTACGGTTCCCTTTTCAACGTGTACTATCTGCCCTCCGGGTCACTCTGACCCACCGAGATTCGCTTTCCCTATCTGTCCTCTGCGTATCCTGTATTCCTACCCTGTCATTCCCCTTGGGTCACATTGTCCCATCGTTGACCGTACCTGGCAAAGTATGTGACACTACTAACCGATAACCGGTTCAAACGGAGGTCACAGACCCGCCAAGCCCGGAACGATGGCCTCTTCTATACGTGGGTAGAATATCTCTGTGGGAGAGTGGGATGATGATGATGATGATGATGAATACGTGTCAGACAGAGACTATGATTATGAAGATGAAGAGGAATACGAACTATACGAAGACGGTCAAGAAGAGGAAGAAGAAGAGGAAGAAGAAGAAGAAGGAAACGAAGAAGAAGAAAAAGATGATGATGATGATGAAGAAGATGAACAACAAGTACACAAACACGATCAAGTACAAGAACATGAACAAGAGGAACAACAAGATCAAGAACAAGAAGCACCACCCAAACAACCCCGCGACCTAATGTCAAAGAACCAAACTCTTCTCTGGTGCACACATCACGTATCTCAACAGGTGACAAGTACGCAACGGAGCCAGATACCCAGCGCACCCTTGGGGCCTACCCTGTACGCGGTGTCGCTGGTGCGCGATATAGCTTCGGCTTTTGGCTTGTTCTTCACGCGCGCAGTAGAGAAGCTCATACTGGAGATGACCAACCTCGAGGCTGAACGCACGGGCTACGGGCAATGGAACGCTTGGTGAAAAGCGGGCATGGGCGAGACAGAGCTGCGCGCATAGGTGGGATTGCTCATCCTGGCCGGAGTGTACAGGTCCCGAGGGGAGGCCGCGGCCAGCCTCTGGGACGCGGAAAGCGGTCGCTCGATATTCCGCGCCACCATGCCCCTCAAGGCGTTTTACGCGTACTCGAAGCTGCTGCGCTTCAACGATCGTGAGACGAGAGCCCAGAGACGGGCCTCGGACAAACTGGCCGCTGTTAGAGAGCTGTGGGACAGGTGGGCGGAGAGGCTGCCCTACCTGTACAACCCGGGGCCCGATGTTACCGTGGACGAACAGCTGGTGCCCTTCAGAATACTACCGAGCACAAAAACACAAAAGACAAACATCTCACACTATGTGTCTTTCGTTCTCTCTGTCTTTCTTTCTGTCTTTCTTTCCTTCAGATGTATTGTGTCTTTCTTTCCTTCAGAGGTATTGTGTCTTTCTTTCTGTCTTCCCCCCCTCTGTAACCATTATCCGCTATGCCCAGAGATATGTAACACATCTGTCTCCATCTTCCCTCCCCTGTCTCTCAGGACGCTGTCCCTTCAGACAATACATGCCCAACAAACCTGCAAAGTACGGAATCAAGTCTTGGGTTGCCTGCGATGCGAAATCCAGCTACCCGTGGAAGATGCAGGTCTACGTAGGCAAGAAGGAGCTGTCCACCGGGGACTCGCACGCGGCAGGCCTACCGCGCTCCGAGAAAAACCAAGGCGCCCGCGTGGTACTGGAACTCACCGAGGGGCTCTCCGGACCGCGCAACGTAACCTGCGACAACTTCTTCACCTCTTACGAGCTCGGACAGCGGCTCCTGGAGAGAGGTCTGACCATGCTCGGAACCGTAAGGAAGAACAAACCCGAACTGCCGCCCGCGCTGGTTGCCACCAAGGGCAGACCCGTCTTCTCGTCTCAGTTTGTGTTCACCGGAGCCACAGCCAAGAGCACCACGCTGGTCTCGTACGTGCCCAAGAAAAACAAGAACGTGTTGATCATGACCACGCTGCCTTGGCGCTCGCACTCGCAAACCCAAGATTGCTCTGCCTCCGCGTCGTATTCCGGTAGCATATGGTAAGTTAGAGTAAACACATAGCCATAAGTTAGTTTCAGCTCCATTTTATTAGGTTGCAAGTTTAAACATGGTTTAATTGTTTTCTTGTGTTAATACTTAAAATTGTTTGTTCCTTTGTTCAGTTCCACCATGCAGGATAATTGTTTGGGGAGGGGCCGGCCTAAGCATTTCCTGTTTTATAGGAATACGGTGGTCATGGATGACATCACCGGGCCAAACCAAGTAGAGGGTTTTCTTTCTTTATAGGAATGTTTCTTTTGGTTGTTTTTGATTATTATAAATGTGTGAGTAACCCTGACCTGTTTTTTAAGCAGTGGGAGCAGAGTGAACTGGTAACGAAGTTCCAAATGTTAAGAGATTTCTAGGTATTAATGTTATGGAGTAGATCAACCTGCATCAGAATGGGATGGGCTGAAGCAGTTGGGTGTGAATTGACCACCCTATATAAACAGTGGGATTTGTGCTCCCAAGGGGGGAAAAAGTGGTGAGGCTGTGCTGCTGTGAACACGTGCCTTTTGTTTAATGCGTTATTTTTATTTATTTTTTGATTGTTGAATTATCTGTGTACTGCAGGCTACTGTTAATAAAATAATCACCTCTGCAAACATGATGTTTGAGTCTGCCTACCTACCGTAACCTTCCTAGCCACTCTGGGCAGGCTACACCACATATACACTTTTCAGAAAATCAGTACAAGCACATATGTTTTTACAAACCAAAGATTCAGTTAAGCAATACATCACAGCAGCAACATCGACATGTTGTTTTCTGGTTAGCGTTAAAACACTACACATGCTAAAAGTACAAAAACAAAACACATGTCCCATAAGAAACTCATTATCGTTCACAGGAAAAACATTTGCTATATCGAGTAGAGTAGATTTCACATCTGCATATTTATCCGCTGTCATTTGCACCATGGTACGCCATCCAGAGGTCATTCGTCTAACACATTCTGTCTGTTTGTCAAATCTAGAACAACATAGTGTCCTATCTGTGTCACATATCGTATTGTTAACAGCTTCACACAACAGGGCTCTCATCTTATACACGATGTATCTCTTTTTGACATGGTTTAGTAGACTAGACACATTCCCCATTGTTTTTAGTGTTGTTCCCCCTTCTAGATGTCCAGAGATTCATTGACTACTGTGCTCACACTGTCCTCCACTCTAACTGCCCGTTTAAGCGAAGCAATGAGAAAAGGGTTCCTCAGCCATATCTGTAGAGCAGCTGCTGCAATGTCTCGAATACTGCATTCACACGTTGGCACTAACCCAAGACCACGTAGGACGTACTTTTGAGCATCAGCGAAATTTTTGTTAAAAAGCTTCTGCGTAATTTCTCTTTAATGTCCTTTGATATAAAAGAAGGGCAGCGTGTCAATGCATGTGTGAGGTTGTTTTCTACACCATTCGTCTGTATAAGAGCAATACACACGTTTGTACAACTTTTTGTTGCAGTATATCGTGTAAATAATAAGCAACGGTTACCTGTATAATACTGCTAGCAGTAGTGTTAGGAGATGTGTCCTTGTCGCAACAGTCCAGAGTGTCCAGACACCCTTAAACGGCTTGACCCTGCACTTATCCTTGTAGTTAACATAAGGTTTGGACCATCTGAATAATTTATCGATGTGTGAGAAGACTTCAAGGGAGTCGGAGAGTATGATTTTTGTATTACTCAGGGTAACCAAAGTCATTGTGTTTTCTTATATTGATCTGTGATGTAGTTTATAGGTAGACGTTTATATGTTGGTTTACCATTTATTAAACTAGACCTAATGTGTGTGTTTTTTTGGAGAGGTGCAGAAACAGGGGGTCTCTGCATGATCAGATAAGGAGACTTGAACAATGGGTGAGAGGTGGTTTGGAATGTGGTAAGAAAACATCTCTTCTCCAAGATATGTCATTTCAGGAACTACGCTCGTAATCTGCCCAGCAACAGCATGGTGATTCGTGGAGTCAGATGACAAACATTGGGGTCAGAGGACGTGGGCCAATCATGGACTGACCTACACTTTTTGTTTTATTGTTTTATGACATGACGATGTATACTAAAACACTGGGTCAGGGAGAAATAGCCAGTCAGATTTCATGAACTGATACAGCTCGTTGTTTGTCAGAGCTCTGTAAGCTTTATTCATTTACTTTTGATTAATTAAACTGACTAATTTGGACCAAACACATCTTCTCCTATTGCTTCATGAAAGAACACGCAGGACCAAGGACTACACATAGTTTAAAAAGGGTTATTTAAAGTCACAGTCCAACAGGTTCTATCCCATTCTACCCACTGGACTACAAAGCCGGTGCTGAACCACGTCTCCCACTCTTTAGACGTGATGGGGTAGCCTTTTTGTTGTTCTGGGATTCCCATCCTTGCCTTTTGAATGATAGAATCGTCCTTGCACGATCTAAAAAAGATGTAGGATTCTGGGTCGTAGACTTCAAGGTCTGTCTCTACACGGTAGAGCTCTCCAGGCACAGACCAGCACCATTGTGTGGTATAGACTCCTTTTGAAGCACTCATCTTTACAGACTGTTTCTGAAGTAATTCCAGTCTTTTGCTGAAAAACTAATGAAAAAACTAAGAAAAATTTCATCAAGCTCTCTTGTATAAAGATCAACTGTTCTTGCTCAAACAAGAATCCCGACATTCTAAAATCTTCCACCGCCCATTCAATCTGAGGCGCCCAAGCCTGTCGGTCCAGAAAATCAGCCAGTGTTGTTGGGGGAGTCTTCTTTCTAGGAGCCATACTCATTACGACAGGATCTATAATTATACGTCGTTTTGGAGTCGTTACTCCTAATTGATTACCTGTGATGTCCACGATTGTGATGCTGCAAAGATGGCGCTGTTGTTCTGCATGAAGATAGCTCTGTCCGATACGGATTCACCCAAAAATCAGTCACACTGTTCCACGCTCTCGGTCAGATGTAAGTCAAAAAACTAACCCCGATTAACTGATTGCTAAAGCCACTCCCAAATATCCGCTTTTAGAGGATAACACCGGACATCCCATATACACAAACCCCCCTTTTCACATCGACCCCCACCACCGCTAATAGAGGATAAGGCCAGACATGCCCTAATACAAACACCCATTTTAACACCCCCATGTCTTTGTTGTTCAACCATGCCATGACCACAATATATTATTTTAATTAATTATTTTTATATATTTAATACTTTATTTAAATTTTGATTATTTTTTTTTATTAATCTAAAATGTATTCACGTGCACGAGTGTTCAATGCACGCGCTTTGCTGGCCTTTATTTACTACTAAGGGTCTATAAAGGGCTGAAAATGTCCGTGAGAGAGCCCTCGCGCACTTGACGATTTGACAGTGGGACAGCCCTAAGCCCTCCCGAACTTCCCGGGAACACGCGAGTCTGTGAGGGGAGATCGGGATTGGGCCCTTACCTCCAGCCACTGGACTCAACTACCCATGACAGCCATCCTCCTGACTTTAAATGACTGACCGCATCCTCTCTAATCATTAAAGTAAACTGTTAAAGAAAACACAACCCAGTAAAGAAACCACCTGGAAAGTTAAGAGGACCGGTAGAGGTGGGCTAAATCTGAGAAAATAACTAGCTGTGGGCACTACCTGTGGCCTGTACTACGAAGGGAGTTCAACCTATTCCGAGTTAACTCGGGGTTCCCAGGCAAACTCAGGGTTGACAAACTGACCGCCTACACTGGTGTTAAACGGTACTGAGAAGGTGGCTAAGTCGTTGGTTAGTTGAGTCCGTGTTAACGTAATTGGAGTCGGTGCGCGTTCGCATAAAAGGGGTGTTTTCGGCCGTGCAGGCAGAGCTTTTTCGCAACGGCGCATGCTCCGTATTTCTCCAGAGGAATGCACATTGGTAGTGTCAGGAAATTATGAATGTAAATACACGTTAACTTCTAAATCTTATATCGTGGCGGACGACAAAGCCAGGCAGGCTTCTTGGCTTTGCATTGAGTAAATTAGTAGCCTAAATATCTTCCCAGTGTTCTTATTGTAGTTCAAATTATGTATTTTATGGGTCCTTCTTTTATGTGTACCTCATATGATTGAGATGTAAAGGTACAACTGCACATAAGATCCATTGTTATTTAAAAAAAAAAAAAAAAACGAGCCAGAGGAGAGGGGTACTGAGCCCCTAAGGGGACATTGGCAAAAATGATTCAAGTATCTGGTGCGCACCAAAAATAATGTAGTGCGCATGAGAAAGTATCTGGAGCTCACGAGAAAGAATCTGGTGAGCACACAATATCTGTCGGACACCTGAGAACACCCAGCGCTATGTTTCTGTGTGGAAACGATAGAGTTAATTGATTTATATTTCAACTTTGGACTTCATTATAAGGACATTACAGCTTTGCTTGCAAGTCACCACCGTTATATCATCTCTGAACGACATTTAAGACGAATATTGAAGTGTCGCAGTCTGTTTCGGCGCAAGGGATTCACCAGTCCTGATTTAGTAATTTCTTTAATTTCTGAACAATTACAAACATCTGGCCAACTCCATGGGTATAGGTGGATGTACACAAAATGCAAGGAAAACAGATTACATGTCAGGAAAGAAGACGTTCGTTTAATTCTAAAAGAGCTAGATCCAAAGGGTGTTGAACTCAGAGGAACTAGACGTCTCCATCGCCGAAAGTATTTTGCACAGGGGCCCAATTACATTTGGCACTTGGACTCATGACAAATTGAAGCCATTTGCTATCTGTATCAACGGCTGCATTGACGGGTTTTCACGGAAAATCATCTGGATGAATGCATTTACTACAAGCAGTGACCCAAAAATTGTTGGAGGCTATTATATAAAATTAAGAAATTAATAAGAAATTAAGTGGTTGTCCAAGGATTGCCAGAGGCGACAGTGGCATGGAGAACGAGGCAAACTGGAACCTGGTTCCTGTGGAACACGGTTGATGGCTTTATCATCAGTGCCACTTTATTGTTAGTTGCTCTTTTAGAGTCATAAAGTTCCATTATGCTCTCTTTGGTTATAAGTATCAGCACAGCATTGTGGACACTGGAGTGGAAACAGTCAATAATGAACTTTGGCTCTAGAAGAGCTTTGTGTGCCATTGTTAAAATGGCAGCCCTTAAGTTGTCTTTAGAGGGCAGGCAGTGTGAGCCCATTCTTGAGAAGAGGTAAAGTAGGTCCTCCTCATCACTTTCATCCATGTTGCCATGTAGTGCCTTTTCAACCGATGCTCGCTCTATCACTGAAAGAAATCTGGCAAATGACATCAAGTTCTTCATCCACTGAAGTGACTCCTTGACAACAGGCCAGAGTAAAAGCTGGTGACAGTCTGATTGGTATGATGTTGTGGTCCAAGAATCCTTTCAACCAAACTCTTCCAACAGCTTGCCATTCCTTTTCACAATAGTCTGGTCGCAGTCTGGGGTACTCGTTCATTTCCCCCCTCGCACTGTTCCAAGAAATGTTCCCAGAAAGCAGAGTACACTTCTCTTGACACACCATCACTGTCTATAGCTTTCTCATTTTGTAATGCCATTTTTAGGTCAACATTCAGTACGTTTGGGTCCATGAAGAGATTAAGGACATCATGAATTATGTTGACTCGTCTTAATTTCAAATAAAGGACTTCTTTTTCAGATCGGTCTGGTGATGCTGGAAGACTGTTTGATGAAACGGGTCCGTCTAAAATGCTCCGTACTTGTATAGCGCCTTTCTAGTCTTTTCGACCACTCAAAGCGCTTTTACACTACATCTGCATTCACCAGTCACACACACTGAGCCAAGTGCTCAAACGGAAACTAACATTCACACTCACTCATACACTGCCGGAATAGCCGCCAGGGGCAAATCGGGGTTCAGTATCTTGCCCAAGGACACTTCGACACGCAACCAGGGGGAGCCAGGGATTGAACCGCCGACCTTCCCGATTAATGGCCAACCCCCTGAGCCACAGCCGCCCCGATCTCTATCTCAACTCTATCAGAGTTGAATGCTGCAATATTAAAAGAAGTAATTAGGTATTACTGATTGGTTGATTAATAAATTAGTTAACTGACAGAAAATGTACCAACATCTTTGAAAAGCAATTAATCAGTTATTTATTGTGCAAAAATGCTGATTCTTCTCTGGTTCTGAGTTTCCTTCTTTTGTGTATTTTGGCACAGTTGACTGAAAATCATTCAATTTTGGACTGTTGGTTCAATAAAACAAGTAATTTAAACAGCTTGGGCCGTGGGAGTGTGTGGTGGAGATGTTCCAATATTTTTGGACATTTTAATCAGAATGACAATGATCCCTTGTTTCATAGCTATTAGAAATACCTTACATTATACTGTACCTGCATTGTGTTGAGGTCATGCTGATTCTAGGGAAGAGTGGAGTCTTGATTATCCGCATCATGACCAGAAATGGGTCCAAATTGAACTTCAAAATCTTCGAGATGCATGGATGTCAAGGGCAAGATGTGAATCTGACTCTTTACTGAACAACTGGTCTACATCTTGATTTGATGCAGGAATTAAACAATCGTCTTCAGATCCAAGCCTGGTAGTTGATTGACAGGTGTAATTGCCATCATCAGAAGATGGTGTATGCAGGACTTCTTTGTCACTTATCTCAGCAGGGGCTGATCTTGATTGCCTACTTTGTTCGCCTGTCTGTTAATTAAAATGAAAAAAAACAAAACATAATTAACATATTTGTGCATTATCTTTTCTAAACGATCATGTTTAGATAAGATTACACGTGATTAAAACACCATACACCTCCGCAGATGTTTGTATATGCATTTTCAGTTAATGCCGAATTTAGTTTAAAACCGGTCACCCATTTCCATCAGCATATCTGCAGCTTACATATAACATACATTGACCTTTGTTGTATATAACTGCATAGCTGAACAAACAAACTGTAATAAACAAAATGTCATCCACACTCCTTTGCAGACTATGCTGCATTGGTGGCAAGTGGTTTTTATGTTGTGGTTTGGTGCAGCACAAGTGCAATATTATATTAGAATGGGTCTGTAAAAATGCAGTAATTTCTACTGAAACTTACTCTTTCAGGTTTATCCTGTGTTGAATCACTGGTTGCTGGATCAGAATCATTGGATTTCTCTGGGTGTTCCACTTCATGGTCAGTTCCAGTCTTCCGGTGATGAGATCTCCTGCTTTTGTTCCTCAACGATTGTGTCTGCATTCTCCTGGTCTTTAAGAAAAATAGCAGATGAGCAGACTGTAAATCGTAGATTGTAAATAAACATGCACAAAAGTAGAGAGAGAGAAGAAGGGCAGGAATAGTATTTACATCTTTTGCAACTCAACTATCACCCCTGATTGAGCACATAGTTTTGCGCAGGCTTCCTGTTTCAAATAGGTTTGAGTTTAAACAGCAGATTTACCTTCACAAATCACTGAAGACAGCAGTGAATGTACAGTACATAGACCATGGGTTAGAATACTGAGGTGGACCTTATTAAAATAGGGTACCCTTTGAAAACAATCCAAATTCATCAGAAGCATTTCAGATCACATATCATCATCATGAGACAGGTAAAAAAACTACATCTCACTGCCCATAAACAGAGTGATTATTATGTCTACTCATATTTTAAAGTATGGTATAAGCATTTATACATGAAATAATAACTTGACAATTTTCATATTCTCTGCATATCCCACAATAATGTAGGAATTGATAAGAAAACATGAAATCTGCCAACAGTGTGTCACACTACATCTTCTCCTGTATTGTAAGCATATAGGCTTCACACTGCAGCCATAAATACAAAATGCACAGCTGCTTTTTAATATATTTAGTGATCAAATAGTGCTCCTACACATGAATCATACACAAACCTCCTCCATGCATTTTTTGGACCAGGTGATATTCGCCCTTATCAAAGTGGAGCCATCCTATTACTGAAGTCAAGCCAGCCTCCACTTCGAAAACCAGCCCTCGCGCAGTTTTGCGATGCGTGTTTTTTCTAGGCATTAAGGTAACATCGTGTCGCAGTACGTTTCAAAATAAAAGTGAGCTTCTGCTGAACATAATGCAATTGATGTGGCGGAAACGATTGAAAAAAATAATGCTTAAGACACCACAAGTATCTAAAGAAAATATTACATTTTCACAGAAAGGTTACTACATTCAGACAAGATTCGAACTCATTTCACTTCAGTGACAGCAGACCACCTCAGGGAGACCCTCTGTCAATATCAGAGCAATCTGAAGTTACAGCCCTTGAAAGTGTGTAATATCTTGAGAATGTCTAATATTTTCACTGAATTTGCTGATTTCAAATTGATGTTAAAAGAAATTTAACCCATGTTCCCTTAGGGGCTCAGTAGAGGGGTAATAAACAGAAAATTTACCAAGATTAATCTACAAGTAAAAAACTTTAATATTCTGAGATTAGTCACATTTGAGACCCTTCAAGGTTGCAACATCTCACACACACACACACACACACACACACACACACACACACACACACACACACACACGCTGTGTATTATGCATGCATTGGAAAGTTATACACTGCTCAAAAAAAAATGATGCTGTTTGCTGTTGTGCAAATGGAATAGACAACAGGTGGAAATTATAGGCAATTAGCAAGACACCCCCAATAAAGGAGTGGTTCTGCAGGTGGTGACCACAGACCACTTCTCAGTTCCTTTGCTTCCTGGCTGATGCTTTGGTCACTTTTGAATGCTGGCGGTGCTTTCACTCTAGTGGCAGCATGAGACGGTGTCTACAACCCACACAAGTGGCTCAGGTAGTTCATCCAGGATGGCACATCAATGCGAGCTGTGGCAAGAAGGTTTGCTGTGTCAGTCAGCGTAATGTCCAAAGCATGAGGTGCTACCAGGAGACAGGCCAGTACATCAGGAGACGTGGAGGAGGGCAACAACCCAACAGCAGGACCGCTGCCTCCGCCTTTGTGCAAGGAGGAGCACTGCCAGAACCCTGCAGAATGACCAGGCCACAAGTGTTCATGTGTCTGCTCAAACGGTCAGAAACAGACTCCATGAGGGTGGTATGAGGGCCTGACGTCCACAGGTGGGGGTTGTGCTTACAGCCCAACACCATGCAGGACGTTTGGCATTTGCCAGAGAACAACAAGATTGGCAAATTTCACCACTGGCCCACTGACCGCGGAGAACGTTCTGCTGCCTGCAACATCCTCCAGCATGACCGGTTTGGGGGTGGGTCAGTAATGGTGTGGGGTGGCATTTCTTTGGGGGGCCACTCAGCCCTCCATGTGGTCCCCAGAGGCGCCTGACTGCCATTAGGTACCAAGATGAGATCCTCAGGCCCCTTGTGAGACCATATGCTGGTGCGGTTGGCCCTGGTTTCTTCCTAATGCAACACAATGCTAGACCTCATGTGGCTGGAGTGTGTCAGCAGTTCCTGCAAGAGGAAGGCATTGATACTATGGACTGGCCCGCCCGTTCCCCAGACCTGAATCCAATTGAGCACATCTGGGACATCATGTCTCACTCCATCCACCAACGCCACGTTGCACCAACGTTGGCGGATGCTTTAGTCCAAGTCTGGGAGGAGATCCCTCAGGAGACCATTCGCCACCTCATCAGGAGCATGCCCAGGCGTTGTAGGAGGTCATACAGGCACGTGGAGGCCACACACACTACTGAGCCTCATTTTGACTTGTTTTAAGGACATTACATCAAAGTTGGATCGGCCTGTAGTGTGGTTTTCCACTTTGATTTTGAGTCTGACTCCAAATCCTGACCTCCGTGGGTTGATAAATTTGATTTCCATTGATAGTGTGATTTTGTTGTCAACACATTCAACTATGTAAAGAAAGGAGTATTTAATTCATTCAGGTCTAGGATGTGTTATTTTAGTGTTCCCTTTATTTTTTGAGCAGCGTATTCAACTTTGCAATCAGATTTAGCAGTGAGGAAATACTCAAGTTTAGCCTACAATCGTCATGCACCTTAGAGACTGCCTTGGCTTGGGCGTATTAAGAAGAAAACCGTGATTTTCAATTTTGTGACTTTTGTTCTTGTAAATTTCACTTTCATCTAGGATTTTTTTTTTCCTCCGTTAGTAACCCTCACCCTGGCTCCCCATTTTTTGGAATCGTAAAATAGCCGAAATATGTGAAAACACTTAGGATAATTCAATTATAGATTACAGATGGGCTACATTAACTATCCCATCAATTAGCTTAATTAAGATTTCCTGTCTTAAATCACCAAGGCTGCAGAGCGCGCTGTCTGAACGTAAAGCTGTTGTGTTCAGAACTGCAGTGGAACAAATCAGGAGGAAATCTAAACCTATTTTATAAAGTGGCGTGCAATAATAGCCTACTTCTCATCATTAACACTGAGTGCAAATGTGGCGTTTAGTCCACATATACAGGGTAACCTCGAGTTCACCACAAACAAAACCTGCTTGGAGCAGTTTAGAGATGCGGCGTAAATTGTTATGGAACCAGACCTCAGTTAACGCCTATCCACCTTTCATAGTACAGGTTAAATCGGGAAGTTATACCCGACGTCATGAAGTTACTGCTGAAGTTATTTGGATAAGACAGTCACCACGCTTTGTAGTACAGGCCACTGTTGTGCTCCCGCCCGTTACCTGAGGGCTGTTTCACAAAAGCAGAATTTAGAGATCCAGGATAACATGAGTGAGTTGAGTGATCAGTGCATCCTGGCTTTATCCATTTCACAAAGGCCAAACCAGGCTGAGGAGGAGACACAATTAAGAAAAAGACAAAAAAAAAAAAAAAGACAATAGGCTGGCAGATAGTCGTAATTACAACACTACCATTGAAAGAGTTAGGCTATTTATCAATTTCTCAAAGTGACAGATGTACACTGCCTTTAAAGTGAGCAGTGGACAATATGTCAGGAAATGTATTACAGCCACTAATCCACACACACACACACTATATATAGACACGGGGAGAGCAGGGAACAACCTTGCTTTGGACTAACGAATAAAGAAAAAAAAAAAAACAGTTTGATAATAGTTTGATTGATAAAGGTCAAAACATTTGTGTCCTCTCCCTGTTGTTTCATGAATAAACAGAACACTCTGTCCAGGGAACAGGGACTATAATTTGGAAGGATTATACAACTAACCTAATAATGACAAACTTTGTGCCACCAATGCTAAATAAAATACATGCACATCGAAATGTAGCACATGCTCCTTAAAATTGCAGCACTCTCCCTGTCCATCTGCAGAGCCACTCTAGGAGTGGCAGAGAATTCACCTGAGGACACAAAATGTAGCCAAATTTTTGTAATATGTAATATCCATGTCACCTGCAATTTGGTAGAATTTTTCTGTAATGTAGCACATTCTTCTGTGGCCAGGGAAGGTAACGAAGATGTGAGAAAATCATTTCACTGCCAATAATACAGTATATTCTGATAAAGTAGTAAATACTGGCTTTACTTAAATGAAATAATATGTTGCCTCTATATATACACTAGCTGTGGTATTTTAATGCAGGCTAATAAAATTTCAGCAAAACACAGATGACAGAATAACTGAAATAAACACATTTGTTTCTGATCAGGATTAACCAACCTGGCTGTTAGACAGGTCTGGAGCAGGTTAGCTGCACAGAATAAGTCACCATGGTAACTTGTGTGCCACTACTGTCGTGAAACCGAGTCAAGGCTAAATTCAGCGAGGATAACAGGGAGATCCTGGCTTAATCTGCTATGCTGGTTTTGTGAAAGAGCCTGCCTAATTATACACACGTTTTAGTGTCCAGTCATTGTCATGCATTTGTCAGGACCGGGGGCCAGAACTGAAACGCAGACCAGAGTAGGATTTCAAACAAAGGTGATTTATTTCACAACTGGTGAAGACAGGGATTTGGGCTGGGCGGTAGATGTTCTGATTGGCCTGGGGGTTTGGGGTCCGGGTTCTGGTGTTGTGGGTCTTGTGCTAGTGAGTAATCTAAATTCGGGATCCAGGCTGATACTGTGGTCGAGACTGATACAGTAATCCAGTAGGGACTGAAAAGTTGGTCTGGCTTTTATGGGCGAGTAGGATGTGGAACAGGTGTGCTTGATTGAAGTGATGAGCCCAGGTGAGTAGACAGGAGCACTGGTGACCACACCCACTAGCAGTTTAAGAGCATGAGTGAGAAGACCGACCATAGACACATGGCTGGCATCATTTCTGTTCCAACCTACCCAACAGGTTTGATATATTTAAGCACAGTTTGTTCCTGGTCGTTTAAAGTGACCAACAAAATGCAGACAGTGCATTAAAGTTTAAGAATAAATTATTGCAGGCCAAGTTATATCCTCACTTTGTTTTCTCTTATGTAGGGCCTTGAAATGAGCTTGCAGATGCTTAAAGCTGCCCCTGCTTTTTTTATTGTATGTAAGTACCTATCATTCCATCTATGGATAAAGTATTTGCATGTACTTTGATACATCACAAGGAATTCCTCATTTCATGTAGGACAGAACAGCAAGACATCACAGTGGAGAGTCAGCTTTCATCTCACAGCAGGTAAGAGCTGCTTTTTAAAGTAAAACATGCAAATTAAGTGTTCTCAGTTTTATAATCTTTGAATTTAAATCAATGTGCATATTTTATGACGTTAACAACTTCTGTCTTGTTCAAGGCTCATTGTAGTCTAGATAAAGTGGACTTCCATTGTTAGTTGGACATTTAGGATTTCACATGTAAAAGTGGCTGTATTTTTAGACTATTAGATTTTAATACAAACATTTGAAAGGAAATTCTGTTTTGCACTCCAAGTCAAAACTATTTATTCTAATATGTAAAAGATGAAGTGAAAGATTACACATTTTTATACTTCAGTGGTATTTTGTTACTTTGACTTACAGTAGGTGCAGTACTAACAAATCATAATTCAGTATTTTACTAATATTACTAAACAGTAATCTACTTTAAGGATAAAGTACTATTATCATTTAAAGCTATATAAATTTTAAAATTACTTCTTTAAAGTAGAACTTATTTCCTCTTGAGGCTTAGACCAAAGTTTTGTCGATTCACACAGCCAGCGGCTCCAGGACTGACCTGTTGACACGTCTGTCACGCACACCCTGTTTAGTAGCAAGCATTGTTTCACTTGAATTGCTTACTCACCAAAAAGAGTGTTGCCAGCCATCAGGTTCTTATAGATGACAGCAGTGCGCGAGCCTTGCAAGGTAAGCAAAGGCAGGGTATCCAGAAACGCAGGGACAGGGCAGAACACTAAACAACAACAAGGACCAGATAAGAAATTAACAAACACTAAATATCTATACACAGGGGCTAATGAGCAGGGCGGGAGCAACACAGGTGACCGGGACCAGGACTAATGAGGCAGGCAGAGAAACAGAAGGGGAAAACAGAGTGGCTGGCAGGCAGATTACTGGAGGGGAACAGACATAACACAAGTTGAACACTAAACATGGACCATATCAAAGTAAATAGTAACAGATCAGAATAATAAAAACAACAAACTAATCCAGACACAAGCAGACAGATCACGAATACACTAATAACAAGGAACACAGACTGAAGCAAAGATAAAACAGAACTCAGAGCAGACATGGGCAAAACAACACATAAGTACACAGACCAGGAGTAAACACTAAAAACATGAACTAAGGTACAGGAGTAAGAGCCAAGACACCAAACTAGGAACTAAAATACAAGACAAGACAGATACTAAGTAATTTGAAGATGCGGAGGAATAATAATAAAGGCTACATAGAACCAGAAACAGACTTAATTAAACAGGATCACACGAACACAAAACCACATTCCTAACACATACATCGTATACATGTATGCTCAAATGAGTGAGGAGAGCTGAGTGAGTTATTTATCCAGTTTTAGGGTCAATCATATCATCCAACAGAGACACATTGTCCCTGAAGTCTGGATAACAGAGATATTTTGACGGTTACTTTTATACAGATGTGCCACATCACACATTAGTCTCCCATTAGTCCAGGGTTTTATGCAATTTGTTATAATTCCCATTACAACATCCACACTGGATTAAGACTTTCTGTGCTCCTGCCCATTCAGTTCTCCCCCATGCTGCTTTTGTTTCTGACTTATCTCCTCATCTTCTTTTATAATATATTACTAAACTATATTTATGCAGCACTTTTCTTTAAAAGGTTACAAAGTGCTTTACAAAAACGAATAAAAACTAGAACTGCAAGCAGTTGTAAGCAGGGTCTAAGCCTCCCAGCAACAGCCACGCCCCTTGCAAGTTGACCTGGCGTCGGGGTCCTGTGGTGAATAAATAGACGTAGTTACGGAGTTATAAAATGAATGTATGTCTATGGGAGTGTTACTATGACTATGAGTGAATATTTGCTTGTAGATGTGTTCTGGGCAGGACTCTTGTCAAACATGTCAAGTTTCAGGCCATTTTTATCTCGGGGCACAAAAGGTACCCTTCAGCGTCGATGTGAAACACCCTAGGTGCATTAAAACACAGGGATCATAAAACACCAGAGGATAAAATAAAGTTAAAATGTGTCACTGCTATAATTTAATATTTGTATGTATGTGTTACAGGTAAATTATGGTGTGTGTGTTAGTTCCTCTCGTCTTGACTGTCCTCCTGACTGAGACGTCTGCTTCACTGTCATCTTCAGGTAAGAAAAACAGTAAGATGGAGATTCCTGTCTGTGAAATTATAATGATGATGTTTCTTGTCTCCACAGTGGGTTTGTTCATTATAATGAATAAATATGTCATTCAAATGGCCTTTTCAAACTTAATAATTAAATAACGTGTCAGCAGGGACGGAGCAGGTCTTTTCATGCCCATCTCGGTGGCTCCTGTTTGGGCAGAGATGCTTCGCTTTCTACCCTGTGTGGAGCTCCTGGAGCGATGCCGATGTAAACTGAAGATAAAACACATTTAAATTTATAAAACAGAAAATTCAATACATGGCTTCAATGTGGTTTAATGTGTGTGTGTGTGTGTGTGTGTGTGTGTTAGTTATTGTGCTCTCAGGCTGCTGGTAAACTGGCGTCGCTTCACACACCAGAGGAGAGGCAGTTTGTCCGTCTGCTAGCAAACACACACACACCTGTGTGGCTGGGTGGATACCAGGAACAGCAGGTATGGTGTCTGTGTCAGCGTGCTGTGCTCTTGTTCTTATATCAGGATTTTTGTTATGGATTAATCTGCTGATCATTTTCTCCATTATTGATTTATTGTTTGGTTTTTAAACATTTTAATAACCGTGAGAAATACTATCACAATTACCCAGATCTCAAAGTCACACCTGTCTCTTTGTTTTTCTGTCTGAAGAATGGCTCTTGGTTTTGGAGCGACGACTTGCCCTTCAGGATGAGTGATTGGACCAATCAGAGGCAGGGAAATACCAGCGAGGGTGGGGCTTGCCTGGAAATGGAACCAAAAAGTAAAAGAAAAAACAAGGAATGAATGGATAAATAGATTATTTTACAATGAAACAATTATGTATCACAACTTGTTGTTGCGTAGCCTTTTACTTTCCAGTGTGTGTTTCAGGTGGAAAGCTGCACAGCACCCCCTGTAGAGAGCTCAGGTTCTACATCTGCTCCACCACAAGGAGGTAGGCTAAAGTCTGAAAACAATATTGGAGGAAGTGTTCCGGTTATTTACTTTAAGTGACACAAAATCTGTTGAGTATCAGATTTAAAAAAAAGTTGTAGATCTCGTGCTGTATTTAATTCCTTTGTTGACGCTTGTATGTTGTTTCTCAAATGTAAGTCGCTTTGGATTAAAGCGTCTGCCAAATGAAGGTATAATGAAAGATAAAGTAGGTAGTCAGTAAACATACAAAAAATATTACATTGTTAATAAAATAGAAAATTTTTAACAAGTGTGTGTGTATAGTATAGAAAATATTATTAACAAGTATAAAGAATATGTACAGTATGTTATTTAAATAACAGTTTGTGCAGGGATATGCAACATATTTATGTGGCGATGTGTAAAAGTTTACAGAATAAGTACACTGTACTGTGAGGGGTTTATGAGAGACAGTGGGTGTCACGGCCTTGTCAAACTGATAATCGCTGCGTGCTTAAAGATTTCCAGCAACAACAAGTTTTCAGGTAAACCCAAAATGTTTTATTAGATGCCATGGAAAGATCACAATATTTCCAATAATTGAAGATGAAAAGATGAACAGATCTGGAGCAGTGGCAGTCCTGATGATTGACCACATGTGTCTGAATATGTTCTTGAATAACACTGTTATTGTGTGTTAACTCAAACATCAAGTGCTTGTTTGTAACCTCCTCTGTTTATCTTCAGCACCCTTTCTAAAGTCCTCCCCAGCGACAGGAAACCAGGTAAAAGTTAACTGGTGGTTGTAGCATCCCAGTACATATGGCAAAGAAATTACTGTTGGGCCATTTTTGACTTTGGATATTGAAGTTTGACAAAACTGAAGGGATTTTTTTTTTTTTAGGGCCCGAGCACGAACCGTGCGATGACCCTGTTGAAAGACAAAAAGTAAAATCAATTTTGGGGGCCTAAACATACTCAAACTCACCAAACTTTGCCCAAAATTCAGGAGTGGCAAAAAAGTTCGTATTTTATGGGTTTCATGCATGGGCATGGCAAAATGGCTAGCTAGCGCCCCCTACAGAGCAGCCCCTGGACAAAGTTTCAACTACATGTTTGAAATTACTGTGCTACATATATCATGTCCAGATGCACAAAAAAGCCTCTAGGAGCCATTGCCTAAACCCAAAGGAAGTTGGCCATTTTGGATTTAATGGACATTTTTGGCGATTTACTCACTTTGTATTATAATGAACTCCTATGGATTTAGTCCAACCGACTTCAGATTTGTGCTGTACAGTCTAAACCCATTGACGATTAAAAGTTGTGCGAATGGTGAGTTTTCGTGGTGTCCAAAATTGATTCGCCATAAAACAGGAAGTTATTGTAACTTCAGTCTACATACTCACATCTGCATCAAATTTGGGATACATTATAAGAGTTGCACCCTGAACACATCCATATGCCAATATTCAGGTCATAGTGCCACCTGCTGGAAACAGGAAATGACACGTTTCACGCTATAATGTACTAGTCCTAGTAGGTTGGACATATGAACTTTAAAACTGTCCTAGGAAACCCATAACACATTTATGAGGCCATGGTGTAAAACTTGAAATTTCTGGAAACGGCTTGGCAGTGGTGTGGCAGCGAAGTGCCATGCTTCACCATGATATGGAAGTTGTTGTAACTTTACTGTGCATGCACGGACGATCTCTCGCCCTGAACACATGTACATGCCAACATTCACCCATGGTCATAGCGCCAAATGCTGGTAACAGGAAATGACCTTTAAAAAAGCAGCCCCCGTGGCACGTTTCACCTACATGTATGGAATTTCTGTGACACATGTATCATGTCCAGACGTACCAAAAAGCCTCTTGGAGCGATGCCCTAAACCCAACAGGAAGTTTATGAATTTTATGGTCACTTTTGGATGATTTACACACTCCGTACTTTAACAAACTCTCCTAGGTATTTAGTCTGACCGACTTCAGATTTTCTGTCTTCTCTAAAGCCACTGACGATTAAAAGTTGTACAAACGGTGAATTTTCGTGGAACGGCTTTTCCCCTGGCATGGCATCCAAAATCGATGATTCACCATGAAAGTGGAAGTTGTTGTAACAAGGCAAAACTAATACCAGCAGAGACCAGTACCAAACAAGATGTTAAAGCCCCCTCCAGCCAGATTTAACTGACATTTTTGGTTAACGTTCTTTCTCAGAGAATGGGGGTGTGGTTAATAGTCGGATGTAAACAATTACCATGACAACCAAAAACTGACCGGCTGGAGTGTCAACATCACTACACTGTAAAGTTTAGTACACTTTACTGTCTGGCAGGAGTAGCTATTACTTACCCATGATGGAAACTAAAGTGCGAAAATCAGCTGTTATCAAACAGTCTATGGCCCTGTAAAGCACTGCACGGGATAACTCCCACTACGTTTTATGGTGCGCTTACTTTACCGTGGTGGAACTGTATGTAAAGACTTCTGATACCATTGCAGACTGTATAAGACGGTGGCAGGTGAAAGTGCGATGCGTTTTCTGTCATCTGTCCTCCAACACCGCATGCACAAATGACCCTCTGTTAGGTAACTTTCTGCAATAACTATGCTAGCTAACTACAACTTAGTTAACTTAGCTAACTAAACTAGAAAGACAAACCGACGGTCAGACACACAGAGACATACCTACTGTAAGTTCTATGTAAAAGACATGATACATTTCTAGCTAGCTCACAACAGTGACAGTATTTTAACAAGGCATGACAGTACGCCTGCACAAAATTGGAGAATGACGTATGATTTATGGAATTACTATAGTCATACGTCACTTTTTAACAAAACGCCCGTTTTAACAACTAAGCAACTTTTGCAACTTTGAGCACAAAATTAAGCTATTTGTCAAAATATTGTGGGTAATCAACATTGTAAGGTAATTACTCAGGAAAAATATGAAATATCATAGAAATGTCAAAATACACTGGAGGGGGGCTTTAAACTAACAGAAATAATACTAAAGCACAGAACACACCAAGCAGACAAAATAATAGACACATAACAGATCAAAACTAAATAACACAGAACAGGCAGAGAATTAACCTAAACATTACACCAGAAACAGACCCAAAACCCAAGAAGGCAGACAGTAACAGATCAGGATCATGACAGTTTTATCTTCAGTGTACATGCTCACATCTGCACCAAACTGTACGTGCCAAACACATCTACATGTTCAGTTATAGTTGTAGTGCAAAGTGCTATTAAGTGCTATTGCCACAAAGGGGACACAGGAACTGATGATTAACACCTTTGTGCAGCATCCGAAGCGTGTGGCAAATTCACAGCTACACCGGCAGAGCTCTAGAATCTGCAACGTTGCCGCCTCACACCTTGACGCGCTACACGTGAGAGGGCCCGCTAAATGCTGCTTGCAGCTTTAATTAGTATTTTTCATTTCATTTAGACTTTTTGAGTTTTTGCTGCATGATGCCAGGCAAGGGGCTTAGACTAAATCTGGCACAGCTAAGAAATTGGAAGGTAGTCTAGTCCCCCTTTGGAGCCACAGACAACAGGTCCCCAATGCACTGAAGGCAAATATGACTGGAAAGCAGTTATATTATCATCAAAACCTTTATTAATTAAAGAAAATAGGTACTCCGATTAAATCTTTGAAGCACAAAGAGACAGGTTGGCTGAGATATCAATGACCCCATAAAACCCACACTAGCTGACATGCAGCAAATCTAATAACCAGCAGACACATTAACCCATGCAAGGGGCCCAATTTTGACATTTTCACTTAGGGGTGTACTCACTTTTGTTGTCAGTGGTTAAGACATTAATGGCTGGGTGATGTGTTATTTTGAGGGGACAGCAAATTTACACTATTGTACATTCACTACTTGACATTGTAGCAATTTCTTCAGTGTTTTCACATGAAAAGATATAATCAAATATTTACAAAAATGTGAGGTTTGTACTCACTTTTGTGAGATACTGTATACTAGTGGCAAGTTTGTCACACAATCAGGATGAGCACTAAACCAGACCATAAGAATAAAACAGGAAAACAAAGAAGAAGGAAAAAAAGGAAAAATCACCAAGGCAGCGACTCAGTATAGTAAACAATAGTTGCTGCAATTATATTATTTTGTACAGTTGTATTAAAAAAACAAGTTCAAACCCTACCAGCTACGCTGCCACCTGCTACTTATAGCTATGTTAACAGGTGCATATCGTCTTATCAATGCCCACACCGCTGAATTGCCGGTCCGGCAAGACCAATTGCACCGAAACATCAGTTCCACCTGGCTTCATATCTACCCAAAATGTATGTTTATGTAGGCTCTTTGACAAAACAATCATTTTAGTTATTTTTTTAGTTAGGTTAGTTGTCATTTTTTGTAAAGGCTCGTTTTTATTTCAGTTAACTACAATGTTTTTTCACACCTATTTTTTGTTATTCCGTTCGTTTTCGTTAACAATAATAACCTTGCATGCATCTATTCACGTCTTTGCATTGACTTATGTTTGTATTTGTGCAGTGCAAAACGCTCGCTTCACATTCTATGTAAACACAGTACAATGCAGTACTATTAAACACAGCCATAAATAAAACCAGCCTCCTTAAACTTAAAACTTCAAGAATGACATTTCATTATTGACGTCATTCTTGAAGTTTTAATTCATGTCTTTAAACTAGATTTTAACACAGGTCCTCTCTACTATGCAGCAACTGCCTTTGTTGGTAGTTAATGAAATGACCAAAAGGCAGCTTCAACCAGTGAACCTGTTGGTCGCATAACAGTAAGATAATGATTTCTTGCCCTCTGTCTCTGAGGCATCGTTACCGGTGTGAGTCTGTTTGATGTTATGTGGGGCAACAGTGACTTGTTGGCGGAGGAGATTCTCCACTCGTCCTCCTTCCTCAAGAAGCTCCATTCTGGTCAGCTGACGCGGCGCTGCTTCAACTATTTCATCCAGCAGGAGGCGCTCTATCTGCACAGTGTCAGTGGCACACTGGAGGTCAGAGGTTTTTGATTTTGCCTGGTTTGTTGGTTTTTTTCTGTCTTTCTACCAGTTCATCTCTCTGCCCAGATGTGGAAAGAGTACTAACATATTGAACTAAAGTAAAAGTACTGTCACAATGATGAATTTTTACTTAAGTAAAGTTACTGTTATAAAAATATACTCAAGTAAATGTAAAAAGTAGCTCATTTAAAATTTACTCAGAGTAAAAGTTACTTACTTTTTTAACCTCCTAAAATAACTTATTTATACTGACTTAATATCCTATTTATTGGCCTTCTTATTATACTTATTTAATTAAATCGCAGTCTTTTGCAATTTAAAGAGAATACAAAGCCAGATTAGTTCGTTTGACAGATCATTTGCAAAAGTAATTGCGCAAAACAATGTTAGACCTTTTATGTTCTTATGAGAAGTTTTGTGAATGTTTTTGCTTCATTATGAAACTGTGGTGGGCCCCACTGGATTGGGAAAATGGGACTGTATATGAAGTCATATCCCTATTTAGGTTACATTCAAACTGGTGGTAATTGTAACGTGACTTCATAGGCGTTAGCATAATGTTTTTATTAACAACGGTCTAAGCATTATTAACTAGTTACCAGCAGGTTGCTATTGCTAATCAACATTAACAATGTCATGCACCAATGTCTTTTATGCTAATTTGAGGAAAGCCTCTTACTAAACTATGAAAACGTATTTTACTAACTGTGGTACAAGCAGGGTGCAAACTACGAGGTGACTTTGGGTCCTCTTAAGAATCCATGACATGCTATCTTTGCCGTTCATTTCTAAATCTTCCGTATCATCATGGATGATGTGGAAAACGAGGAGCGTCAGGCTTCATCCAGCCAGAAGGAACGATCACCGACCGTCCGCTCTGTCCACTCCCCCTCGCTGCGGACAGTCGTGATCGTTCCCTCTAGCTGGATGAATCCAGATGCTCCTTTTTTACGCATGATCCATGTGCTACTCAGGGCCAGCCCTGACTGTGTTGAAGCCCTAGGTGAGATTTGAAATTTTAAGCATTAAAAACTTAATTTCCTGCATTCTGGTGAATATTTCTGCACCAATTTATGGTTCATCTCCATCTATATAAAGCGAAACACAATATTCAGGCGGTATGTGACAACTCAAAATATTAAAATTTAATCGAATTCAGGCATTCTGTATGCTATTGCTTTTAAACATGTTTTCCCCTGTAGATCAACTTTTCTAATTTAATACAATCCCTGCTGAGTCAGTACACATGCTTGGCCTTCTCTTCTCTTTTGGGTCTCCGTTTGGGGAAATAACTTATTTAAATAGGCCTACGTGGGACCTTTTCACCTCAATGATAAATGTTTAAAAGTTTCTGCACATTCAGAATGTGTCCCACATATCTGTGTTCTCTGACATGTCCAGAAAAAAATCGCAAGTTATAAGACTAATGTCGTCATTTAATGAGAATTCATAATATTTTTAATTCTAGCTGGCCTCCACTCTGTTGTGCAGTATGTTATTGATCCGCTGGTATATAGCCCATCCCCGTTAGACCGACCAAAAATACTAGGCTACTGATCAGGCAGAAATCCCACCACAATCCACATGTTAACTTCAGCAGCTCTGACAAAGTGCAAATCAAAAGTGGATTTTTAAGATGTTTATATTGCAAAACTGTAGCCTACCAGTTACGTTACTGTCTGCACTCAGCGCAAGGTGCACATGATTAATATCGCTGGTGTCGCATCAGCTGGGCGGAGTTGATTTGCGCTGAGTTGAAAACCTTCTCTTGCGGCGTAGTATGTAGGCCCCTGACATTTTGCTTCCTTGGCGATGGCCCTCTCAGATAGGAAGCAGTTTCCGCTGAGTTGGTCGCGAGGCCCCTTTTTATATACAGTCTATGGTCGGCCCTGGTGCTTCTGCAGCTGGGGATTTTCCACAGCAAGCTAAGTCCCAGTCAGTGCTGTCTTTGAGCCACCCACAAACGGGATTTATTTATTTATTTTTTACACAGTAATAGCTGTGATTTAAAATGTAGCAAAGTACAAAATTTAAAGACAGCATACTTGGGTAAAAGTAAAATTACAGATTAAAAAAAGTACACAAAAAACTACTCAATTACAGTGACGCGAGTAAATGTAATTTGTTACTTTCCACCCAATACATTCTCACTCCCAACTCGTCACATATTGACGCTTGGTCAAGGCCCTTTGTCGTCACCTTTTAACTACTTATGTACCCCTTTTTCATCATTTATTGACGTTTAGGGCTCCGCGGTCAAGTTAGCAATGCTTAACAACAACAAATGTACAACTTCCGGTAAAGTTAGCAACAATAAATGCAACGTCTGGGTTGACTTTCAAAATAACAAGCTAGTGTTTTGAAACGGCACATTTTTAAAGTCATGAAACGTTGCAGTTTGGTTAGGTTTAGGCACAAAAAGTACTTGGTTGGGTTTAGGCAACAAAACTACTAGGTTAGGAAAACATCATGGTTTGGGTTAAAATAACTATGTACATCAGTTAAGACTTAAGTTAACTAACATCACTTAAGTCAATTTATGTAACTTGCCTAAATAAAAATATTTCATGTTATTTTTTTTTATTTTTTTTCACATGGGACACGAAGCCCAGTCTCATGCTTCAAAGTCAGGGTTCTGGCCCTCCATCCACCTAGGCACTTGTAACAGTGCTACTCTTCCTTTCAGACACTTTCTCTCACAGCTTTTCAGAAGTACACTTTCTAAATGCACTTTTCCTCACCAGATACTTACTTAACTCCATGTTAGGTAAGATACTGAGTCATCCGAACATTTCTTGTTGCTTAAAGAGATCATATTATGCTGCCTCCACCCAACCCCACCCTCCCTACAGAACGTTTGGCAGTCAATAGAAGTAAAGTTGTTACCGCAATGTTGAGACAGTTTACAGTTTAAATGGTACGTATGATAAACTTGTTATAAATTAATAACTTAACACTATAAAACTCTTGCTCCAGTCTAGGTTGCAAAGCTGGTTTGGGAATGTGTACAGCTAAACCGAAGCTGTGGTGATTGGCTTCTCAGGACCCACCCTACTCTGCTTCTGATAGCTAGTAGTCCTTAACTAGGTACTGCGCATGTGCAACTCCCAACAAAGATCGAATATGATGCTCCGAGATGCTTCATTTAGTAGCCAAAACAGGCTGAAAAGAGGCGCTGCAGCAATGTGCAGTATGACAAAAAAATATGGTGTTTTGTAGAGCTGTCCTGTTACAACCTCTAAATAAAATAAAGAACCTGAAAATAAGCATAATATGACCACTTTAAAAAATACATGGTGTATATAGTGGAGGGCAAGCTGATTTATGTTTCCTCTTGCATGATCATAAATATTTGAGTGACTTGATGTTTGCTCTCTGCTGTAATTGTGATTTTATTTCCCAGTCTGAGTTGAACTGGTGTGACTGGGCGGTGATGTAAGAGTCTTGTTTGTTCCTGCAGACCCTGATGTGTAGTGTACAGGAAGCAGATGAGAACACGAGATCACTGCTGCTGGACACACTCAAACACTACAGCAGCAGAAACCAGGTGAGACACACAGACCGGCTGTGTTTTAAAAATGCTTCATTTAAGAACCTTGATCAGAATAAATCAGATGTGTGTGAATTAAATGTAAGTTTTTCATCTAAAGAAATCTTCATTGTCTCCTCCTCCAGAGCCTCTTAATTTCACCTCCCCCACAGTGGCTTCACTTCGCCCTGCAGTCTTTCCACTCTGTGGTTTTGGAGGAGCCGGTCTATTGGCTGGTGGCTCTGTCGGCCCGGGCCTGCCTCCGTGACTTTCTGGCTGGGGAGCAGCTCTTCTCTGAGCTCAAGCCCGGTGCCCTGCTGGTGTCTGGGTCCAAGGTTAAGGCCGGCAGCATCTACCAGGAGTGGAGTGAAGAGAGTCTGAAGGAGGTTGCCTGGACACACAGGTACATTAACTAATATACAGTGGATAGAACAAGTCTACACACCCCTGTTAAAATGCCATGTTCTTATGATGTAAAATAATGAGACAAAGATAAATCATGTCAGAACTTTTTCCACCTTTTAATGTGGCCTATAATGTGAACAATTCAATAGAAAAACAAACTGAAATCTTTGAGGGGGAAAAATGAAAAATAAAAACCTTAAAATAACCTGGCTGCATAAGTGAGATGATGTTTACAATCCAAATGAATGCACAATGGGAAGCTTTGAATGAAAGACTGGCTGTGCAACAAGTGTGATGAGTTTGGAGTTTTGTACTAACAGTGGTGAAATATTACCACATACTTATGTGAATAGTACCATTGCGACAGAAAAATATTGTAGTACTACGAAGCCTGTGGTATGGTCTTATGGAGGTATGGCAAAGAGACACTATTGAGTTGCATTATGGGAAATGTAGGATCCACATTGGGGCTAAAAGTAAGAGTGGGTTTGCGTCTGCTGCATAGAGTTTTAATTTTCTTGCGTAAAAACAAGCTGTTTTCCAGCGGATTCTTTATCTACTACTTTTTGACCAGGACCAGTTACTTTCTGGATTCTCCACTGATCACCTGGCAACTGCTCAGAGCCCCATAACCCTTGTAAAATAGCAAATTGTTGTTTTAAGACTTCGGTTTTTGTACAGATTGGGGGGAAAAAAGTGAGATATAATGTGTTAATTAATGAGTTTTATATTGTCCAAAGGTAACAAAATCTACCTACGAGTCAGTCAGGCTACCTGTAACTCCCTGTTCTCAGTCTCTAAGCTAAGCTAACTGCGACTGCTCTATTTACATATCAGAATAAGAATCAACTTTATTGGCAGATGTGTGCACATATGAGGAATTTGACTCAGGATTGTACATTGCTCACAATGTGCTTACATATACAATAATAAAATAAAACACATGCTACTGTATAGAGAACACATTTACACATTATAAATAAAAACAATATAGACAGATTGAGACAATAGTGCAATGAGCAGAGTGCAAAGGATGCAAGAGTAAATTAATATTACCATTATTATTACGTACATGTCAGAGGTGGATGAGATACAGGTGCACATACATACAAACATGTACACAGTGCAATGGAGCATAGTGCAAAGGATGCTGGAATAAATAAGTATTATGGGCAGGTATTATGTACTTGAAGTAGGTGGATTTGATATACAGTATATACTGTATGAAAATGTAACAATATGAACAGTATTAACAGCTCTGAAATGGAGAATCAGAGAATGATGAATAAATAATAAAGTAGTCAGTAACAGGTGGCTGATTAGAGGCAGAGTTACTGGGTTATGACACAGGAATTGTTCCTGACACTGTGCCAGAAGTCAGCTGTTCATCAGAGTGATAGCTTGTGGGAAGAAACTGTTCCTGAGTCTGATTTTGGCGTACAGTGCTCTGTAGCGCCTACCAGAGGGGAGAAGCTGGAACAGGTTGTGTCCGTTTCCTGACTCTGGAAATGTATAAGTCCTGAATTAAAGGCAGGTTGGCACCGACGATCTTTTCTGCAGTCCTGACTGTCTGTTGTAGTCTGCTCCTGTACTTTTTGGTGGCAGATCCAAACCAGACAGTGATGGAGGTGCAGAGGACAAACTGGATGATGGTTGTGTAGAAGTGGATCAGCAGCTCCTTAGGCAGGTTGAGCTTCCTGAGCTGGCACAGGAAGTACATCCTCTGCTGGGTCTTCTTGATGATGGTGTCAGTGTTGGGCTCCCACTTTAGGTCCTGGGATATAGTGGATCCCAGAAACCAGAAGGATTCCACAGCAGACACAGGGCTGTTGAGTATGGTGATAGGGGGAAGAGTGGGGAGGCCCGTCCTTAAGTCCACGGTCATCTCCACAGTTTTGAGCGTGTTAAACTCCAGGTTTTTCTGACTGCACCAGACAGCCAGCTGATCAACCTCCCTTCTGTAGGCCGAGTCGTTACGTCCCGGATGAGGCCAATGACCGTTGTGTCGTCAGCGAACTTCAGGAGTTTGACAGATGGGTCTCCTGAGGTGCAGTCATTGGTGTAGAGGGAGAAGAGCAGGGGGGAGAGCACACACACCCCTTGGGGCGCCAGTGCTAATAGTACGGGAGCTGGATGTGATGTTACCAGGCCTCACCTGCTGACTCCTGTCAGGAAGTTTGTGATCCACTGACAGGTGGAGGCTGGCATATTGAGCTGGGTGAGTTGGTGCTGAGGATGTCCGGGATGATGGTGTTGAACGCCGAGCTCAAGTCCGCGAACAGGATCCTTGCATATATCCCCGGAGAGTAGTGGTGTTGCAGGATGTAATGCAGACACAAGTTGACTGCATCATCCACTGATTTGTTAGCCCTGTAAGCTCATCAGCCAGTTGTTGAGTACCAGCAGTGTTGGAGGATGGTCTCTTGTAGTTAGTGAGTGTCCGCCGGCCTTTCCACACTGACGCAGGGTTGCTGGCTGTGAAGCTGTTTTCTAGCTTTCCAGCATAACTCCTCTTTGCTGCTTTGATATCTTTAGTCAGTGTGTTCCTAGTCTGGTTATACAGGACTGTATTCCCACTTCTGTAGGTCTCCTCTTTGGTCTAACAGCAGACCTGTAAATCCAGCTTTGACTCGCTGACCTATCTTTTCACAGTCTTTACAAAAGGTTTAGCAGATTTCAATTTCTGCCTGTATGTCGGAATAAGATGAATCGGACAGTGACCAGGGAGTCCCAGGGCTGCACGGGGAACAGAGCGATAGGCTTCCCTTAATGAAGTGTAGCTGTGGTCTAGTATGTTAGTGTTCCTGGTGGGACGCTTAATATGCTGTCTATACTTTGGATGTTCATGGCTGAGGTTTTCTGTTAAAGTCCCCAAGAACAATGAGCAGGGAGTCTGGATGTTTTTTCTCCACGTTAGCTATCTGGTCGGCCGGGTGTAGTAACGCCTCACTAACGCAGGCCTAAACAGCGACCAGGACAAATGAGGAAACCCCCCGCAGTGAGTAAAAAGGTTTACAGTTTATGAATAATGTCTCTAATTGAGGACTGCATGATTTCTTCAAAACTGTGACATCTGTGCACCAACCTTCGTTTATATAGAGACAGAGTCTGCCTCCCCTTGTTTTCCCCGTGAGCTCTGTTACGCGATCCACACGGACATGATCCCAGGATTCGGTAAAACAGAGGGCGGCAGACCTGCAGAAGTCCAAGTTAGGTCTGTTGAGGAGCAGAAGTTCATCTATTTTGTTGGCCAGACAGCGGACATTCACCAGGTGGCTAGAAGGGAGCTTGGTACCCTAACCCCACTGTCTCAGTAGAACCAGTGCGCCGGCACACTTCCCCCCTTTGGCGTCTCCGGTAGATCCCGTACAGAGCTGCCACTCTTCCAACTAATAACTCCGAGAAATTTGCATGTGTGGGTGTGTGTTACAGGTACAGAAAGGTGATAGAGGAATACCAGGATCAGATGGATGTGTTTAAAGCCATAAACATCTTCAGACAGCACATGATGAACCAGAAGAGTTTCTACAAGGCTGTGTAAGAACATCAGTCTTTCTATCTGTGGATGTATCTGTCTATTGATCAATGTGGGCCTTTAATATTTGTGTATTTCTGCTGCAGAACCTGTGATGTAGAGGATAATGAATGATGAAGAGGAGAGCAGGGTGAGGATGCTGATGAACGTGAGTCACCAAATCTTACTTATTACATTTCCTTATATATTTTTATAATTCAGCCAATAGGTTATGAGATAACTGTACCGGGGGGGGGGGGGGACTACTGGTAGTAGTGCTCATAGTTTATGGAGTACTGCAAGTTCTTGTAACTTAGAAATACAATTGTGTACACTAGCAGTGGTGGTAGTGGAAGTACCAGCTGTAGCAATATTACTACAGTAGTTGTAGTGTATATACTGTATCAAGACATTTAGACGACTATGCTCCCGTTGATATTCTCCAAATAGCCTCTTCTTTACTAGATACAATGAATCTGTCTTTATTAACAGATTATGTGCTAGCGTCCTTCAAAGCAGCTGTAACTCTTGATCCAGGGTTTTTAACCAACTACAGACCTACAAATAACCTTCCCTTTCTCTCTAAGATCCTTGAGAAAGCAGTTGCCAAACAGTTCTGACTTTCTAAATAGCAACAGTTTATTTGAGGATTCTCAGTCAGGATTTAGAGTTCATCATAGCAGACAGCACTGGTGAAAATTACTAACGACCTTCTAATTGCATCAAACAAAGGACTTGCCTCTGTATTTGTCTTATTAGATCTTAGTGCTGCATTCGACACCATTGACCATTAGTCTTATATAGAGATGGGAAAATTTAATTGAGATTAAAGGAACCGCTCTAAGCTGGTTTAAGTCCTATTTATCAGATCGATCTCAGTTTGTACATGTTATCGATGAATCCTCCATGCACGCCAAAGTCATGGAGTTCCACAAGGGTCTGTGCTAGGACCAATCCTGTTCTCCTTTATATATGCTTTCATTAGACAATATTATTAGGAAACACAAATACAAATAAATAGTTAAAAAATCATACATTGTGATTTCTGGAATTTTTTTTTTTTAGATTATGTCATGTCTCCATGATTTCTAAGTGGGAGAACTTGCAAAATAGCAGGGTGTTCAAATACTTATTTTCCTCACTGTATTATTTATACGATATACTGCAGCAAAAAGCTAAACAAACGTGTGCATATACAGACGAATGGTGCAGAAAACAACCTCACACGTGCATTGACACGCTGCCCTTCTTTTATATCAAAGGACATTAAATCGAAATTACGCAGAAGCTTTTTAACAAAAATTTTGCTGATTCTCAAAAGTACGTCCTATGTGGTCTTGGGTTAGTGCCAACGTGTGAATGCAGTATTCGAGACATTGCTGCAGCTGCTCTACAGATTTGGCTGAGGAACCCTTTTCTCATTGCTTCGCTTAAACGGGTAGTTAGAGTGGAGGACAGTGTGAGCACAGTAGTTAAGGAATCTCTGGACATCTGGAAGGGGGAACAACACTAAAAACAATGGGGAATGTGTCTAGTCTACTAAACCAAAAAGAGATACATCGTGTATAAGATGAGAGCCCTGTTGTGTGAATCTGTTAACAATGCGATATGTTACACAGATGGGACACTGTTGTTCTAGATTTGACAAACAGACAGAATGTGTTAGACGAATGACCTCTGGATGGCGTACCATGGTGCAAATGACAGCGGATGATAATAATAATAAGCAGATGTGAAATCTACTCTACTCAATTATAGCAAATGTTTTTCCTGTGAATGATAATGAGTTTCATATGGGTCATGTGTTTTGTTTTTGTACTATTAGCACTGATTTGTGTGTTTTAATGCTAACCAGAAAACATGTCGATGTTGTTGCTGACGGATATGTTGCGTATGTCGTTGGAAATAAAATACTTGAACACGGACGTTGAAGCGTCAGTCTTTGTAACAAAGATCATGGAGGAGGTGATGAAGAATACAGGTGCTGGTCATATAATTAGAATATCATCAAAAAGTTGATTTATTTCAGTAATTCCATTCAAAAAGTGAAACTTGGATACTATATTCATTCATTACACACAGACTGATATATTTCAAATGTTTATTTCATTTAATTGATGATTAAAACTGACAACTAATGAAAATCCCAAATTCAGTATCTCCGAAAATTAGAATATTACTGAAGACCAATACAAAAAAAGGATTTTTAGAAATGTTGGCCAACTGAGAAGTATGAACATGTACAGCACTCAATACTTAGTTGGGGCTCCTTTTTCCTGACTTACTGCAGCAATGCGGCGTGGCATGGAGTCGATCATTCTGTCTCACTGCTCAGGTGTTATGAGAGCCCAGGTTGCTCTCATAGTGGCCTTCATCTCTTCTGCATTGTTGGGTCTGGCGTATCGCATCTTCCTCTTCACAATACCCCATAGATTTTCTATAGGGTTAAGGTCAGGCGAGTTTGCTGGCCAACTAAGAACAGGGATACCATGGTCCTTAAACCAGGTACTAGCTTTGGCACTGTGTGCAGGTGCCAAGCCTTGTTGGAAAATGAAATCTGCATCTCCATAAAGTTGGCCAGCGGCAGGAAGCATGAAGTGCTCTAAAACTTCCTGGTAGACGGCTGTGTTGACCTTGGACCTCAGAAAACACAGTGGACCAACACCAGCAGATGACATGGCACCCCAAACCATCACTGACTGTGGAAACTTTACACTGGACTTCAAGCAACGTGGATTCTGTGCCTCTCCTCTCTTCCTCCAGACTCTGGGACCTTGAATTTCCAAAGGAAATGCAAAATTTACTTTCATCAGAAAACATAACTTTGGACCACTCAGCAGCAGTCCAGTCCATTTTGTCTTTAGCCCAGGCGAGACGCTTCTGATGCTGTCTTGTTCAAGAGTGGCTTGACACAAGGAATGCGACAGCTGAAACCCATGTCTTGCATACATCTGTGCGTGGTGGTTCTTGAAGCACTGACTCCAGCTGCAGTCCACTCTTTGTGAATCTCCCCCACATTTTTGAATGACTTTTGTTTCACAATCCTCTCCAGCGTGTGGTTATCCCTATTTCTTGTACACTTTTTTCTACCACATCTTTTCCTTCCCTTCGCCTCTCTATTAATGTGCTTGGACACAGAGCTCTGTGAACAGCCAGCCTCTTTAGCAATGACCTTGTGTCTTGCCCTCCTTGTGCAAGGTGTCAATGGTCGTCTTTGGGACAGCCGTCAAGTCAGCAGTCTTCCCCATGATTGTGTAGCCTACAGAACTTGACTGAGAGACCATTTAAAGGCCTTTGCAGGTGTTTTGAGTTAATTAGCTGATCAGAGTGTGGCACGCTATTTATTAACATGTATCGATTTGTTTTCAAAACAAGCACGGGTGCGTTGTTTAAAAAATAAGAGTGGTAAATGCGTCACAGCATCCTTTAAAGATATCTTAGCTGAAGGTAGAATACCGCATAAAATTCATACAGACGAGGGAAAAGAGTTCCTAAACAAAGATTTCGAGGCGTTAATGAAAATGAATAGTATCGTACACTTTACCACATCTAATGAGACAAAGGCATCTGTAGTAGAGCGCTTTAACAGGACTCTGAAATCTAAAATGTGGCGTTATTTAACGGCCAATAATTCTAAATGATACGTAGATATATATTGCAGGATTTAGTCACCTCCTACAATCATAGTTATCATTGAAGTATTAAAATGAAACCGAATGATGTGACAAAAGACAATGAAGATTTATTAGTATTTATTTAGTATTTAACAACTTGTATAAAACAAAAAATAAAAGTGTTCATTTTAAATATGAGGTGGGCGATACTGTAAGAATTTCAAATCTACATGGCCCTTTTAAAAAAGGTTAGGAGCAAAATTATACTGATGAACATTTCACTGTAAAGGAATGCGTGTCAAGGGACCCTCCTGTTTACAGGTTAAGACTATGACGGCGAAATATTACAGGGGACATTTTATGAGCAAGAGATGCAAAAAGTTTATATAGATAAAAACAAAACATTTAAAATAGAAAACATTTTTATCTAGAAAGACAAGGCCAGGACATGGTGTTAGTCAAATGGGTCGGATGGCCAGATAAATTTAACTTGTGGATTTAGGAAAAACAGGTCATTCAGCTACCTTAGCAGATTACAAACACACGTATAAATGGATACAGAGGATTTTTTTTGTCACCCTGCCCAGGAACTCGTCTGCATTATTTTACCCGAGCAATACAATAGCAAACTTTAGAACGAAACTATCCGAGCCTTTACACTTTAAATCAGCATACGAGATGGGTTTGACAGAAATACAATATCCAAAAACATGGAAATCGTTTTCATCAGAAGACTCAAAATTTGTAGTGTTTGATAAAAAATCCAACAAGAGGGTAGTTCTATCAGCAACACAGGGATTCTACACAACAATGTCAGACAATAGCTGAACTAAACAGTTGTTTATCCGAGAATGACATGGGTCACATTGAGCTCGATTATAACAACATTACCAACAGAGCAAGTATTTTACCAACGAGAGACGTAGAATTAACGTTTCAAGGAAAACTTGCACAAATGTTGGGATTTATCCCCGGAGCGGCTTTTTAAAACTCACGAGGGAATTGCAACATTTAGATCTCAGCCACGTACTAACAGTGTTGACACAGATGCCATATTTGGCACCACATCCTGCCGATGTTAACGTAGGGATGTATAATATTTGTTTACACCAATATTGTTGATCATCAAACAGTAGGGGATAGTTACGTCCCTCTTTTAAGAATAGTACATATATCAGGGCCTAACAACCATATGATCACAAATACTTATGACAGACCACACTACCTGAGGATCTGCAAAACACACATTGATAGTATCAAGATTTCTCTCAAGACAGATCAGAATCAACATATCCCTTTTACGTACGGCAAAGTGATCATAAAGCTACACTTTCGACCCGTAAAATATCAGTATTAGACAAGGAGCAAATATTTACCATCCATATGCTCACAATGCGGACAAGTACGTTGCATATTATACAGCCCAAGCGGGTGGTGATTTACCAGGATACAGCGTGCTCGGTGCTCAGTATGGTGCAGGGTTAGGGGGGTATCTTTAGGGGATTGTTTAGATTAGCATTCCCCTTACTCAAGAAAGGATTTACATTTGTTGCCCCTCATTTAAAGACAGCTGCTAAAAACATAGCTACAGATGTTATTACTAACGTCATGAACAGATGTCAAGAGGGGTCGGGTATAGCGGCCGTGGCCCCCCGACCAATAAAACAACCTCCTGGGGAAAGAGGGAGTTTCCCACCATAGAGGCGTAGCCGAACAACCAATAAGAAGACCCATACTAAGGAGGACGCAATGAGGGACTAGTTAAAAGAATGGAGTACAAACAAGACGGCCGCGTAGTGGAGCTAATTCAAGACAAGTTAATGATAAATGGCGTAGACCTCAAAATAAAATTCATAAGAGCTAAAAACAAACTTTGCTTAATGTGCAACACTGTAGACGACTTTCGGGTTAACATTATGACAGCAAGCCTGTTTGTAAAGAAAGTCACCATATCTCCAGCTGTTAAGCTAGTGCACGCTAAGGCATTAACACATGACAATGTTACAATACCCCATAGACAGATGTCTTAAAAATTTTAGCGTCCCAATTGGCACTCGTGTTATCAAGAAAATGTATTCTTGGGACAAATACCTAAATTTATTGTAGTAGGATTTGTAGATCATGAGGCATTTACAGGTAGTTATGCGCGTAACCCATTATGATATAGAGTTTTTATGTTTATACGTTGACGGCCAACAATATCCTTCAAAACCCTTTCAACCCAACTTCACCAGAGGGAACGCCATCAGGGAGTATCATCAATTGTACTCGGCAACTGGAAAGTATCTTAAAAACAACAAATTTTGTAATGTCTATAGTCTGTTCTGTTTTAACCTGAGCCTTTCTAACTTTAACAAACCATAGTATGAATATGATAGAATTGTCAAAAGTACTTGATAAGGTAGTGAAGCAAGGCGTCTTTCTTGGAGTATTTGCTAGTGACCAGCAGTTATATAAATCAGTTCTTAAAAAGAGACCCGCCATGTTGGTGGTAAACACAGACCCCTCCCACCTGGGAGGACAACACTGGGTCGCTATCTATATTGACAAGCAGGGTGTGGGATCATTCTTTAACAGTTTGGGGAACTCTCCGGTATACTCACATTTTCCTGAAGCCTTTTCTGTCTTTCTCAACATTAATTATAAGTCCACGCAACATTCTGTTAGACAGGGGCAAGATGTGGGTTCTGTAGTGTGCGGTCAGCATTGTGTGTTTTTTCTTTACCATATGGATAGAGGATTATCTTATGACAATATAATGACTAAATATAGTAATAAACTGTCATGCAATGATTTTATGATGTGCAAATTTGTGAAAAAAATTCGACCCTCGGTTGCACGTGGTCAAAATAATTATGCAGACTGTAACCAGTGTGTCCAAGTATCAGATTCTTTTAAGTGTGTATAATAATATTAGAAGTTGTGTGCCATTCATTATCAAAATGATTTATCGATTGAAACGTGTACGACAATGTTTTTTGTTATTATGGAGATATAAATAAAAACACTAGTTATGTCTCTATGTATTTATTTAAAACCGATAACGATATACAATTAAAAAGTTATCCAATCACTCTATCGCATTTTAGGAGATACAAATGGACTTGATTCATTGTTTGCTAATTGACGCCCTCTGGTAACAAGAGGTGTAGATGGTGGTCCAGTAATAAGAGGAGAAGATTCTCCAGAAGTCTTTCCAGTCTTTCTCGTCATTTTTTCTTTTGACCTGTTGATTTGGTACAACTGATGAAGGTATATTCAATATAGCCAATGATTGCGGATATTCATCCCAACCTGTAGGTCTCTGGCTGTCAGACACGTTGTGATCAAATCATACACGAGACCCTTTGTGTTTAATGGTAATGTTATTAAACTCCCACGTTCAGTCCATACAGATATGTTTTTTTGAGGACATTTTATCCAAAATATGCTGAGCTTTATTCCTGCTGTTTTTTGGCATGGTTTTTTAAAACTTCTTCAAAAACAAAGTCTCTTCCTTCTTGATTCTTCTGCTCTGAAGAGTGAAAATCCTCAGCGACCGGCATTGACAAAGTTAGTGTGTTCTGGTCTTTTTCTCCTTGTTTTACCATGGTGAGAAATCTCAACAATGTGATGGAATAATTTTTTGCTTTTTCATGAAGCGCAGACCTTTTTATTGGCGAGCAGTCTAATCCCCGCCTTCTTCTTTTTTAATTTTTGATACTGTGTCTTCTTTAAAGGATTTTTACCTTTTAAAACATCGTAAGCTATTTCGCATAACGCTACCAAAAGGTCTGGTGATACAGATTTAATAATATTCACTCTCTGAGATGGAGATGCTCCGTGCATAGTTTGCAGTAAAGACAGATTTCTTTTAATGCGATCAGACATGTTTATTTACTTTGTCTTAGGCACATACACAACAGGCAGGTCTGAAATCATCATCAGGTGTCTTAGCTTTAAAATCAATCAAGTAACTGTAAGGAAAACTCGTGGCGTCGTCGAAACAATCCATAAAAAAATGACTCTTTCCAGGAAACATTTGTCTAGCCATTAGCATGACTTGGTATTTATCTCCGGGATTTTTAAACAAAACAAGATAATTGGTATTCAAATTAATAGGGATTACTTTGCCTTGAAAAAACAAATTCTGAACTAGGTATGAACAACTTAAATTTCTATGATGCACATATTTTGTAAACACATCTTGGACCTCAGTGTTATTGCTAGCATAATTCATTAAATCATCAATAATCAACAAATTGTTTTTATCTAAAGGCAACAATGTATCATCACATAAAGAAGATGGCAAGTCTTCAACGAAATTCACATTTATAATTTTCAATAACTGGTCATACAGTGGTTGCCAACACGAAAAAATATATACAACATTTTCAATCTGTTCTGAAATCAGCTTATCTGCATTTTCAATCAACATTTTCATAAAATATGTTTTACTGCTGTTTGAAGGACCTGACACAATTAGACTAAAAGGATGTTGTAGTCTAAAATCAAATCATCATCAGTCTCCCTAACAGCCATGGTATGGTAAAGTTCAGGAAAAACTCTTTCACGTTTCGTGTACATGACTTGAAGTCTTGCGGCTTATTTTTTAGTTCGAAAAGCCTTTTTATTTCTCAGATTGACACAAGAATGAGTATGTTTCTCATGGCTTCCAGCGGAATTTGAGGACCTTAGCCTATCAGTGTTAAAGGCCGTCCCTCAGACATCCCGTGAGTCATAGCGCGACAGGAGCTTTGTTAAAAATTACTGAAAAACCTTCTATTTGTATGAAATACAAAAGATGCTTTGTAATTTACGTTTTCTTAAATGTTTCTGGTTAGAATATAATGTTTTTTGCCGGTAATTGTCATTCCTATGACAGTTTACTATTAAAACCATGAGTGAAGGGACTGTTTTATTTGATGGGGCTGGTGACCGGACAAAGCATTGACAAGTTACTGTTGCAACTCTTATGGCTGATCATTCAGCTGGTCTGATAAAGCGCAATTGTTACACTATTAGCGAGTACCCAGATAGCAAACTGACTCTGCACTGGAGGTAGTAATGTCATCTGTATAATGTGTATGTGTGTAAGACTTGGGCCAGATAAGAAAACTTGAACTTTTACCAACATTTTTATTATCAACAAAAACAGACACCAATTAGAATACAAAAGTTCCACCGGAGTGTGTCAGAGATCGGTGCAAAATATAGCCCCATTCTGTTACCAGAACAGAGACCAGAGTCGACATGAAAACCATGTAACGACTGACTTTCACCTCCTTTTGGACCTCCTTTTATAGCTCTGTTTCTTGGCTTCACATCATCTCTTGGCTCTCTTTCCTACTGCACCTGAATCTGGGAAATTCCATGACTGCCTGCTCCTCCTCTCTGTGTCCTCCGCATGCACTCCGCTTATTAGACAGAAGGTATTTTCTGGAGATTAAGACAGTGTTCAGACCGAAAACAGCACTGCGTTCAAAAAACTTGGTGGAGGCATGTCCTCGTGCCGATTAGACCATGAAATATCACCCAGGAAGGCTGGTTGGAGTGAAAGATCCATGCGTTTTAAAGCTTGTTAGATGTCAAAACACTGTATGACTGTTTATAATATTATGAGAAACTATATAACAACTCTGGAAAGTAGTGCGCCAAAAATTATTTTATCTTCCATAACAACAAAAATCATAATTTAACAGTCAAGTTTCAGAGTCTACCAGAAATGTGTATTGGTAGTAGTAATGTGTATCTTGGCAATTCAGTGCTTTGCCAGATGCTGTGTTGTGTTGTCAGTTTTTTAGCCAACAGACCCTGCAATGTTTTCTGAAACCCCCTGCGTTGACTCCCAATCCTCTGCGTTGATTAACAAGCATGGTTGTGTTTATTTAAAGTAGTGCTAATACCAGTTTGAACACTTCCTAAGACTGCTGTGTGACTTCAGATTGTTTTAAATATATATTACAATTACTTACACAGGAGCAACGTCTCCAGTGACATCTGGCATAGAATGTTGCATAGTGATCCCTTTCCAATTTATCCTCTTCCCAACATCATCATGGAACATGTGGGCAAGGATGTACCACGTGGAACGTTTTCTGTTGTGGGCTTCCAGGAAGAAAATCTAAAATTAAAATTAAAGTACAAAAAATATCAATTTTTTTTTTTATCATGTAACCAGGTGTAAATACTGTGTTAATTAGATTTTTATTCCCAAGACCTTTGTAACCAATTTTTAAATCAGCCTAAACCTAGCCTAAAACCATCAGCTGATCGACAGTTTCAGTAGAAAATATATAAAATACTAACAAAATATATATAATACAGTGTTTCCCACACATAGGCCCAGGTAGATTAACAGCCGTCCAAGTAAATTTGGTGACCCATTTTCTCACTCGGTCGCTCTCTCTCTCCCCCTCGCTCTCTCAAACACAGACAACAGACCCCTCTGTGAAATGAATGGTTGGCATCAGAAACAACGTTGCACAAATCTGTCCAACACAACGCTGTCAGTGTTGGAGACCCATCTTTAAAACAGTTATTAGCAAGCATGTAAGGAGCCCAGCTAATAAGGAGAGCTAAGTTAACTTTGGAAAACAGCTGTTGAAGTTAGCACGCTATAACTGGTAGTCAACAGGTGCGTTTGAGATAACTGGCTGACTTTCGCCGACTTCATAGATAGGGGAATAAAAACAGCGGCGTCATGTCAGACACAATCTACCTCTGGTAAACTGCGTGAGCAGGACTTGCTCCTACAAGGTCTAGTGATGTTTTGCAGCGCAGGTGTTGTGCTGAATTCTGCCTGCCTGCCGTGAATTGCATTCACCTCGCGGGAGGTAACGCTCATTTATACTGAGAAGAGGTGGATGCAAATCTCGGCAGGTAAAGTTAGCCTACAACATCCGTGTTGCCGAATTATGCATTCACTTATTAAGGTCCTTTTCAGACACTTTGCTGTTCACATTGTTTGAACGTGGTTAACGCCACGTTTTTGCTGAATTTCAAGAAATGGTAACCTACTTTTACGAAGTGAAATAATATGTTAACGATTCTTAAAGTTCATAAAATATATGCTGATCCGTTACACGTTACACTGAGCCCGAGATGTTTAGAGCTTATAAGGACATTGACTGTGCTATCATGGCTTTCAAAACTCAAAAGTCGCTCAGCGCACCGAAACAGTTTTTCATACTGTCACACTAAAGAATTATGCTCACTCACGCATCTAAAGGCATTGAAGATGAAAAGTTGTGCTATTTGCGAGTTTTCGTCAATGGGCGTGTCCGTGGCGTGGCGTCAGAGATCAAGTCTTCGCCATGACACAGGAAGTTGTCGTAACTTCAGTGTATATGCTCACATCTGGACCAAACTGTACATGTAGGATGAGAGTCCCGCCCTGAACACATGTACATGCCGACATTCACCCACAGTCATAGCGCCACCTGCTGGCAACAGGAAGTGACTTTTAACGAAGCAGCCCCCGCCGCACGTTTCACCTACATGCACGAATTTTCTGCGTTACGTGTATCTTGTCCAGATGCACAAAAACGTCTCTTGGAGCCATAGCCTAAACCTAACAGGAAGTCGGCCATTTTAATGTTTATGGTCATTTTGGGATTTTTTACACACTCCGTACTTTAACAAACTCCTCCTAGAGAATTAGTGCAACCAACTTCAGATTTTCCCTGTCTACTACTACATTTTTATTATCATGTCATTATTATTGACAATTACAAGTTGAACAAACAGTGAGTTTTCATGGAATGGCGTGCCCGTGGCATGGCTTCCAATATCGATGATTTGCCATGAAACAGAAAGTTGTTGTGTACCAAAATTCACAGCCACACTGGCAGAGCTCCAGAATCTGAAACGCGTTTTTTTATTCAAATTTGTTTAATTATTAGGCTACAGACTAAATATAATTACAAAGGTCCGGACCGCAGTAACCTCATAGCTGGTTATGGCCGTGCCTTTTTAAAGTCGTAGCCTACTGACATAGTGATTAATGGCTGTGATGCTGCTAGGTGGCTTATTAGAGGCTGGTCCTGCTTGTACGTGCCTGCATTAGAAGGGCGGCCGTGGTGAAGTATACAGTGGCCTGTTCTGGTGGGCTGGTCTGGATCAAATCCACGGCCATTTATTAGTGATGTGCGGATCGATCCTAAAGTATCGATATTTCTGATACATTTCCAACATTTCCTGCTCTAGGATCGATACTCATAAAAGGATTGATATCTAAACTCAGTCATTTGGAGTGAATGTGTGTTTTATCATAAGTATCTTACTGTCACCAGGATGGTCTAATTCTACTTGGTTGATAGGAACTACTTCTCCTTCCGCCTGTCAAAGTCATGCTTGTGCTACGGTTCTGTGACGGAGCTTCTTTGAAGTGAGCCGCTGCAGCCCTTTACATTTTCTGCAATTGAATACTGACACTGGCTGACTGTAAAAACAGTCACGTCTGGCTGTATTTTAGCTGTGAAGGTAGTAATGAGGCTGTGTGTGATATGTGTGCAAAGACAGTGAAATTCTTTGGCAACAGCGCAAACTTCGCTAAACATCTGAGATTAAGTCTGTCACAAAGATGCGGCAGTTCTGAGCAGGATATTTTTATTATAATTAAAGAATATGACAGTAGTTTGTCATTATGCAGCTATTATTTTGAATTGGTAAGGCTACAGCCTACTCCTTATTTCTCTCATAAATACAGAAAAGGGAGGGGGGAGGTCACATTAAACTAGAAATAAAATATTTAAAAAGTATTGGTATCTGCAATACCAGCCTGGGTATTACTTGGTATTGGATCATATAGGAATTAAGTGGTATCGCACATCGCTACCATTTTTTACTCCCACTCCGTCCCTGCTTATTGTTAAGGTCTTCTGTTTGGGAACACTTCGGTTTCCTAGTGAAATACAACGGACAAGTCGATGAGACGAAAGCAGTGGGCCGACATTTCTCAGTAGGGATGGGTATGGTTCTTGCAACACAAAGTTGTTAACTCACTATAACTATAACACAAATGAGAATGTGACAGCAACAAGGGAAAAAAAAACAAACAAGCACAGTGCAAATGCCTTTCGGGATTTAAACAGACTTTAGACTTCGGAAAGTTTTTTTTTTTTTATCTGAGCAGGCCTTCAAGCTGGGATTGATAATGCTCATAGATGGAATAAAAGAATAAGAAGAATGCTGCACTGTACTCCATATTATTATATATTTTTTATTATATTTTATGAGCTATTTGTGGTATTTTTTTGAGAATATTTTATTTAGTGGAGAACTTTTTAGTACTTTGCAGCAGTATTTTATTTCTTATTCTTTTTTATTTTATATAATTTATATATATGTGTAATTTGGAAGTGTGGTCCCCTGTTCCTGGGTAGTGTGTGTGTGTGTGTGTGTGTGTGTGTGTGTGTGCGGGGGTGTCCCTTTTTGCAGGTGAGGATTCAGATATGCAGGAGCCTGTTATCAGCTGCCAGTCATCAACCTCATTATGCTGTGCCTTTTATACCTGGTTCCTGCCTCCACTCAACTCCAGATCGCAGACTGGCCTTACCAGTCAGTCACCTTCGAGCCATTCTAAGACTAGTTCTTGTGCCTGTTTCCTGCTAACCCTGTTCTTCTGTGCCGCAGATATCCCCGCCTGGCCCTTCTCCTGCTAAGACTCCTCTCCTGCTCTCGCACGCCTGGGCCTGTGGGCCCATGCCCCGCGGACTTCCCCCTTTTCCCAGATCCCCAACCTAGTGCTGTCCCTGGACCCTCAACTCTCTGAACCCAGCCTCTCACACCCAGCAAACTGTTAACAAATCCAGTTACATTCACCACCTCTGAGTCTGAGTACTGCATTCGAGACCGAAAACCAGCCACAGTCCTTACACTACAGCCCATTAGGCCTACACTAAGGCTATATTTATTCAGCTGTAACCTGGCGGAAAAAAATGCCGGTGGCAATGACTGAAGATGAAAATATTATTTGAACAGATTAGACACAGTTTAGGATACTCATGGACCTGTGATTGTAAAGTCACAGTCCAACTCAGTAGGTTAGCCAATTAATTATTTTTTTCCAGTGGAAAATGTGTCTAGGTTCTCTGATGGAAATTTGATATTTTACTGTGTTTACTGTTTCACCCTGCATGCTTCATCAGAATAGACCAGTGTTTCACTGTGTGGTATTTGATTATTTTATTATGTTACAGCTAGGTGAAGTTTCCCATGGGAAAGATGCTCGTTAGAGTTTTCTTATCTGACTGTCCTTGATGGGCCTTCATCTCAGGACAGCTGGTCCCTACTCCCTTCCTCCCTTGGATAGCTGTGTAATACCCTTACAGTATAAAGTCACCTGTTTCTTCACTGGCTCTTTGTCTTACACTCTGCAGACTGTTTGCACTCTGTATGTCTGTCTGACCCTTCGCAAAGAATAAAACCCTTAAAAGACGTCTGGATTGGACTCTTTATGGACATAATTTCCATTTCAGTTCAAACTGATGTAAAGTTGTAGATGTCTATTTTACATTAATAAAATCTTGCTCATTTCGCATTTAATGAAATGATATCAAAACACATTCAACACAACACAACTATCAGCAGCTAATAATGAAAAACTCACTTTTAAAGTACATTTATTTGTTTCAGCTGCACTGCAGTCATCCTCACTCAGAAATATTCACATCATATCCAACATAATCACAACAATATGCTCCAATCAGTGTGACTACAATATGAAAGATTACTGTTCATTGATCAGTTTTATACAGATTAGTTTAAACAGTGATTAGCCTACTACAGTAATGTAGCCCACAGTAAGTGTTTCAGTGCAACTGTTGCCAACCTGACAGCTGCCTTAATGTCCACAGAGTCCCAAAGTTTTAAAGAAGACCGTGAAGCCTACATTTTATTCTGTGCTGAGGATAAATCCACGATGTGCGGAGATAACTCTCTGTCCTTACATCGATGACAGATTGATCATGAAAGTGGTCATGTTCAAGATCATGTTTGGGTAAAAAACTAATAGCTTATCTATCCGGGATTTGGATGTGAATGAGGAAATGTCAGATAGCTGCTTCAGGCTCTGCAGGAGGGGAGCAGTCAGAGAGAAACTTGTTGAAGTAAACCTCCTGGATGCATGGTCAGGAGCCATAGTCGTCAATTTGTGACGCACTCGGTGTCCCTTTACCGTCATAGTTCAACATCGCTACAGGGATAGACCCTATATGACCCTATATAACACAAAAGACTGGGTAAGGAGGTGGGTGGAGGGCCAGAACCCGGACATTGAACCAGGAGACCGGGGTTCGTTTCCCATGTGAACCAAAAGATCATTATTAAATATTTTTATTTAGGCAAGTTACATAAATTGATGTAGGCTAGCAAGTGAGTTTGTTAACTTACGTGTTAACTGAAGTAATATTAAGTAGTTATGAGAACCCAAACCATGATCTTTCCTAACCTTAACCAAGTAGTTTTGTTACCTAAACCCAACCAAATACTTTTTGTGCCTAAACCTAACCAAACTGCAATGTTTCACGACTTTAATAACGCACCGTTTCAAAATGGCTATGTTTCGATACGCAAAAGTCTAAGGGTGTTTCTCAAAACCAAGAATGCAAAGAACGGACTTGTGTTCTTGGGGAGAACATTCTTGCTAGTCATTCTTGGAAGAATGAACTTGCAATGTCACAAGCACACAAAAGGCTGCTGACTGTTTGAGAAGCTGCATTCTTGCTGGCATTGCGCAATACCCCCAGCACAAAGGCCACCTGCATTTCTGTTTGTCGGTCTAATAATTATAACAGCCAGGTTTTATCCCCCAAAACAAAAAGCTCAGAATCAAATAAATGTAGGTTTTAACTTAACAAGATATATTTGCTCATACATAAAAAAAAATTTTTTTAAAGCAAATAAAAGGCAAATACTATGACCACAACTCTACTGTACACTAACAATGTAATGTCTAATATAATAATATTAATAGTAATAAAGCAAAGACAGTCCCCTTTCTTTCTATTTGTTTAATTTTTCACAAGACCAGATTTTTTTGTACATCACTATTTTTCTGTACATCATCCAGATGTCTGTTGATTTAAGTTAAAACCTTACAAAATTACTCAGAACGCAATGACAGAATAACAGCGGTATGAACGTTAAAACTATCTTACAGCTGTGGGTCTTTACGCACATTTTCAATTCGCCATCATTTTTAGTAAAACTGCCAGTATTTTACATCTACACAGTTGATTTCTCGCCTCAAAACTTCTCAGAAGAGGACTTAGTGATGAAACAACGTATGAAAATAGTAAAAGACTTTCTGTTGTTAGCCTCTCTCTCAGCTTCTTTCCTTGCTTGAATGCCGAAATGAATGCTGGGATATCTGTGCCGTCAAGTTCACACAAGTTACCAACCGATGCATCCTCGGTAAAAGGGGCGTGTCAAGAAAACTTCCGGGGATTTTAACCGTTCTTGCCAAAATGCAAACTTGTGTATTGGGACAGTACTTGGGCCACAAAAGAACACAAGAACACAGATTGAGAAAGACCCTAAGTCTAAGATGTTGCATATTTATTGTTGCTAACTTGACCGGAAGTTGAAGTATATTTGTTGTTGCTAAGTGTTGATAACTTGACCGCGCTGCCCTAAACGTCAATAAATGACGCAAATGGGGTACCCAGATCGCTAAATAGTGATGGCAAAGTGCCTTGACCAAGCAGATATGTGACGAGTCGGGAGTGAGAACGTGTTGTCAGGAGTAACTTTGTGACATCGGGTGTAACTTGATTAACCCGTACTGCGAAAGGTGGATGTGTTAGCCGAGGTCTGTTGACGTGGCAATTTACGCTGCATCTCTAAAAACCTGCTCCAGGTTACCCTGTATACGTGGACTACACACCACATCTGTACTCAGTGTTGATGATGAGAAGTAGGCTATTATTACACACCACTTGATAAAATATGTTTAGATTTGGATCCTTTGTTTCACTGCCATTGCAGTTGAAATTAAGTTATTGACGTTCATACAGCGAGCCTTGCATCCTTGGTGATTTTAGACAGGAGAGAGTTAATTTATTAAAGGGACAGTTTCTTAGAAGTAGCCCATCTGTAGGCTATAATTGAATTCTCCTAAGTGTTTTCAAATATTTAGATTGACTATTTTACGAGTCCAAAAAATACGGAGCTAGGGTCGGGGTTGATAAACTGAGAAATAAATCTAGTGTCAAATTTATAAGAACAAAAATCGGAAATTCCCTGAAATTAAAGTCACAAAAAAACAAAAATCACTTTGGTGTTTTCTTCTGAATATGCCCAATCCACGGCAAATTCTCTAAGGTGCATGATAGTTTTTGTGGGCTAAACTCACGAGTATTTCCTCACTGCTAAATCCAATTGCAAAGTCTAATATAACTTTCCACTGCATGCATAATACACGGCAGATGAATGTGATGATGTAGCATTGCAAAGTTAAGTTTCTCTCATAAATATGTGACTATAATGTCAGAGAATATTCAAGTTGTTTACTTGTACCTAATCTTGGAAAGTAAATTTTGTCTCGGATTATTACCCCTCTTGGCTGGCTTCTTTTTTTCTATTACAATGGACCTTCTGAGCAGTTGTACCTTTACATCTTAATCATATTACACATAAAAGAAGAGCCCATAAAACACATAATACAGATTTGAACTACAACAACACTGAGAAGATAATTACAATTTTACTAAATGTGATGCCAACAAGCCTCTCTGGCTTTGTTGGTCGCCACGATATTAGATTGAGCCATTACATTCATCATATCCTGACACAATCAACGTGCATTTTTTCTGGAGAAAATACGAAGCATGCACCATTGTGAAAAAACTCTGCATGGCTGAACACGCCCCTTTTACATCTTATTCACCGTCTAACTCTGTTTAACTCCAGTGTAGGAGGTCAGAGTTTGTCAACCCTGAGTTTACCTGATAACCCCGAGCTAACTCTGAGTAGGTTGAACTCCCTTCGTAGTACAGGCCACTGATCTTGGTCTCTGAAACCGATCTGTTTCCCTCATCTCAGGCTAAACAAACTCAGAGCTTTCACAAAACCTGCTTTCTGAAACAGGACCAAGATCTGTTCCATTTTAGTTTCATGGTCTGTCAGATCAGTGTCTTTTTTTCTTGTGGTGATCCCTGTTTAATAGTTTATGGGTGTTTGTTTACATGGTTTATTCTGTTATTTTCTGTTGTTTGATTCTCGCCTTGCTTCTGTCATTCTCTCTGCCTCCCTGCATGTCTGTCTCATTGTTTCGATTGCATGTCACCTGCTCGTTAACTGAGGGCTGTTTCACAAAAGCATAATTAAGAGATCCAGGATAACAGGAAAGGCGAGTCTTGAATGATCAGTGCATCCTGGCTTTATCTATTTCACAAAGGCCAAACCAGGCTGAGGAGGAGCGACTATGTCAAACCAGGTGTAATTAATTCAGATAATTGTGCGTCAACGGCTCTCTTCAAGAGACCACACAGTTGATCACAGATTTATTGATGCTGAAATGTAAAACATGTGTGCAGCATACTTTAAAAATAGTGAGAAACCGCGAATAAAGTAGGTTTACGAGAAATAAACGCACACAATTAAGAAAAGACGAGAACAAAATGGCGAGAAAAGGCCTAGCAGACAATAGCAGACCAACTCAACGCGTATGTAGTAGTCATAATTACAATGTTACCATTGAAAGAGTTAGGCTACTTATCAATTTCACAAATTAACAGATGTAGGCCTACACTTTGCCTTTAAAGTGAGCAGTGTACATTAATATGTCAGGAAATGTATTACAGACACTAATCCACACACAATATATAGGCTAGGTGAGAGAAGGGGAACAACCTAACACATTTTGGTTTGGACTAAATAATTTTAAAAAACTGAGTTTGATTGATCATATTTTTAAACAAGCAACACACACATCTCTGCTACGAATGAACACTTTTGTTTCTAGGACCTACCGTTCTTGTACAATTGCGCCGAATGTGGAGGGAGTGAAATGTTACAATTTACCCCATGGGCAGGGTAAAATGGAGATAAAAAGAGATTCTGAGGAAATTGACTGGGAAATCTAGAAACTTGAAAGAGAAGTGATAATTTCAGTGCACACAGTAAGCATGACTATAACACAATGCTCACAAAGCTCCCAGCAGGTGGGTGATCACAGTAAAAATAAAAGGTCAAAAAACATTGTGGTGTCCTCTCCCTGTTGTTTCATGAATAAACAGAACACTCTGTCCAGGGAACAGGGACTATAATTTGGAAGGATTATACAACTAACCTAATAATGACAAACTTTGTGCCACCAATGCCAAATAAAATACATGCACATCGAAACGTAGCACATGCTCCTTAATATTGCAGCACTCTCCCAGTCCATCTGCAGAGCCACTCTAGGAGTGGCAGAGAATTCACCTGAGGACACAAAATGTAGCCAAATTTTTGTAATATGTAATCCATGTCACCTGCAATTTGGTAGAATTTTTCTGTAATGTAGCACATTCTTCTTTGGCCAGGGAAGGTAACGAAGATATGAGAAAATCATTTCACTGCCAATAATACAGTATATTCCGATAAAGGTATGGAGCTAAATTAGGGCCAAATGTTTTGTTAATTTGAAAAAAGAAATTGTAATAGAAAAACTAAAACTTCAAATTGAAAACTTAAGTTTTTGTCTAAAACTTGAAAAATACAACCATATATTCAAACTAAAAATAAGTTTGCCAATTTTTTTTCAGTTTAAATAAAATATTCATTTATTTCTGGAAGTATTTAGAAGAAATTATTTGTTTTTATTTTTCACTTTTCCTTGTTTTGATATTTTAGGACAAAATTTTTTTCAGTTCCACGTTTTATGTTTTCAGTCAAAGCTTATTTTTTTTACTGCATCAAATCTTTTTTTTCACTTTCAAATCTATTTTTCAGTTTTAGATCAATTTCTTTTCAGTTTCAGAGTTTTGGCCCCGATTTTGCGTAGGGGGCGTGGTTTAACGGAGAGGGGCGTTGACAGTCTAACAAAGAAGGAAGAGGACTCTCCTCAGTCATGTTGCCTTCAAGAAACGTAGGCACTGCAAGAACCGTGGCTCAATGCTTTCTTTCCACCATATGCAGTAAACAAACTAATGCCAGCTTCCCTTTAAAAAGCTGTTTTGACAATACGTTACACTATACGAGCAATAAATTGTGCCAGTTTGTGTGGTTCAGCAGCAACACTTTAAGAATGGACTTCTCCCACTTACACATACGACCATGAACGCACCGCTGCATTCAGTCTCCATGGCGTCCGCAGCGCCAAGGCAACCCGCTGGTGCCAATGCACAGGTAAGACATGTGAAATATATGGGCCGTTTTGAATATATTCTTTGGTGACATTATGCCACAGTGGCTAATTATTTTATCGCAGGGACACACATAAAGGGAAAATGCGTTTGAGTTGGACAACTGGACAAAGCTGGAAATGAAGCTTCGCTAGGATTAGCATGAACTGTTAGCTTCATCCTACTAAAGCTAGCTAGTGTTGTGAATTTCACACTCATTTCAGTAACTAGCTCAAGTTTTTTTTATGCCTTTAACGTGGATTGTCTTTGTTAACCTCTGTGTCAAATCAAAGCTCAGGCTCAGTATGATATATTAAAAATGAAAAAAATAATATTCCCCAAAAATTCCCCACCACATTTTTAACACTCTTGTTTTGCATCAGCAAAGAAATTTACATATAAGTACTACATCAAACTGATTCAGTGTCGTCCCCCCCAACAGATATGGCCTTATTATTTTTGGAGGGATTGATGGCTTCTCACAAAAGGTATGATGACTACTAAATGAGATTCAAAATGACAGACATGGTTCTACTTCTTGTTATAGGTTTGAAAAATGAAATGCTTTTATTTAATTTCCAGTGAGTGATTCTCTTCTTCAGATCATGTACCTAGGTGCTGCGACCAATAATAAAGCATCCACTGCACTTGATTTCTTCTTGGAGGCAGTGCAGAAGTATGGCTTTCCATTAAGGTAAGACCAAGTGTGGTTCACTGTGGTACTTCCTACCTCAGTCATATGTTTATCAACTGCTTGTTAAGGATGTACAGCGTTTTTCATTTGACAATTCTCAAACAAATGGTATACTGGTCATGAGCACCAGTATTCTTCATTTGACCAATGTTTTGTCCAGTAAGATGACCATTATTATAATTGCATGGTCATAAAACAATTGAAATGCGTGCTAAAACACGTTTTGGCATCAAGCCTTCATCAGGGACTCCCTGATGCCAAAGCACGTTGAAGTGGGTATTTAAAGTCTTGTTTGATAATACCATTACAATAAAGGTATTTTATTTGTTTAAAAGAGAGTGCTTTGGATTTTTTTGTCTTGGATTTTAGAAGTTAACGTATCTTTTTTTTTAAATTTTGAAACATTTAATGATGCATTTTTATTTAAAAAACTTTTTATTTATTTCTTTATGTATGACGGTTTCTTTTTAGAGTAAGAGGTGACCAAGGAGTGGAAAACATGACGCATGTTCACCATTAGAGGCTGTGGAAGGGGGAGTTTCCTGTCAGGAAAGAGTGTAAACATCCAAAGGTATGTTTTCTTTATGTACTGTGAAGTGGTCACACACATCCAGAGGCCTCGACAACAAACAACACAAAACATGAAGCAAAGGTCTGCACACGTTTCCAAAAAGATAAAGTCAAAACAAAGAAACCACATAAAACACCTAACATGAAAGGCACATAATAGGGCAAGTATTAAACTCTTCTAAATAAGTCAGATCCACATAGCTCAAAAGAAATGCATATCTGACTGGAAGCCATAATATATTTAATATAGCTAGGTCCAGATATCGCTAGATAGTGTGCTTTTCACAGCCTGTGAGGCGGTTATGTATTTTATATGGTTTCTTGATTTTACTGTATTCTTACCACTGGATAGAGTTGGGTTGATATCTGTTTTTACTATTCTGGTGCGGTTTAGAATCTCAAACCAGTTTAATTTTAACTAACCGGTGGAACCAGCTCTTCTGTTTATTTCTACAGCTTATTTGTCATCGTTCAGTGTCACTTTGGAGAGCATCTGCTGTGTTCAATGTGACACCTAAAGGTTCGGTCTGTCCCCGCAACAACTGTGGATGATGGGGCTCCTCCTGAATCCTGTTGATGCTCCAGACCTGACAGAGGTACTAATTACATTTTGCTTGTATTGATTATTACAGTTGTTTCATTTAATTAAAATATTTTAAACACAACCAAATCCCTGAAAACGTATTCCATGATAAAGCTTGGAAATTATATTTTCATGGTGTATTACATTACTGATGAAAAGTTGGTGCAAGATAATGTAAAGTTAATTTTGTAGCATCATTATTTTATATAATTTATTAAAACTGATTTTATGTGGTTTCCAATCATCAGTATCAAATTAATTAAAGTGATAACAGAGCTAATTCTTTCCAAATTCACATTGCAGAGAATTTGAATGTTTACTAATATCAAAGTGCTTAAAATGGTTTAAAAGCTGAACAACAGCTTAGGTCGCATTGAATAAAATACAAAAGAGCCTATATTGATACTGGCATCAGCATGGTATCCGTTCTGTTCACATTACTCTTCTTAATACTTTTATTTATTTGGCTGTATTGAACTATGTGCTAAATCATGTACCGTAGATGCAAAAATTTTGTTTCGAAAACCAGCTTAACACTAATGTGTTACAAAAATTGTACATTGAACTTGTTTTAAATGTTTATTGTTTCTGACAGCAGTGAAGCTACATGGTACAAACATTCTTTAACTGCTTCTCAGAGTGCTGGGCTGCAACTTGTGAGTGAGACAACATGATGCCAATTAGCCAGACATCTAGATGAGATGTTTGCATGAAATACTCAACAGTACTGCTATTAAACAATAATTTAATGTTTACTCTCGACTAATTCCTCTTTCCAAATATGGATTTTGGAACACCGTATTACTAAGAAATGTATTTCATTAATCAGAACATAAGTAAAACAGTAGCAACTGGTGCTAAACATTTATCATTTACTGTAGGTTGTAGTTCAACCTAGAAAAAGGTACCATCAGTTGATGGTAAATATTTACACCATGTTAAACTGTTGGCCCAGATGAAAAGCCTCAATTAGAACCTTTTTGAATTGGTCATAAGGCCTCATATGTTTTACAGGTAGTACAATATTCTTGGCACATGTTGACACAACGGGGTAACAAACACTGTGATGGCCAAAGTCTGCACTACAGTCATGGTTAAACTTGATCGTTACAGCAAAACGACAAAACTTCTCTGAGGGAAGATGTGGGATGTGACCTTGGCCTGTGATCCACTGGAGAAACCTGGCAGGTGTGATGGAATGTAGGCCATCTTGGTCATCTACATGCCCCTGGTCTTCAGCTATGAAGCAAACGGATAAAACAACAAGTGTTATGTGACCATTGCAAATGTTATTCCTTACTGCAATTAAAAGAGTGAATTAGACAAAGGTACTCAGCCACAGAAGAAGTCAAATTTCTAAATGATTTAGAGATGACCATCTGAGCCAAACACAATGAATATATGCCATTATGTATACTTTCATTATTGGCAATAATGATAATAATTTCTACATAGAAAAGTGATAGATTTGTAAAGGCTTTCATTAAGAACAATGGGTTTAGGGAAACAATCATTTGTATGTATGTTCTCTGTATGTATACTCATTGTGATTACAGCCTTGTATTCAAAAAAAGTGCTACCCTGGTCCATAATACCTATTACCATTATCAAAAATTTTCAGGTAGAAAATAACGTTAACATATTCAATACCAGCATAATTACAGGTGGTACCGGAAAATTTTACAGCTCCAAATGTCATGAAAACATAAAATTTTACTGAGCTTTCGAATATTTGATTTGCAGAACATTAACAACTGTATACGTTCAACTTCATAATCATCTCCAGCTCAATCTGATGCCTGGAAGTCCCTTTGTCACTCAGTTGAGGAAGAATGGATGCCATGACAAACTCTGCATTAACCTATGATGAGATAAAATTGTATATCATGTCACCATTTAATTATAAAATGTCATAGCAGTTAAGCATTTCTTCATATAATAATACTAAATGGTCTTGTTTTGCTTACTTTTACATCTTCACCGGGAACAAACAGGGGCTGGCAGATACCTGGGTACTGCCTGATTAGCGAAAGAAGGTCATACAGCTGCAGGCCTTCTCTCAGTTGTTCCAACATAGGCTGCAGCCTCAGAACTGCATGGAGTACAATGGCACTGCAATAGTAGACAGGGAAACAATTGCTACAAAAAAAAATACCTTTTATTAATTTTACTGTACAAACAGAAATATATGTCCTAACATACCGAACAATGATTTATGATTTCATCAGAAAGACCTTCAATTGAATGTTCAGTTGACATTTCAACATGAAAATAAAAATTGAATTCACAGGAAGAAAATTTCTTTCCCATCTAAACACATGAAAATATTTTTTGACGAGGAATACTTGATCAACCCAGCATTTTCTTCATACAGAGGTCATACCTGATCAATTAACTCTCGCATCTGGACATCTGCAACTGCATCGGTATTGAGAGTCACTGGGTTTATCTGCCCACTACAGAGGTCACTAAGTCCATGGGCTGAAAAAGGCAGGGGCCGTTCCACTTTTTGCCAAACTTACTGCCAAAATCTCTCCAACAGTCCTATTTACACAAATTCAGCATGAATGTTTTTAAAGACATTTCACAGAAAGAAACGGTTTGTCCCGACTTGCATAAAAATAAACCTACTTGTACAGGCCGCTGTCAAAGTCAGTCAGAGAGTATCGTGGACTCCTCTGGTGCTTTGGCCCCTCAAAGAAACAGCTCTCAATTCCTGAAATCATTTCTATTGACACAAGTACGAACACAATAACTGTGTTGGTCTATGGTCTCCTATGTCAAGTAATATTTTATTATCGTGTGAATGAACTACTAGCCATTTAATTTAGACCATATTACTTTAATTGGAAACCCAACCAAGATAATGACTCAAAATTGATTTCTATTTAGCCATTCAGATCATTTTAGTAAGGATTGTCTAATTTGGGTTGTTGTTTTATTAATTTTTGTACATTATAGAAAACCTAATACATAACTCGAGGACAGACCTTAGCTGGTAGTTGGACATATTACTAATAAAAGTGTAACATTTCTTTGTGATTTGGGTGAGCTGCCCATTATTCATAGAGACTGTTCTGTGGACTCAAATATGTTTCCTTTTGTTTTACCTGTGAGAAATTATTTTCGGAGAGCACCTGTGTCCACTCCTGCCTCCCCAAAGAGTGTCACTTTCAGAGCAGCAATGGGTTAATTTTTTTTTTTGACTCTGCCACTGCAGTAGGCCTCTCTCCAGAATGTTTGTTCTGGAGATTTGGATGTTAAACTGTTTCTCTAGGTCAACTCTTCCACACATGGCATCCAATACATCATCAACACTGCCAAACAAAACTTAGAATCAATAAATAGCTACTCATTTTGATCACAAAAGCTCCAGAATTAAGATCTGTGTAGGATGAAGATGTTTATGTATTTAGACAACACAGTATTTACCTTTTGATGTGCTCCTCTCCGTTGTTCTGGCTCGCAGCAGGTGTCTCGGTCATCTTAAGATGGTCCTTTTCTCTACAAAAGCACATGTGAGACACACTGGTACGAATAGAAAAAACAAGTACTCAAGTTACATATACATTGAAAATTAACATAAAAGTACCGCATACAAATTATCTTTCTCCACACATGCTAGCATGGATCTCTACAAACTGTGGTGTAAATTTCAAGAAACAGATAGGACATGGAACTTTCTATTGGAGACAGAACAGTTGGACTATTAGCAACAGTCTCATACAGAACAGTTTATGTGGGCTTTTCACATTGCAATACAATAACTTTTAACACTGTACGTCTTCAAAAGATGTCTTTGGTTGTAAGTTTTCAATTTGAAGTTTTAGTTTTTCTATTACAATTTCTTTTTTCAAATTAACAAAACATTTGGCCCTAATTTAGCTCCATACCTTTATCGGAATATACTGTATTATTGGCAGTGAAATGATTTTCTCATATCTTCGTTACCTTCCCTGGCCAAAGAAGAATGTGCTACATTACAGAAAAATTCTACCAAATTGCAGGTGACATGGATTACATATTACAAAAATTTGGCTACATTTTGTGTCCTCAGGTGAATTCTCTGCCACTCCTAGAGTGGCTCTGCAGATGGACTGGGAGAGTGCTGCAATATTAAGGAGCATGTGCTACGTTTCGATGTGCATGTATTTTATTTGGCATTGGTGGCACAAAGTTTGTCATTATTAGGTTAGTTGTATAATCCTTCCAAATTATAGTCCCTGTTCCCTGGACAGAGTGTTCTGTTTATTCATGAAACAACAGGGAGAGGACACCACAATGTTTTTTGACCTTTTATTTTTACTGTGATCACCCACCTGCTGGGAGCTTTGTGAGCATTGTGTTATAGTCATGCTTACTGTGTGCACTGAAATTATCACTTCTCTTTCAAGTTTCTAGATTTCCCAGTCAATTTCCTCAGAATCTCTTTTTATCTCCATTTTACCCTGCCCATGGGGTAAATTGTAACATTTCACTCCCTCCACATTCGGCGCAATTGTACAAGAACGGTAGGTCCTAGAAACAAAAGTGTTCATTCGTAGCAGAGATGTGTGTGTTGCTTGTTTAAAAATATGATCAATCAAACTCAGTTTTTTAAAATTATTTAGTCCAAACCAAAATGTGTTAGGTTGTTCCCCTTCTCTCACCTAGCCTATATATTGTGTGTGGATTAGTGTCTGTAATACATTTCCTGACATATTAATGTACACTGCTCACTTTAAAGGCAAAGTGTAGGCCTACATCTGTTAATTTGTGAAATTGATAAGTAGCCTAACTCTTTCAATGGTAACATTGTAATTATGACTACTACATACGCGTTGAGTTGGTCTGCTATTGTCTGCTAGGCCTTTTCTCGCCATTTTGTTCTCGTCTTTTCTTAATTGTGTGCGTTTATTTCTCGTAAACCTACTTTATTCGCGGTTTCTCACTATTTTTAAAGTATGCTGCACACATGTTTTACATTTCAGCATCAATAAATCTGTGATCAACTGTGTGGTCTCTTGAAGAGAGCCGTTGACGCACAATTATCTGAATTAATTACACCTGGTTTGACATAGTCGCTCCTCCTCAGCCTGGTTTGGCCTTTGTGAAATAGATAAAGCCAGGATGCACTGATCATTCAAGACTCGCCTTTCCTGTTATCCTGGATCTCTAAATTATGCTTTTGTGAAACAGCCCTCAGTTAACGAGCAGGTGACATGCAATCGAAACAATGAGACAGACATGCAGGGAGGCAGAGAGAATGACAGAAGCAAGGCGAGAATCAAACAACAGAAAATAACAGAATAAACCATGTAAACAAACACCCATAAACTATAAAACAGGGATCACCACAAGAAAAAAAGACACTGATCTGACAGACCATGAAACTAAAATGGAACAGATCTTGGTCCTGTTTCAGAAAGCAGGTTTTGTGAAAGCTCTGAGTTTGTTTAGCCTGAGATGAGGGAAACAGATCGGTTTCAGAGACCAAGACACCGAGTGCGTCACAAATTGACGACTATGGCTCCTGACCATGCGTACAGGAGATTTACTTCAACAAGTTTCTCTCTGACTGCTGCCCTCCTGCGGAGCCTGAAGCAGCTATCTGACATTTCCTCATTCACATCCAAATCCCGGTTAGATAGGCTATTAGTTTTTTACCCAAACATGATCTTGAACATGACCACTTTCATGATCAATCTGTCATCGATGTAAGGACAGAGAGTTATCTATAATAAGCTTTTACTTTGAAAACATAAAACGTCGAACTGAAAAAAATAAGTCCTAAAATATCAAAATATGGAAAAGTGAAAAGTAAAAACAAATAATTTCTTCAAAATACTTCCAGAAATAAATCAATATTTTATTTAAACTGAAAAAAATTTGGCAAACTTATTTTTAGTTTGAATACATGGTTGTATTTTTCAAGTTTTAGACAAAATCTAAAGTTTTCAATTTCAAGTTTTAGTTTTTCTATTACAATTTCTTTTTTCAAATTAACAAAACATTTGGCCCTAATTTAGCTCCATAATAAAGCAGTAAATACTGGCTTTACTTGACTGAAATAAATAAAATATGTAGCCTGCATGTTGCCGATATGTAGGCTACCTGTGGTATTTTAATGCAAGCTAAAAATTCAGCAAAAATACATAGATGAGAAAACAGAATAACTGAAATAAACACATTGGTTTCTGATCAAAGTGACTGCTGACTGAACAGATAAGGCACCAGGATTAACCAAGCCTGGCTGTTAGACAGGTCTGGAGCAGGCTAGCTGCACAGAATAAATCACCATGGTAACTTATGTGCCATTACTTTTGAGAACCAAGTCAAGGCTAAATTCAGACAGATTAACTGGAAAATCCCGGCTTAGTCTGCTATGCTGATTTTGTGAAACAGCCCTCACGTGTATATATGTTTGTTGTTTGTCATTTGATGTGTGCACTGCCAGCTGCTGAGTTACCTGTTCTGTCGTCATTTGGATTTTGCCAGTCTCCACTACCTGTAAGCTTTGTTTTCCTTTTGATGGATTAAAAGCCCCTCAACTGTATGTCTGTTCTCCAGTGTCTTGTGTTTGGGCTCAATCCTGCTTTGCACTCATCTAAATCCTGACACAAAGCCCGGCCCCAGAGTAAATTGGCCCCCGTCAGGCTCGGGCTGAAATGCAGGGCTCTACTACACACTTCTTACAGTGTGCTATAGTAATAACAAGGGTTGTTTGGCACACGGCATCATTTCTGTTCCCAACAAACCTAACAGGTTTTCGAGATAATTAAGCACAGTTCATTGCTGATCGTTTAAAGTGACAGAAACAAAATGCAGACAATGCATTAAAGTTTAAGAATATATTATTGCAGACCAAGTTATATCCTCACTTTGTTTTCTCTTTTATGTAGGGCCTTACAATAGTTCTTGAAATGAGCCCACAGATGCTTTAAGCTGCCCCTGCTTATTTATTGTATGTAGGTACCTATCATTCCATCTATGGACAAAGTATTTGCATGTACTTTGACACATCACAAGGAAGTAATCATAGAACAGCAAAACATCACAGTGGAGAGTCAGCATTTGTCTCACGGCAGGTAAGAGTTGCTTTTGAAAGAAAAACTTAAACATTAAATGTTCTCTCAAGTTCTCTGTCTTGTTTATGAGGCTCATTGTAGTCTAGATAAAGTGGACTTCCATTGTTGGTTGGACATTTAGGATTTTTCACATGTAAAAGTGTTGCTGTATTTTTAGACTGTTATAAATTTTAATACAAACATCTGAAAGGAAATTTTGAACTCTGTTTTGCACTCCAAGTCAAAACTATTAATTTTAATATGTAAAAGATGATGAAGTGAAAGATTACACATTTTTATAATTTTATGTACAGTAGTAGTTAATGAAGCACTAAAAAAAAAAAAAAAAGAAGTAGTCCTTAATTCAGTGTTTTACTAATTATATTACCAAAAAGTAATCTACTTTAAGGATAAAGTACTATTAGCAGTTAAAGCTATATAAATGTTAAAAGTTCTTCTTTTTAATAATAATTTATTTCCTCTTGAGGCTTAGAGATCCGTGTACGTTTTGATAGTTTGTTTTTTCGTTTGAACCACAAAACGAACAAACGTGAAACCACTTTTTTTCGTTTGTCGTTTCAAACCAAAAACGAAGAAACGGGGGAAAAAAGAGTCGATTTCCGTTTCTAGTTTCTGAATCCAAAAACGAAAAAACGACTAAACCAAATTCAAATAACGGTCCGATTTTGGTTTTTTGAAATTCCTATTTTTATTTCTCCGTTTGAAGATAGACGTTGAGAAAATAAAGACAGGTGGGCCAAGTGACCCGGAAGTAATGGTAAACATTTTAAAATAAAAGCCAAGCTTGTAGAACGGCCAGATCTGTAGCTTTATGTAGCACTAACGTAAAACAGGGTGATGTTAGATGAAAATAAATAAATAAATAAACCTGGACCGAGAGAAATACGTTAGCAACAGTAGCTGATTACATGCACTATAATATTGTGCATTTATTCATGTAAGCAGCAGTCAGGAGTCACGTTTTTTAAGCGCATTGTTTGGTGCAGTAGGCTGATATAGGTGCAGAGTTGTTCCTGTCAGCGCTATATTTTTAATATTAAATTGATATTTAATGTGGTTTCCACCGTAATGAACAAAGCTGTTTCCCCTTTCTACCAGCAGGTGGCAGGATTTAAATAAAGGCCTGGGGGTACCAATTTCTGCCTTTTCTGCATCAATTTATGGTGGAAATTATTTATGTAAAGGGACACACAAAATTCAGGTAGCAGCAGAGGGATGTTTCTTTGTTTCAGTTGCTTTTAAATGACCTGAAGGCTGGCAATTCTGCCTTCAGATGTTATGACTGATTACTCGTTTGATCGTGCTTGTTGCTGAATTGTGGTGAACATTTAAGAACATTTTGTTATTTTATGATCTTGTAACTGATTATTTATTCCCATCTTAAATGTAAAATTGTACTACTGCCTGCCTTGGCCAGGACACTTTTGGAAAAGGGTTTTTCTGGGTTAATAAAAGTATAATAAAACTATTTAAAATCTAAAACTGTAACAGCATATAATGCAGAGCAGCTCTCAGCTTTCAGATATGTTTCTCCTGTAGATCAGCTTTTAATATCATCACTGTTGAATCAACACACACGCAGGCATGACTGATTGAGGTAACCTCTTTAAATGTGCATCCCTGTGGAAGGGATCCATACCACGGATTCTGCAACCCGTTGCACCACTACTATCCATGGTAGTGTGGTGATTTAATTATTTTATGTTTTGCTGTGCAGGATCACAGCCCGATGTGTTCACATGAGGAAGGGTCAAGATAGGCTATCAGAGTAAAAATGGACTGTCTAGACTAGGCAACTTGATGAGTTTATTTTTTTATGTAGCCCATTAAAATATTCCTACAAATGAAGTGAAAAAGCTGATTATCTGTAATTTAGCTGATTCTACAATTATTTTCCTTTTTAAATCTCCATGAAGGTGTTCATAAGATCACTTTAAAATATCACTTTTGCTGCCTGGCCAACTTTTGTTACCTGTGCCTTTTATTATGGAGATGTAGCCAACCAAACGCTTGCTTTGCAATAGCACAGGCTGCCAATACAATCTGATTATTCCTGAAGCATCTAAATAATCTTCACAACGCAAAGAATTATTGTGGCAGTAACACGAGAGCAGCTCCTTGTTGAAGCAGGTAAACCTACATACAGAGGAAGCTGTGCGTCACGAGTAAAACCCAACAGAACAATTTTATCCACCATATTTTCTCTCTCTCTCTCTCTGTGCATCTCAAAAATAAATAACAGCTGGTAGCTCCTGAGTGAAAGATTAGTTTCACCGGCATTCAGTTTATGGACTCACCGTCGGACTTCGCTATAAATCAAATAGTAACCAGTGTGTATAAAAAAAACAGGCTAATGTCCAAAGCGATGCTCTGTTCAACAACAGGACACTTTTAATATATCTCAATCAATGCAGTGATCGTCTGACATAGATCATACAGTGTGTAGTCTTCATAAAGACGCTCTAAATGCCGTTAATGGAAAGTGAAAGTGTTTCACTTGCCGGCTCGTGAAAGAGCGACACAGGCTGCTTTCCAACAGGCCACCAGTGCCGTGGTGTGCGCTCACTAGATTTCAGTTGTATTAGTAGAACAATAAAGCCTTAAACTGAAAAGATATTTGCCTGATTTTCTAAATGTTTGCATCTACCCAGCTTTATGACTGTGGCAAGGGCCCGACCAGCGCTTTACTGCGTAACTGCGCGCACACAGCCTGGATCACAGCTCATTTCGGGTTAATGAAAAATGCAGATTGCAGACTGGTTAAGTTATAAAAGGTATGAATGGAAAATGTAGCGAAATTAAGAGTAGACCTACATTAGATGTACCCACCCCTGCTGCAGACATCATCACTGCTGCCTTCAGCTAGAAGTAACAGCAGCACAAAAGAGAAGTCTGTAATATTGAGGCACTTTTCTGCACCGGCCTCGAACAACTTTTTTTTTCTCCCTCAACATTTCTATAGGCCACATTTTGTCACTGCAGGGGATAGATGTGACGCCCAGACCGGTTCATCATAGTTTCTAATAATGCAGGGTAGGATCTAGATGTTTCATAGAGGAGACAGCGCCTGTCTGTCTGTTAACAGACTCCACTCTGCTTCACTGATAAACACAGAGCTGCAGAGGAACATTTGGCTTCATGAGAGAGTTTTTATATCGTTATGAATCTGCTGTTCAGTCAGTCAATTGATGTTTTTATACTGCGCCATTCATCCGCTATTATGATAGCAATGCGCCACGCACGCAAATCTGGTTGGTTTGTTGCTTGTTTTTGGACTTTCTACAGGATCAAACGAGTAATCAGTCATAACATCTGAAGGCAGAATTGCCAGCCTTCAGGTCATTTAAAAGCAACTGAAACAAAGAAACAGCCCTCTGCTACTACCTGAATTTTGTGTGTCCCTTTACATAAATAATTTCCACCATAAATTGATGCAGAAAAGGCAGAAATTGGTACCCCCAGACCCCCTATGTTGATATTGTAGCAGTTTTATTATTATATTATAATCACAGACAAGACATTACAATTTAGAAACATCATCACATTTACTGTTGCTTTTCTGCCTTAAAGACTTTTACAGGCAATTATTATGTGAAGATATGAACGCAACTGTCTGTTTTTCCTTGCCTCTGTCGCCTAGTGCTGCTCTTGGTGGGAACTGTTGGGCTTCTGTAAATAACATCACAGAGTACGGTCTAGACCTGCTCTTTTATGAAAAGCGCTGTGAGATAACTGTTGTTGTGATTTGGCGCTATATAAATAAAATTGAATTGAATTGAATTGAATTGAACTGTGCTATGCGCTTCACGCAAGGTGTTTTTTGAGAAGATTTGCCCCTTCGCCATTTTTCATCTCTGCCGCACTGGCATGTGAGTGTACATAACCGGGCCGGGTCTTTATCCTCCGAGCGGTAATGAATGAACCGCCATCCAATACAGCGGAGCTCCAAACATTTCCGTGTTTCCTCTGATATCCAAAGCGTTCCGTTGTGATCCGCGGAATCCATGATAAACAGCTCGTTTACGTAGAACAACACTCTGGTTTAATAAATTTCTGTTGACTAAACATAGCGGCTGTAAACAACGCAAAACAAAATTTGCAGCCGCGAGGGACTAAACACTGAGAGATTGAAAACACTGTGACGCGCAAAAACTAAATTCCACTCAACGATCTAAGTTCAAGCATTTATTTACACTTCAACACATAAAAAAATACTACTGGCACTGCAGTTACCAAGTCATAAAAATTGCTGTGTGAGTGCGAAAGTGCGTGATTGCGAGTGCGCGAGTGCGGTCAACAGAAAGTGAGAGAAAGCCCAAAGAAAACACAGGTGAACAGGTGAAGCAAACAAATAATAAAGCCAGAAGATTTTAAATGTGGCCTGACTGACGTCCTGAGAAGAAATTCTCAGCGCTGACAGCCATTTTAATAATGTAATTAAATTTTTGGACTTTCTTTTGTGGACCTCATAAAATGTTCTTACCTCATGGCTTCACAGTCAATGTTCTGCAGCCATAGATTGTACATTCAATGCCTTTGAAAGTATGTATGTGCTATATATGTTGAATAACTGTTGTATGGATTCTCTTCACTTGCATGACACACAGGACATTTCTGATGTGAGTTTGTTGTCAGAGCTGCTAGAAACTGACAGCAGTGTTAGAACCAGGTTAGAGCAGAAGGGCGCGCAGGTTTAACTCTGGGCCGAGAGTGAATGATGAAGATGATAACTAGGCTGCCTATGAAACATAAATATCAAAAACCAAATGAAATGAACAACAATAAATACATCTGTGTCAGTAACCTGGATTCAAAACATTTAATACACAGTACAGGCCTTTATTTAAATCCTGTCACCTGCTGGTAGAAAGGGGGAACAGCTTTGTTCATTACGGTGGAAACCACATTAAATATCAATTTAATATTGAAAATATAGCGCTTACAGTAACAACTCTGCACACACAATCATTTCTTAAGTTAACCTATATTAGCCTACCAACTGTATTGCACCAAACATGCACAATATTATAGTGCATGTAATCAGCTACTGTTGCTAACGTATTTCTCTCGGTCCAGGTTTATTTATTTATTTATTTTCATCTAACATCACCTCAGTGCTGCATAATGCTACAGATCCAGCCGTTCTAAAAGCTTGGCTTTTATTTTAATATCTATACTATTACTTCGGGGTCACCTGGCTCACCGGTCTTTCTTTTCTTAACGTCTATCTTCAAACGGAAAATGAAAATAGGAATTTCAAAAAAACATTATTTGAATTTGGTTTAGTTGTTTTTCGTTTTTGGATTCAGAAACCAAAAACGGGAGAACGGCTCCTTTCCCCCCGTTTCTTCGTTTTTGGTTTGAAACGACAAACGAAAAAAAGGTGGTTTTCTCGTTTGTTTGTTGTATACCTCGGAACACACAAATACATGCATAGAATGTGCTGCATATGCAGAATATATTTAATTAGTCTACTGTATTTCACATGTCCTATGTAATGTTGTGTTAAGACACACTCACATAAACATCCCAACAAGTGAATATCAATAAATAACTGAAGCTGCTCAGTTTAAGTCAAGAGAGAAGTTTGGTCAATAGTGCAAAATATATAAGGCAACCAATTGCATTCAACAAAACACTTTATTATATATTATCTACAGGGAGAGGGTCAGTGAGGTTGTTTTTGTTGAGGACATTCCACTGTCAGAAGCAGACCAGGTCATAGGCCCCAGATGAGACCAGATCTTGAGGAGACACAGCCTGGTGCTGCTGGAAAGAACAGGGAGAAGAAAAATGAAACAATGTTAATACAAGGTTAATACATTTAAGACATTGATTTTAATATTATAGTATAAATTATAATTATAATATACATGGAAAGCCAATGTTTCCCAAATAAATTCATGAGGTTGAGCTTACAGGAGTGAGAGTGCACAGTTAGGTCCAGTTGTATCTGGACATTGGCATGATTTCGGTTATTTGGTTCTGTGCCCCAGTAAAGAATTTGATATTAAGTGACTATAAACTTTTTTTTCATGGTATTTCAGTGGATTAAAAGTTGTAAGACAAGTTCCTTTACACCTTAATAAAATGGTCATATTTAGTACTTTGTTGCAAATTATTTGAACCAAATATTAAATACCAGAAGAGGATTGGTTGTTGGTCATCACTGTTTTTTGAGATTTGTTGTAGGTGGCAGGCAAGCCCAGTGGTTACAGTGACCCATACAGTATATGGGGTGACCACACTCAACCATACATCCCAGAGGAGCAACAGGGAAAACCTTGACTTGTGTCTGCAGTGGTCACTTTATTAGGTACACCTGTACAATCTAATGTAATAAATACACCAGCTCAGCCATGAATTCTGCTTCTATGATGCCTGTACTGTTCAGGATTTATTTACACAGACATACATAGAAGAGTTAATTCACTTACATGTTTTATCACTGAGGTCATACTTGGTGATGTTGGTGTTGTACTCGGCTGCATTATATTTAGAGGAGTTTGTGATATTCTAGCCCTGTAATGTACATTATGTAAATAGGGAGGAGAAAAAAAATCCTCATATTCAAAACAATGTAGTTCAGTAAAACACCCTTTAATTTTAACCTGAGTATTAAACATTTAATTAAATTTACACATTTATGCTCATATGTGTAAATTTAATTAAATAATGGCACAGCTGTTGTATTGAACTGCATTACATTGTAAAGGTGCACCTATTAAGGCCACTAAGAGCATTCAACACAGTAAGACCAGCAGCTCAAAGAATGTGTAAATGCCTCTGTAGCTCAAATTATTTGTATGTCTCATGTCACTATATTCATATTTGCATCAATGTGTTTGTCCTGGTTATTGTTGGCTGGACATGGTATTTGCACTCCACTAACTTACTCATAAATATACGGATATAAGTTTGGCACGATTCTACGAGGCCTATAAGCAGATCCAGCTGCCAGTTTATTAGGTACACCGAGCTAAAACTAATGCAGTCCTGCAATAATCCTACCTTCATGAAGGTTAAAATATTCAGTTTTAGCTGTTCAGAGGCACTGATTCAACACAAAGAGCTCGGTTATTAGAGCGTCTAATAACTGAAGATAAACTTTGAATGCCAACGAATCATCGTACACTTACAACTTGACATTTAAAGTAAATGTCGGCAAACTGACAGGGAGTAACGTTAACCTTATGGTGACTTAGCCAGTGAAGTGTTGCTCAGGTTAGCTAGCTGCACTTTTTCGCAATTTTGCAAATAAAAATTACACAGAAATGTGCATGGCATATACCATGAGATCCAACTCCATCCCACGAACGCACGATATAAGGTTTTTTATATTCGCCCTCGTATGCGTGAGTTCCAAGCCCAAATACGATAGCATTGCTTATAGCGCCCCCTAGAGGTAGATGTGTGCAGATTTTTGCACTTGAGGTACGTGCAGTGGTTTTGGACCTACCCTATGAGTTTCTCGTCTGTGGCACTTACCTTCTAGGCCACAGTATGACTTTTACGTATGGAAGAATAAAAATAAAAACTGTAACTATTACAATAGGGTTCCCAGCCCTGCTGGGCCTGGGAACCGCAATGCCTTGTATTCGTGTGTTCCCTTGCCCTTCTCAGGCTTGGACCCCTAATTAAAGCTGCAAGCAGCGTAAGACGGGCTCTCGCACATGACACAGCTGGTCTGCCAATACGGTTCTAAATTGTCACGTGCTGCAGACACTGCAAGAAGGACTTAAATGTTACTTCCTGTGTCCCCTATGTGGCACTACAGTCAAACTATACTTTATGTCCCAATACCTCAAGTGTGGAAGACATCGTGAAAATTTTAATTAAATCTTTGGCTTTCTGAGATAGTTTTGAAATAGATAAATACCAACGCATTTCAGAAAAAGTGACAAAGCATAGGTATTTGACACCAAAGGTACCCCTCAGCATCGATGTGAGACACCCCGGGTGGGTCTGTATGAGACACCCTGATGGCGCTGGGTGGGTGGATATTGGCATGTACACGTTTTCAGGGTGGGACTCTTATCAAACCTGTAGAAGTTGGAACAGATCTGAGCATGTACAGTATATTTACAACAACTTCCTGTGTCATGGCGAAGCATTTAACTTCGCAATCGCCACGCTGTTAACCGAAAACTCAAAGATTAATCAATGAGTTGAATCCTTCAGTTCCAAAAGGGACCTCGCATGTTTTGTGGTCGGGCCCTAAACATTAAAAACACAGGAATCATAAAACACCAAAGAATAAATGTGTCTGTGTTATAATTTAATATTTGTATATATGTGTGTTACAGGTAAATGATGGTGTGTGTGTTAATTCCTCTCGTCTTGACTGTCCTTCTGACTGAGACGTCTGCTTTACTGTCATCTTCAGGTGAAAAAAACAGTAAGATGGAGATTCCTGTCAGTCAAATTATAATGATGATGACGTTTGTCGTCTCCACAGTGGGCTTGTTCATTAAGATGAAAAAATATATATGCCATTCAAATTGCTTTTTCAAACTAACTAATTAAATAAAGTGTCAGCAGGTACTGAACAGGTCTTTTCATGCCCACCTCGGTGGCTCCTGTTTGGGCAGAGATGCTTCGCTTTCTACCCTGTGTGGAGCTCCTGGAGCGATGCCAATGTAAACGGAAGATAAAACACATTTAAATTTATAACACAGAAAACTCAGTATTACATGGCTTCAGTGTGGTTTAATGTGTGTGTGTGTGTGTGTGTGTGTGTGTGTGTGTGTGTGTGTGTGTGTGTGTGTGTGTTAGTTATTGTGCTCTCAGGCAGCTGGTAAACTGGCGTCGCTTCACACACCAGAGGAGAGGCAGTTTGTCCGTCTGCTAGCAAACACACACACACCTGTGTGGCTGGGTGGATACCAGGAACAGCAGGTATGGTGTCTGTGTCAGCGTGCTGTGCTCTTGTTCTTATATCAGGACTTTATTTAAACAAACACCCCTCCAGTGGAGGAGAAAGCACTCAGATCCTTAAGCAACTTTTCTAATACCACATTAAACATACTCTGTTCCAAGTAAACGTCATACATTGAAAATGTTATGTTGTATCTGACTGCAACAAATGATTTTGTTTCATTATGGATAAATCTGCTGATTATTTTCTCCATTGATCTACTGATTGTTTGTTTGGTTTGTAAACATTTTAATAATAGTGAGAAATACTATAACAATTACCCAGAGCCCAAAATGACAGCTGCCTCTTTGTTTTTGTCATCTATAGAACTGGTTTTGGAGCGACGACTCCCCCTTCAGGATGAGTGATTGGACCAATCAGTGGCAGGGAAATACCAGCGAGGGAGGGGCTTGCATGGAAATGGAACCAAAAAGTAAATGAAAAAAGAAGGAATGAATGGATCAATGTACTTTATAAATGGATTTATTACTTTAAAATGAAATCAAATAATGCCATACGATTTGCTGTTTGAATTGCACAACACTTCCTTATTCTTTTTTCTTTAAAATTTAACAACTTAAACTAAATCCTTGTGTGTGTTTTGTGTTTCAGGTGGAAAGCTGCACAGCGCCCCCTGTGGAGAGCTCAGGTTCTACATCTGCTCCACCAAAGACGCGTAGGCTAAAGTCTGAAAACAATGTTGGTAATTTACTTTAAGGGACACAAAATCTGTGGAGTATCAGATTAAAAATCAGCTTTACTGCCAAGTAGGTTTACACATACAAGGAATGTGCATTGGTATTTTGGTGCATAACAACAAAGTCAAGAATCACACAAAAATTATAAAACTGACAATAAAATATTTAAAAACAGTATAAAAAAGAATAAAGAATATGTACAGTATGTGATTTAAATGACAGTTTGTGCAGTGATGTGCGACATGTTTATGTGGGGATGTGTAAAAGCCCTTGTTAAATTCTTAATCGCTGCATGCTTAAAAGGGTTTGTTTCAGTTAAAGAATTCCAGCAGGGACAACCTTTCAGGTAAATCCAACATGTTTTATTAGATGCTGTGGATAACAGATCTGGAGCAGTGGCACCTGCTCACTCCAGATCAGCTTCCTGTGAAAATTTTAGACTGCAAATGTATGAAAATAAAAAGCAAAGTCCTGATGTGTGATAATTGACAACGTGTGTCTGAATATGTTCGTGAATAACACTGTCATTGTGTATTAACTCAAACATTAAGTGCTTGTTTGTAATCTCCTCTGTTTATCTCCAGCTCCTCTTCTAAAGTCGTCCCCAGCGACAGGAAACCAGGTAACAGTTAACTGGTTGCTGTAGTATCCCAGTACGTATGGCAAAGAAATTACTGTTGAGCCATGTCTGACTTTGGAAACAAAAGTTTGACAAAAAAAATCACAACTCCAAGTCCATTTGCTGCCTTTTTATAGATCTTTCCATCTGGGAACTTTTACCAGTTACTGGCTGCACAACAGACTAAACACTGGAAACACTTCTTAATATAACGCAGGACTATTAAACATCACATAGCAATAACATTTAGATTTTTTCCCCCTCTGTCTCAGGAATCATGCACGGTCTGAGTCTGTTTGATGTTTTGTGGGGTAACAGCTACTTGTTGGCAGAGGAGATTCGCCACTTGTCCTACTTTCTCAAGGAGCTCCGTTCTGGTCAGCTGACTCAGCGCTGCTACAACAACTTCATCCAGCAGGAGGCGCTCTATCTGCACAGAGTCAGCAGCACACTGGAGGTCAGAGGTTTTTGATTATGCCCAGTTTGTCTTTTTTCTCTGTCACATCTTTCTACCTGTTCATCTATCTGCCTTTCTTTCTTCACTAAACTAAACTAAACTAAACTCTGATCCTCTGATGCTCGTCAACTCTCTCATCAGTCCCTCATCATGTTTTTCAGCTCTCCTCAGCAGTGTTTTTTCTCGTTTCCCTCCTCTGTTATTAGCCTCTTTTGATACCGTCTGTAAATTTCCGCGATTTTATGCAACAACTCTAAACTTTACACTTCAGCTGACACTCTCTCTCTTGCATCGTACAACAAAAATGATTTATGGGCTGAAGCCCGTCAGGCCAAACGAAAATCATCAAAAAGGCATTTGAGTCACGGAGGGACCTCCGCTTTGTTTTGGATATATAAACCGACCCAGAGTTGGCTTTCATCCTATTGGGGAGGTGAACTAACATCACTGCAAAACATGTAAAATATATTGTGATATTGAGATTTTGTTGGCTCAGGTTGGATAATGTTAGCTTTCCAGTTAATGACGACCAGTTGCTAAAGTTATCCGGTGCCAAATACTATAGTTGTATATCTTTCCACATTACTTCACCAGCTAACGCGACCCATGTTACTATCCTGTGGACCGCCGGTATTATGTCAATGTGTTGATTTAGCCTGCAAGAAAGGATGTAACGGGACAAATAAAATGTAAAATGTGGAGCGGTTTGTTATACTAGTCTATGATTATGCAAGGCAGGGGCAGCCAGCTACGTTCACACAGATCTACCGATGTTTGCTTCGTAACATTCAATTTAGAAAGCTTCTCAACCAGTCTTAGTCGCAGTTACTGACATAATATACAATAATGCAATGTAATAGTGCAGGACAACACTACAGTGGAACACCCATTCCGTAAATGTGATTTTAATTCCCAGTCTGAGTTGAACTGGTGTGACAGGGTTTAGATATAAGCGTCATGTTTTTGTTCCTGCAGACCCTGATGTGTAATTTACAGGAAGCAGATGAGAACACAAGATCACTGCTGCAGGACACACTTCAACACTACCGCAGCAGAAACCAGGTGAGACAGACAAGCAGCTGTGTTTACAAAGAGCATTTTTGGTCTCTTATAAGGAGAACAGCGCCTGATCAGAATAAAAATGCCTCATGTAAGAACCACGATCAGAATAAATCAGAATCAGAAACATCTTTATTACCAAGTAGTTTTACACATACAAGGAATTTTTTTTGGCGACTAGGTGTGCACCAACAATAAACATACACCTATATAAATATAAAGTTATATACTAAATATATGAAAATGGCAGAGTATGAAGAAAATGTAATTCAGTTTTTGATTGTCTCCTCCTCCAGAGCCCCCTCACTTCGCCTCCCCCACAGTGGCTCCACTTCGCCCTGCAGTCTTTCCACTCTGTGGTTTTGGAGGAGCCGATCTATTGGCTGGTGGCTCTGTCGGCCCGGGCCTGCCTCCGGGACTTTTTGGCTGAGCTCAAGCCTGGTTCCAAGCTGGTGTCTGGGTCTGAGGATAAGGCCTGCAGCATCTACCAGCAGTGGAGTGTAGAGAGTCTGAAGGAGGTCGCCTGGATCCGCAGGTACACAGACGTGCACAGACATTTTGAGGGGGCAGGGCTCAAGTAATAAATATGGCACTTCTCATAATTGTTTAATTTAAAAAAATAAAAATAAAACATTAAATTCATTAACTCAATTCTGACTTCCTTACCAATTAATTTTAATTAATTAAATTTAATTAATTTTAATTAAGCAGTTTTATGTTGGCCTAATTGATCATTTTTGCTGTGTGTGTGACAGATACAGAAAGGTGTTAGAGGAATACCAGGACCAGATAGACGTGTTTAAAGCCATAAACATCTTCCACGACCACATGGTGAACCAGAAGAATTTCTACAAGGCTGTGTAAGAACATATGAATCTGAGGATGCATTCAACCTGTTCTCATATCAGGGCACCACATATAGACGCTATGTCAAGACCCTTTAGCGCTGGTTTGTACTTGTAGGGCTCTGCGGTCAAATTAGCGAGAATAACTATGCAAGGTTAGACTTTCAAAATAAAACTGCAACATTGGAAAAACATTGCACTTTGTTTAGGTTTATTCACCAAAGTATGGAAAAGATCATGGTTTGGCTTAAAATAACTACATGACTTAAATTAAGTTCAATAACGCTATGTACTTAACGTACGTAACTTACTTATGTAACTACACTAAAAGAACTAAACATTGACTTTGTTTCACGTGAGGAAACAAACACCGGCCTTCTGAAAGTCTGGTTTCTGACCCACCCGTCCACTTCAATCACCTCCTTATTGAAATATGATGCAAAAAGGGTGCCATGTGCGTTGGTACCAGACGCCAAGAGACGTGACAATGCGTTGGTATTTGATGCTCTGGGAATGAGAACGGGCTGATGTATCAGTCTATTAGTCAATAGAGCTGAACAATTTTGAAAAAATTGCAATTATTTTGACTGATATTGTAATTGCGAAATGATTTGCAATACTGGGGAAATTTATATGGCAATTGCAAATTTGTATTAATTGTTCAGCCCTATCAGTGTGGTTCTTTAACATGTGTGTTTCTGCTGCAGAGACTGTGATATAGAGGATGAAAAATTATGAAGAGGAGCAGGGTGTGTCCCCTGGTGAAGGTGAGTCACTACATCTTAAATTACATTTTCCTTTTTCATTTTATTATTTCATTATTTTTACAATCCAACTAATAGTGTATGAGATTACTGGATATGTAGTAGAGGTTGTAACAGTAATAATAATAACTAGAACTGCAAGCAGTTATAAGCGGGGTCCAAGCCTCCCGTGCGCGAGTTGGCCCGGGTTCCCCGCTGTGGCTTGGGGGGCCCATGGAGAATAAATGAGCAGAGTTATAAATCAAAGGGGCTTGTGTTTATGGAGATCTGAAATTAATGTATATCTATGGGAGGTGTTATTTGATTTCCAATGAATAGGGCCACAAAGAGGCCGATTGATGCCAAATTTCACACAGCCCCTCGGGAGGGCGTGCCAGATAAGGTCCCCGAGTTTGGTGTAGATTGGACATTGCAAACATAAGATCTGACATGACATCCAGTTTTTAGCGTTTGCGCAAATATTTGTTAGCTTGTAATTGGGATGTTTTTTGGCGGATCAAAATTCCCTCTACAAACTTTCTTCAGCTTGGTCCAGAGATGGTCCGTACCGGTTTGTGGACTTACGGCTTTGGAGGAGTTAATTAAAATAGGTTTTCCAGTTTTCGCGATTTAGCGCAATGAAAATGTCATCGCACTGAGCCATAGGAATCGGCAGCATCCCCCAAACACGTAGACATAAGGTTTATGAATGTGCGATGTAGTGGCGTGTAGTTATGAGACAAAATGTCCTTTGGTTGAAAATCCCATTGAAATGAATGGGGTTGTCTGACCGTATTTGAGCTTCAATTATAGCGCCCCCTAGAGGTAGAAGTGTGCGGATTTTTGCGCCTGAGTTACTTGCAGGCGCTTGAACCTACCCTATAGGTTTCGCGTCCCTAGCAGTTACCATCTAGGCTGCAGTAATGGAATTAGCGGCAGAAGAAAAAAATAAAAAATAAAAATCCGAGCGAAAACAATAGGGTTCCCAGCCCACTCGGGCTTGGACCCCTAAAAATGGTAATAGTACAGTTTAAGAAGTAGCACAAGTTTTTGTAAATTCCAAATACAGTTGTGAAGAGTAGAAATGGAAGTAGTGGTTGTTGCAGTGATAACTAAAGTAGAAGTACATCTATGATTAAAAAAGGATGGTTCCCAAATTAAACTTCAGAAGAACGTGAATATATTAATTCAGAATTTAAATCAGTCTTAAAGAGGTGGTATTATGGTTTTTAGCTTTTTCCCTCTTCTTTATTGAGTTATAAATCTTTTTTGTGCATGTACTAGGTTTGCAAAGTGAAAAGGCCCAAAGTCCACCCCAAAGGGAGTTCCCATCTCCCACAGAAAACACTGCCCTGAACAGCTCGTTTGTAGTCCAGCCTTTACTTTCTTTACAAATTGCCAACCTGGTCTGCAACATGTAGCCTACAGCTGAATCAAAGCTGTTTACCGTCTTTTCACTGACCCGCCTTTCTCTGCTTCTGATTGGCTAGTAGTCCTTAACTAGGAACTGCGCATGTGGAACTCCCAACAAAGATCATTTAGAGACAAGATGTATCACTCCACAGCTAAAACGAAGCCTTCAACACAGGGTGAAAAGAGGAGCTACAGTAATGTGCAGTATGAGAAAAAATATGGTGTTTGTTGAAAATTAAACCATGTAAACCTGTTCTGGTACAACCCCTAAATAAGATTTTGAACCTGAAAATGAGCATAATACCACCTCTTTAATGACTACTACTGACTACTGATTTTATAACATACTAAGCTGCTTTCCCTGAGGGAGTGTTCATGTTTTTTGTAGGGCTGTCCCTGACTAAGGATTTACACAGTCGAATCAGAATCGCCAAGTCCTGCCAATAGTCGAATGTGTGTTTTTGTGCATGCATCTCTCTCTCTCTCTCTCTCAAATTCAAATTCAAATTATCTTTATTGGCATGAATGTGTAACAACAATATTGCCAAAGCATCATACATACTACTCTCTCTCTCTCTCTCTCTCGCCTGCCGTTCACCGGTCTTGTGCAGAGTTTTGTGTGCATGCCATGCTGCTGACAACTGCATGCACGTCACGGTTCCTCGCAGGTCTATTTCAAGTAGCCGGCTATTTAAAAACGATAAAATATTCTTTGTGTGGTTCATCAATGGTGAGAAATCATCGGAACGTCCCGCGAGGTGCGGACAACTCGGTACATCAACAGTGAAGTGAAAGCTCCGTCTCTTCGGCAAGTGTCTCTCCACTGCCACTACACACATACACGCTACGCCTACACATGCGCACTGACGACCCAGGGTTAGGGTTACAATTTTGGATTTATTCACACACACAAGACATTTATTTAAAGTTTTATTCTTGGTAAATAGATAAACGACTCTCCAGATATCTCACCCTCAATCTTATGAGAAACAGCTAAAGCAGTATTAAGAGGTAAAATCATATCATATTCATCATACAAGAAAAAACAAGAACAAGAATTGGAAAATACCTTAAAATTAAACAGCTAACAAACCAGTATACAGATACCGCTAGCACTGAAGGAACACAAAATGAATTGAGCCAACTTAAACCTTAAACTCCAACAACTTAAAAATGAAAAATTTCAGTATAGTAATAAAGCAAATAAATATCTAGCAAACCAATTACAACGCAAAAAAGAGAAAGCAGTTATTCCATCCATACCCATTGAAACAGGTACTATAACCCACAATCCGCAGGACATAAACAATATCTTTCATAACTTTTATAACAATCATTATTCCTCAAAGCATGAACCTAACCAATCAGAAATAGACAACTTCTTAGACAATCTGGACCTACCTACACTACCTAGAGAACAAGCCAACCTTTTAGACACACCACTTACTCCTGAAGAACTCTATACAGCCTTAAATAAAATGCCAAACACTAAATAACCTGGACCAGATGGACTGCCAGCCGAATTCTATAAACACTTCTGGGATATTCTATCACCACTATTTTATAGCGTGACAACGGAAATGAAAGATACTTCGACCATACCCAAACATATGAATACTGCTGTCATAACACTTTTATTAAAACCTAACAAAGATCCAACTCACCCCTCTAGCTATCTATTAATACTGATCTAAAAATTATTACAAAATCCCTTGCAACAAGAATAGAGGCAGTTACGCCAAAACTAATCCACCCATATCAGACATGCTTCATTAAAAGCAGGAACGCTTCAGATAACCTCCGTAGACTTTTTAACATAATCGATATATCACAGCAAAGACAAGACAAAACCATAATCATATCATTAGATGCCGGAAAAGCTTTCGACAAAGTAAACTGGACTTTTCCATTTTAGCAAATGGAAATCCTCACTAGAGGATGAGCTGTCCAGGCTGGACCCTGATCCTTCTCACAAGAGCTGTTACAATAACTATCACAATAGAAAGTAAACTCAAGGGGACGAAGGAGGGAGGAGAAGGGAGGCAGAAAGAGACGTTATATTCAATTAAATGTTATTTTTAATATAATTATCCTTCATGTAGTTTTTTTTTCCTTCTTTTTTTCTCCTTTTTTTTTACGGCAGTTCAAAGCATTTAATCTCTATACTTCCCAACTCAGGTTCCCCCACGCCACCTCCATTTTTCTACCTCTTGAACATACACACACACAAACACACATACACCCATACACTAATTGCCTTGTCTGTGCACAGTTGTTTCTCGTTTCTGTTTTTGTGTATTTTCACCAAGTATTATTGTGTCTGTTATGTATATCACCTGTTACGTGCGGCATCATCTAATAAAAAAAAAAGAAGAACAAATCAAAGAAAGTTTTATTCTTTCTACATGTTTATATACAGCATTAAATGTTGAAATGTATATTGTCATAGGCTGAAAATGAACTTATTGGGAGAAAACTGGTAGTTCTATGTAAAATCAGACGTTCAGAACCCCCATATCACCGAAACGGCATGAATCAGGCTCCACCCATCGAAGCATCGAATCTTAGACTCTTCCGGGTCTGCCCTGTTTTTTTTTATGCTTTGCTTGTTTGCTTGTTTGCGTTTGTGGTTAATGGTGGTTGCGTTGTAGGGTGTGTGTTTGTGTGTGTGTGTGGGGGGGGATCCTAATCAATTTGGAAGAACAACGGTGTATAGGAGCACTTTGATCTGTTGAACTTATTATGCAATATAAAGAATAAAAACTATCGAAACAGAAAATGGCTGCAGCAGTCGTAGAAAAAGTAGTGGGGGCCTAGTCGTAGTAGTGGCAGTAGCAGTAGTAGTTATGGTAGTGGTACTATAATAGATGTACAAGGTCAGTATCAGTAATTAATATTAGTAACTAATATATAATTATTAGTAGTAATATTAAAATATTTAACAAGCCATGTAATTAGATCTTCTTATTTATTTTTTTAGGACATTAGAGAACTCATCTCACCTTCACCTGAATCTCTCTGTTTTCAGGGTTTTCCCAGACAAACAACTCTACTTCCTGTTGGCACCTGCTGGCCCAATTACACAATCGTTCACCTTGCTTGCAAACATCAAGGAGTTGAGGGACGGCACATATTAAAGCACATTACACTTGTTTAGATGCTGTTTTCTTGTGAATGTGGAGGTAAAAACTTTGGTTATCATTTGTTAGATTGAAGGATATTATTAGCTTCTTTACTGTATTTACTTTTTCTACCAACTCCACTATGTTGCTGTTCTTCTACTAGATGAAGGATTTTCTGGATAAGAGAGCGAAATAATGAAAAACTGTTAATTAATTTAATCTTTATTGACCATTTAAAAAGAGGTTTAGATTGGATTATTGTCTTACTTTATTTGACAGGGACAGTACTTATTGAAAATATGCCAGTGAACCAGAAAGGCTACTTTTCATCTGCAGTCGTATTTAAACACTACTGTAATACTTTTTATAGAAAGTATACAAAGGGATAAATTACATTATAGAAAATGTAAAGGGGACTCATTCCATTATAAAACATTGTTAACAAAATACAGCACATAAACTAAAAGAGCCAAGGTATGTGTCTCTTTTGTCCCATGTCCTTTGTCTTTTCAAGTTCTTTGCAGGTCCTTTTTTCTTGGTCCAGCTATAGAGTATAGATATATAAAGAGACTGTAAAGAGTCAATTATGATATAATAAGTGAAAAAACAACTCATATTTATTTAGATAGGTGTTACGAACCTCAGATGGAAGCCCGGGGGAGGAGGTTAGTACAATTAATAATTGTTCCAGGGCAGAAGAAAACAAGGAAACAGGAGTAAGTTTGCAAAGAAAAGGGGTAATTTATTTACAATAATTAACAAAAAGTGTCTCTAAATGCACAATAAACAGAAAACAACTCCCAAAAGGGAAGTGAGAAACAAGGATCCTTTTTAAAGGGACTAAGGTACTGGATAAACAAATGCAAAAGTAGTGATGGCAAAACCCTAAAAAGTCAACATAATGGGTTTGGGCCATTGCTCCCCTATCCTAAAGAAAGTTTTAAACGTTCAGCAGCCAAACTCACAAATTTAGCATGTATAGATGAAAAGCCAAGTCAGTAATCATGGTCAATAATGAATAAGTTTGATCAGCATACTTGTCAACCTCAACATCATAGCCTAAATTAGGAGACCAAACTCCAGAGACTGTGAGTCAACCCAGAGACTGTTTTCTTGCAGTATGTGGTAGGTTTCTTGAAATGCAAGACCATTGGTTTAGTTTCAATAATGGAGATGACTCAACTGAAGAGGAGGGTCTGGGGGTCCTCCCCTAGAAAAATTTAACCATTGAGGACTTCATTTCCTGCATTCTGGTGACATTTCTGCCTCAATTTATGGTGGAAAATCTTCATTTATGTAAAGGGGAACACAAAATTCAGGCAGCAGGTGACAATTCAAAATAAAAAAAATGAATAGAATATAATGCAGTGAGCTCTCAGATATTCTGTAGCTATTGCTTTTAAATAACCAATATTTCTCCTGTTGATCAACTTCTCTAATTTAATAAAATCCCTGCAGTCAGCACACATGCAGGCATGATTCAGTCTTCCCTTCTCTTTTGTGTCTTTTGCATGGGGGTGTGCATGTGGCACCTTTTCACCTCAACTAAGTTAATTTTAATTAAAGTTAAAAACTCTTGGACTTTAATAAATCCTGTGTTTTAGTAGGTTTTCTGCTCATATTCAAAACTTTCTGCACATTCAGAATCTCTCCCACATCTGTGTTCTCTGACATGTCGGAAAGAAAGACGTAATACTAAGAGACTAACATCATCATTTAATGAGAATTCATAAGATATTTCTGCTGTGCATTACTTATTTCTCCGCTGGAATGATCCCCTTTAGTCCGTTTGACCGACAAAGTGCACAGTCTGCATGTTGCATGTGAAACCGAAACCAACTGGAAAACACACCACAAATTCACACACGTCAACTTAAGCAGCTCACAGTCCCAAACAGAACAAGGCTGCGCCTCAGCCTTTAGAAACTCTACTAAACGACACGACTCGTCACAACTGTCTGGACTCACAACGGGAGCAGCGAAGTGCATTTAATTAGCTGGGCCGAGGTCAATTGCGGCAAGTCGAAAACCTTCTCTAGCGGCGCCCCCTGACATTTTGCGCCGTAGGCAACCGCCTATGTTATGGCAAGCCGTGCTCCTCAGCCTGCTGGCTGCAGCATTGGAGGCGGGGCAAGGTCCTGCTTAGGGCAGAGAGGCAAACACACAAACACCCCATATACTGTACACATAAACGGTCCACGGGTCGTAACAATAGGCTATTACAAAGGTTTTTGTGATCATATTGGACTGTCAGTCGTTAGCTGCTCAACAGTTTTTGGAGCAGACCGATGGGCTTATATTTGTAGATTCAGTAGAATCTGAATTTGAATAATTTAGGTCTGAATTTGAATTGCTCAACTTGAATAACTGCATTGAAAAAACTGAATTTGGATAGCATCACTTGAAATTTAATTTATTACTTTGAAAATGAATTCCAATAAACTTGAATTATTTTCATGAAATTGAATTCAGTTGCAACTGAAACAAGTAAATTTTGCTGATAATACGTTTACTTAAATAAGGATTTAAATGCATTTTCAGTGTGCTTTTAGTACTTTACTTTCATACTTCTTCCACCATAGATTGTATGTGTGTAAATATGTAAACAAATACTGTAGTTCAATAAGCCAGTCTATTTATTTGGGAATCATTATTTAAATGGGTTATATCTGTGTAGCATTGAGGGTTTGTTTTCAGTGCAGGACCTTTACTTGTAGTGGAGTATTTTCACACTGTGGTATTAGTACATTTACTTCATTAAAGGATCTGAATACTTGTTCCACCTCTGGTGCTTTTTACAGTGATGGTTATCTGAGTAAATACTACGTATAACTAGCTAATAAGATCATTTAAAGCTGAAGGGATCAGATGGGTCAGAGTAATTTTCTGGGTGAGTTCAGCACCATGGACAGAGACAGCGGACGACCACCTGTCTGTCCAGCACCTGCTGTTTCTTTCACTGAGAGTTACTGGATCTACTCTCTAATACTGGTATTGTTGACTTTATAACACAATCTGCTGATTTAGAAGCACGTTTCAGGTCATTTATATAAAGAGTAAATAAACTTTGAGTCTGGCTGGACGGTGAGGGAAACCTCCTCTCTGCTGGACCTACAGAGACAGTCAGAGGTCCTGATGACCTCTATACTGTCAGCAGCAGAGTGACTGTGGAGAAGAGACACAGCAACACCTTCACCTGTAGAGTCCAACAGAAGGACATGTACCATGCTGTTCTGGGATTTATCATTTCAGTTTATATCTTTTCAGTTTATGTTGTCGACTTACAATTTCTATACATGTCAGAAGTCGCACGCCTCTGGAGCAACTAGGGGTTAAGTGTCTTACTCAGGGACACAATGGTAGATGGGTCACAGTGGGGAATTGAACCTGGGTCTCTCACACCAAAGGCACATGTCTTATCGATTGCGCCATCACCACCCTGTAGATACCATCACTATTTGTTTCTGTGAAGGAATTTAGAGGTACAATGACACAGGTTACCTCAGGTCATGATAGAATCAATTGCTGAGCTAAAGCTAAGACAAAGGTGGCAGCAAGGGACAAATCAATAGGTCAGCTCAGATTCTGTCACTCACTCTGTGACTGTTTGGTCAACTGACTGACGCAGCTTCCTTTATAAGGATGTACTGCTATCCATTTGTTTGTTAACCCAAGGTCGAGATTATCTTCATTTTGTTTCATTAGAGACAGACTGACTGGCTCTCTGTATAAAGTGTTGCGTATGGCTTGAATGACACAAATCAAGCATAGTGTTAAACTGATGATACACAGAGCAACTTTTAGAGCAATCGTGCAGGGCAACGTTGCCGTCAGTGGTGATGAGTAAAGATTATTACCGTAATCCCCTTCCCCCACCACTCCGCCACCCGCCCCGCACCGCCACTATCCGTTCAAAACATAGTCAGACTTGCCACTAGCAACATTGCTCAAAAAGTTGCCCCGTGTATCATCAGCTTTAGTTCAGAGAGACAACGAAGTCCAGCTCCGCTGATTCCAGCATATCAGCGATAGCAGCCTTCTTCAGCAGCACATCAGCTGACAGCTCAGCTGATTCCTGTTTTAGCATTCATTGGCAAATCTAGACAAGGCACCTATTTAAGCTGCCATAGCCTACCTGCCTGTCTTCGCTGCTTCCCATGCAAAAGCTCATAACCCACCACCACCCCAGCTCCACCTTTCAGGCTGTATCTTATAGGGATGCACAATAATCATCGATCCGATATGTATCGACTGATAGAGCATATCTCATTATTGGAAGCATATCGGGGAATTAATTTGGCCAAATAGAATCAAACATGCGCCACCGCACTGTCGCGCTCCGGGTGTCATGTGACTGTGCACGGATAGAGCCACACAGACGCAGTTTAGGCAGCTAGCTCCTGTCCTCCTTCCCTGTTCATTAAGCAGAGGGTACTAGGAAACACTCAAGAAGTAATCAATAAAATTAAGAAAAACTAAATATACAATCCATTACCTCAGTAAGGGTGTATACTGTAGATAAAATTAGATACAAAAGATTGCTGTGACCAGATGAACAGTTGGATAAAAAAAAAAAGGTTCATATATTTATAGTTTATTAGAAACAGATATTGATACATTTTACTCTGATGATACTTGTAAAAATATATTATCTGTTCCTGATACTCTTCGTTACTGAGTTCTCGCTCAACCCCCATATTCACTCTGACATTTTTACAAACAAACCAAGAGTCATCAACATGAAGTCATCCAAACTGGCAGGTAACGCTTTGACAGTTTGGTGATTGTCTTCTTGCATCTTCAGGACCCACGTGGAGAAAGTGAGCAGCACTTTAATGCTTGAACTGATTATAAGCATTATTAGTAGGATATTATTAGGTTGCAAATTGAACGCATGTCATGAATAATAGAGAAGGAAGAGGTAGCGTTGTGTACAGAAATGATTTGGGGCTGAGACTGTGGGATCGCTATCATGCACTTTTTATTCACAATGCTATAAAACAAACAGCAACTAATGCCAATTCTAAAAAATAATTAATTAAAAAACGACTAGAAAGCCATACTGTGTGCAACGAGATGATTCTGTTAATATATCAATCAGGCGATCATATGACTTAAGCTTGATTTATACTCCAGCGTAGGGTCTATGTGCATAGCTACGCCAATAAGCCATGCATTTATCTCCATCATTCTGCAATTACACCCCCAAACACTAGTCGGCAGCAGCGCTACAGCATCCACTGTGTTTACTTTTGCCGGCCAAGCAGGCTAACTTCCAGTGTAGCCCTCCGCTAATGTGAATGGGGGTAAAATTGTATACATGCGGCTGGTACAGCCTTTTCAAATGTTATCGACCGCATGGATCACATTCTGATAGCAAAACGAGTCATTTCGCTCGGGTTGACGGTCAAATATATTGAGCCACCGTGTTACAGCCGCTGTTTTGGCCGCTAGTAAAAGTTACACTTCCTGTCGGCCCGTAGGCATTGCAAGGCTACCCAGCCGACCAATCATAGTGCTTATGGCCCGCGTCGCCTCGATGTGTGGTTACATTTTTGAACAGGTACACGTCAAGCTAAGTAAAGAAGATCAAGCTGGATGGTTCCTTTTACTCCCCTTGAGTTAACGCGGCCAATGAGCTATGCAAGATTATTTGTGAGGTTTTATGTTGTGTTTATATTATTGGATAGGATAACTACAGCTAATATTTTAAGAGTTTCACTTGATAATAACGTGATAGCATCGACCATCTGAAGTGAGCTAATTATCTGCAAGTTTAACAGCTTCTAGCCTGCCAAGGGATAGTTTTGTTTTCTTATTTTGTGTTTGTGAAAGATGTGCTTAATGATTATTCTCTATGAGAATGCTCTGTATTTTATTAGACTCATTTTATGATTTATATATTTTATTTTGTCTAGTTCTCACGGCATGTGTGACGATGTGAATTTCCGAATAATTGCCTGTCACCAAAGGAACGCTTTGCATTCGTGATTTAAACTGGAGGGGAGCTCCAATGGTCATTTCACTACCAGTATCAGTGCTACTGGTTAGCTCGGTTGGTAGAGCATAGGACTCGTACTATGGAGCTTTGGACTGAAGGGATTATTCATTTATTTTTTTCTGCAAAGTAATCTCAATTTTGGGGGTCTAAACATACTGAAAAACTCACCAAACTTTGCACAAAATTCAGGCATGGCAAAAAAAATTTTATTTTATGTGTACAAAATTTCTGTGGTACATGTATCATGGCCAGACGCACACAAAAAAGCCTCTTGGAGCCATTGCCTAAACCCAACAGGAAGTTGGCCATTTTGGATTTAATGGTCATTTTTGCAGATTTACACACTTTGTACTTCCTCAGATTTACACACTTTGTACTTAAACAAACTTGTCCAACAGTGTTGCCCGTGGTGTACTAGTCAAAAATCGATGATTCGCCATGAAACAGGAAGTTGTTGTTACTTCAGTATACATGCTCACATCTGCACCAAATTTTACATGGATAATAAGAGTTGTGTCCTGAACACATCTATATGCCAATATTCACTCCAAGTCATAGCGCCACCTGCTGGCAACAGGAAGTGACACATATTACGCTGTAATGGACTACTCCTAGCAGGTTGAACAACTTCAAAACTTTCCCAGAAAACCCTTAACACACTGATGAAGCCAAGTTGTAAAACTTGTGAGTTTGCAGTTAATGCTGTGACGGTTGCATAGCGGCGAAGTTCCACGCTTTGCCATGAAACAGGAAGTTGTTGTTACTTGACTGTACATGCTGAGATCTCTACCAAATGTTACACGTAAGAGTCCTGCCCTGAACACATGTACATGCTGACACTCACCCACAGTCATAGCGCTACCTGCTTCCAACAGGAAGTGACTTTTAACGAAGCAGCCCCCGCCACACATTTCACATACATGTATGAAATTTCTGTGGCACTTGTATCATGTCCAGACGTACCAAAAAGCCTCCCGGAGCGATGCTCTAAACCCAACACAAAGTCAGCCATTTTGAATTTTATGGTCATTTTTGGATGATATTCACACTCTGTACTTCCACGAACTCCTCCTAGGGATTATATCTAACCGACTTCAGATTTGTGCTGTGCGGTCTAAAGCCATTGATGATTAAAAGTTGTACAAACTGTAAGATTTCGTGGGATGTCATCCCACAGAGACATGTTGTCCCTTAAGTCTGGATAACACAGAGAACAGAGATATTTTGACTGAAACGTGTACACAGATTCAGTACCACCTCACAGATGAGTCTCTATGAGTCCAGGGTTACATGCAATATGTTTGGAATTCCCATTACATTTACTCCCTTTTAGCATTTTATGCTAACCAAACATAAGAATACAAACATTTCATGTAACCTTAGCAGTACTTGCAGAATAGGTGATTAAGTAAGAATACAAGAAATAGACAATAATAATAAGTAGCAAGTAAAAATATGTAAAAAAAACATTCATGCAGGAATCAAAATGGATTATTATAATAATTTCTAATTCAAAATGTGAAGAATATGACCCTTTAATATCAAAAATCAACTCGGACATATGAATAAAAAATTAAAATACACTTCATGTGATTTGCAAAGATGGTTTTGAAAAAAATATCTAGCACAAGGAATCACACAAGATGTCAGGAGGAGAAAAGCCCCCATAATAATGAACAGTGGTGTCAGCATTTTTCCCAGTACATTTTTCCATCTGCCTGTAGTCATCCATGATCACATGTCCCATCCCCCAATGCTCTTTGAGTCCTGTTTTTCTTTTCATGCAGTAGATCATTCAGATGTGAGACAACATGAGTCATATTGTCTGAGACATCTGGGATGTATGTACAACAGTCCGTTCCAAAAATGTGGCAAACTCCACCTTGACTTGCCAGCATCAGGTCCAGTGCCATTATGTTTTGCAAAGCCACATTTCTGAGGCCCTGCACAGTGGGTGTGAGGGTGGAAAAACCCACTTCCACTATGGCTGTCAGGTTTTCCAGTTCAATAGCCAGTCCATCTATCTTATGTGCATTGTTCACATAAGATAGTTCCTTTCTCCGCTTGTGAAACTATGGTGTTTGAGTGTCTGGCTCTGTGTCTCAGGTGAGCAAGATAACATGTCACACACCATCCAGGTCTCAAAGATTGATATACATGTTCACATACCCACATGTGTTGTCTCGGCGCTCCATAGCCATCAGAAGAGGGAATCACAAAGGTTCAGGTTCAGCTGTGCGATGTATGGGTGCACCCATCTGCACTCCATCGTAGCTCCGTTATCACATATGGTGCCACAGGTTGCTGTAACTGTCTGTTTCCACAGTGATGTCCCCAGAAAGCGAACTCTTGGTGTGAAACACTGTCTTGTGAAACACACCATGCCAGTCTGGGCTGTTGGATTCATTGTCATGATGGGCTTGTAAATCCTCTGCTCCGTTATCTGAGATGTGTTCCAAAATCGGGTCGTGGAGCCCCCAAAGTTGACCATGCTGATGTTACACAGTTCAAGTTCCTCAGTCATGTCTATAATTTCCCTGTCCACACTGGGAAAACTGTGTAGAGTAGCGAAACAACCGAGAATGCATCATGTTACTTGCTGTGGGGACGTAAAAAACTGACCGGCCTTACAGTGCAGGTGGCCTGACAGTGGAGGTCTGCAGTTGGACCCCTCTCGTGGCATGGCACCAAAATCGTTGATTTGCCATGAAAGAGGAAGTTGTTTTTACTTCAGTGTACATGCTCACATCTGCACTAGACTTTACGTGCTTCATAACAGTCCCGCCCCGAACACATCTACATGTTCAGTTATAATCGTAGGGCGAAGTGCTATGTAGTGCCACAAAGGAGACACAGGAACTGATGATTAATACGTTTGTGCAGCGTCCGAAGCCCGTGGTAAATTCACAGCCAAACTGTCATATTAATTATCCTGTTATCACGGGAATACAACATTTGTTATCTCGAGATCACAAGATAATTATCCCGTTATCACGGGAAAACAACATGCCATTAACAGAAAGTGTATTTCTGCAGCTTGTGAAAAAGAGATGCAGGCTGCTTTCCAACACCAGTGGCACAGTGTGCAGTTACTGGATTTGAGTTAAATTTTTAGAACAACAAAACCCTAAATTGAGAAGGTGTTTGCCTGAATTTCCCCTTTTTATTTTGCATCTGTCCAGCTCATTAATATGTGGCACAGGCGCAGCTGGCACAGCTCATCTAGGGTAATGACGCCAAATACAGCATAGATAACAAAGTAGTTATAATGAAGGAAAAAAACTCTACCGCTAATATCTTGTAATACGTTAGCCATTGCTGCTATAACGTTAATTAATGGGATTATTGTCTGGAATAGGACACTTGAGAGAGAAAGGTACTTTTTATATTTGTCATAAACTTCTTATTGAGGTTCTGATGCCTCCACATCTGCTACTCAAAGCTTAAACTTTGAGTCTAAAATAACGTTGCTAGTCTTGGCTACTGGACATTTGACAGCTGATATAAAATTGTCTTAAAAGGACAACACAAAAACATTTAAAGAGTCTCCCTTGTTCCATTTTCTCCCACTTATGTGACATAATAGTGCTGTCAACATTAAAACACTGAGGCATGTATAATTAGTCTGCTACACTTTATAACAAAGTATTCCTAATAAAAAAGCAATAGTTGAATAAATTAAACTCTTGTCTTGCATTCATGAAAACATCAATATTAAAAGGTTACAAATGTAAAGGTAGTTTTGTATGACTTGAAATGTGTTGAGAGTTATTATAATGATAGAATCTGTTGATTAGAACCCAGTGTCATAATTTCATGTCAGTAGTGTTCAGGTGTTGTGAGTAAAAAGAAAAGCGCTGGAAGCTGGAGCTGTTCTCTCCTGAAGAGCTGGACACAGTTAATCACATCTGGATGGTTCTGCAATCAGCTCCTCTGGCACCTGTAAATACAACAATGGGTAGACAGTTGAGCAGCTTCTTCCAAAGAGCCATAAAGCTACTGAACTCTGAGATCGCCTCAGCATGATAACCTCTCTGGTTGGACATAGCTAAATCTCACATCGCCCGTTAGTAAAGGTTATCGTTAACATAACGTCAGCTAACTGAGAGCTGAGCCTTTACTTACAACTTCACACAGATGCCTTTTCTTCAAAGCATTATCACCCTAAGGTTAATCTAATAACGTGTACGGACTGCAGTACACGCAGATCAGAGCCCCCTTCGAACCCCTGGAGTCGGCTGAGGCTAAGCACCTGACCCTTAAGATGACCTTTCTTCTTGCTATCACCTCTCCGAGGAGGGTGGGGGATCTCCAGGCACTTTCGGTTTCTCCCCGATGCCTGGAGTTTGCCCCGGGGAGGGTCAGGGTATTTACACTGTGGATAGTTTGGATATGCTTTGCATAGTGGATTACTATTGCAAAGCACTGGGGAAAAGAAATTTAACATTTCTCGTTCCTGAAATAAAATCAGATGAGGACAAGAACAGGGTCAATCCGTTCAAGGGTACCTGTTTGGACACTCTGTACTGTTGCGACAAGGACACATATAACACTACTGCTAGCAGTATTATACCGGTAACCGTAGCTTATTATTTATACGACATACTGCAGCAAAAAGCTGAAGTGTGCAAAGCAAGTGTGTATTGCGCTTATACAGATGAATGGAGCAGAAAACAACCTCACACATGCATTGACACGCTGCCCTTCTTTTATATCAAAGGACATTAAAGAGAAATTACGCAGAAGCTTTTTAACAAAAATTTCGCTGATGCTCAAAAGTACGTCCTACGTGGTCTTGGGTTGGTGCCAATGTGTGAATGCAGTATTCGAGACGTTGCTGCAGGTGCTCTACAGATTTGGCTGAGGAACCCCTTTCTCATTGCTTCGCTTAAACGGGCAGTTAGATTGGAGGACAGTGTGAGCACAGTAGTTAAGGAATCTCTGGACATCTGGAAGGGGGAAAAACACTAAAAACAATAGGGAATGTGTCTAGTCTACTAAACCATTTCAAAAAGAGATACATCATGTATAAGATGAGAGCCCTGTTGTGTGAAGCTGTTAACAATGCAATATGTGACACAGATAGGACACTATGTTGTTCTAGATTTGAAAAACAGACAGAATGTGTCAGACGAAATGACCTCTGGATGGCGTACCATGGTGCAAATGACAGCGGATAAATATGCAGATGTGAAATCTACTCTGCTCGATATAGCAAATGTTTTTCCTGTGAACGATAATGATTTTCATATGGGGCATGTGTTTTGTGTTTGTACTGTTAACATTGATCTGTGTGTTTTAATGCTAACCAGAAAATCTTTGGTTTGTAAAAACAGGTGCTTGTACTGATTTTCTGAAAAGTGTATACTTGTAATCATTGCTGACGGATATGTTGCGTATGTCGTTGGAAATAAAATACTTTTAACACAGACGTTGAAGAGTCAGTCTTTGTTACAAACACACGTATAAATGGATAGAGAGGATTTTTTTGTCACCCTGCCCAGCAACTCGTCTGCATTATTTTACCTGAGCAATACAATAGCAAACTTTAGAACAAAACTATCCAAGCCTTTACACTTTAAATCAGCATACGAGGTGGGTTTGATAGAAATACAATACCCAAAAACATGGAAATCTTTTTCATCAGAAGACTCAAAATTTGTTGTGTTTGATAAAAAATCCAACAAGAGGATAGTTTTATCAGCGATTCTATACAACAATGTCACAGATAATAGCTGAACTAAACAGTTGTTTATCTGAAAACGAAATGGGTCACATTGAGCTTGCTTAAAACAACATTACCAACAGAGTAAGCATTTTACCGACGAGAGAAGTAGAATTAATGTTTCAAGGAAAACTTGGGATTTATCCCAGTAGCAACATTTAGATCTCAGCCATGAACTAACAGTGTTGACACAGATGCCTGCTGATGTTAATGTAGGGATGTATAATATATTTGTTTATACCAATATTGTTGATCATCAAACAGTAGGGGATGGTTACGTCCCTCTTTTAAGCATAGTACATACAAACAACCATATGATCACAAATACTTATGACAGACCACACTACCTGAGGCTCTGCAAAACACACATTGATAGTATCGAGATTTCTCTCAAGACAGATCAGAATCAACATATCCCTTTAATGTACAGCAAAGTGATCATAAAGCTACACTTTTGACCCGTAAAATATCAGTATTAGACAAGGAGTAAACATGTACCATCCATATGCTCACAATGCGGACAAGTACGTTGCATATTATACAGCCCAAGCGGGTGGAGATTTACTAGGATACAGCGGGCTCGGTGCTCAGTATGGTTCAGGATTAGGGGATATCTTTTAGGGGTTTGTTTAGATTAGCATTACCCTTACTCAAGAAAGGATTTACATTTGTTGCCCCTCATTTTAAGACAGCCGCTAAAAACATAGCTACAGGTGTTATTACAAACGTCATGAACAGACGTCAAGAGGGGTCGGGTATAGTGGCCGTGGCCCCCCCGACCAATAAAACAACCTCCATGGAAAAGAGGGAGTTCCCTACCAAAGAGGTGTAGCCGAACAACAAATAAGAAGACCCATACTAAAAACTTGCCATCACCATAGCTTAATGAAACACCACAAACCCCAATTGGTTCTTTTAAGTTTTGGAGAATTTGACTACAGTACATGTTCGCTAGCACTGCAACAATAACATCTTAACTGTCCAGCTGAACAACCAACCGCAAGAGGTGCATACAGCAGTAGCTTGTCCGGTCACGATGCTATGAAATAAAACAGTCCCTTCACTCCTGGTTTCAATAGTAAACTGTCATGGGAATGACAATTACCGACAAAAAAACATTGTATTCTAAGCAGAAATTACAGTAGTACAAGTATCTTTTGTATTTCAAGCAAATAGAAGGCTTTTTAATAAATTTTAACAAAGCTCCCGTCACCTCTATACATCATGGGATTTCCACTGGAACCCAACAGCGGAACATCACATTGCTTTTACACCTGTATGGCAGTAGGTGGTGGTAAAGATCTGTGTGGGATGCAGAACAGGGGTCTCATTTATAAAAATGTGACCAGAAACCTCACTAAAAGTGTACGTGCGTCCAAAAGCCAAAAATGGCGTACGGCAAAAAAATATTCAGACTTATACAACCATTCATATGCACACTTGTAAGCATGTTCCCTTTATAAATCACAATCAACTTGAAATGTGGTCTGTGTGAGGAAATGCCTTGTCCGATCCCTTCAAACGCTTACAATTGTCTATAAATGGTCAATGTAATTAATATTAATACGTACTGAGTGTGGGAAGAAAGGAGACAAACTCTGACAGAGGAGCTACAAAATGAAATTTAACTCAGCGTGACACTGACGTTCCTTTTGGTGAAGCTGAAGTTGTTTGGTGGGTAAAAAACGCACTTTCACGCAAGGCTTGTTCACCGGAGGAAAAGGGGCAGGAACGGGACATTCCTCCTGAGTAGTGACGTCATTGTCAGGCGGAATGTCACTACTACACGTCAAATCAGTATCTCAGAAAATTAGAATATTGTGAAAAGGTTCAATATTGAAGACACCTGGTGCCACACTCTAATCAGCTAATTAACTCAAAACACCTGCAAAGGCCTTTAAATGGTCTCTCAGTCTAGTTCTGTAGGCTACACAATCATGGGGAAGACTGCTGACTTGACAGCTGTCCAAAAGACGACCATTGATACCTTGCACAAGGAGGGCAAGACACAAAAGGTCATTGCTAAAGAGGCTGGCTGTTCACAGAGCTCTGTGTCCAAGCACATTAAAAGAGAGGCGAAGGGGAGGAAAAGATGTGTTAGAAAAAAGTGTACAAGCAATAGGGATAACCGCACCCTGGAGAGGATTGTGAAACAAAACCCATTCAAAAATGTGGGGGGGATTCACAAAGAGTGGACTGCAGCTGGAGTCAGTGCTTCAAGAAACACCACGCACAGACGAATGCAAGACATGGGTTTCAGCTGTCGCATTCCTTGTGTCAAGCCACTCTTGAACAAGACACAGCATCAGAAGCGTCAGAAAATGACTGGACTGCTGCTGAGTGGTCCAAAGTTATGTTCTCTGATGAAAGTAAATTTTGCATTTCATTTGAAAATCAAGGTCCCAGAGTCTGGAGGAAGAGAGGAGAGGCACAGAATCCACGTTGCTTGAAGTCCAGTGTAAAGTTTCCACAGTCAGCGATGGTTTGGGTGCCATGTCATCTGCTGGTGTTGGTCCACTGTGTTTTCTGAGGTCCAACGTCAACACAGCTCACGCAGAACAGAGCCAGGTGTTGGGACAGGAAGTCCGCTCTCTGCTAAAGAAAGGGGCCATAGAACTCATTTCCCCGCCGGTCAGAGAAGCCGGCTTCTACAGCTGATACTTCCTGATTCCCAAGAAGGATGGAGGATTGCGTCCGATTTTGGATCTGTGGTCCCTGAACTCAGTCTCTGAGGAGATTGAGGATCAGGATGAATACCATCCCAGCCATCATCAGTCACATCCAATCCGAGGATTGGTTTGTCATGATAGACGCTTATTTCCACATCTCCATCCGTCCCTCTCGCAGGAAGTTCCTGAGGTCCGCCTTCGGGGGCACGGCTTGCCAGTATCGGGTTCTTCCATTCGGCCTAGCACTATCTCCCCGCACGTTCACCAAATGCATGGATGCAGCTCTGGTTCCGTTGAGGCTCCAGGGCATCCGCATACTGAACTACATCGACGACTGGCTCGTCCTGGCCCAGTCTCGAGAGTTAGCAGTTCGGCATCGAGATGTCATCCTCGCCCACCTTCAGCGTTTGGGGCTGTGGCTCAACGCGAAGAAGAGCGTGCTGACACCCACCCAACGGACTACGTTCCTAGGGGTGGTGTTTGACTCAACGACGATGCGGGCCCACCTATCTCCCGCACGCATCGAGTCCATTTTGTCCACAGTGACCGGAGTGCAGTTAGGCCGCACCATCACTGTAAAACTCTTTCAGAGGGTGGTGGGTCTCCTGGCAGCAGCAGGTGGCTAAAATCCAAGGGATTCTCCCCGAGGGGAAATCCGCTCCGTCTGATACGGGTTACGAGCGGGTGCCTTCGTTCCCTGTCTGTATGGAGGAAATCTTGGTTCCTGTCCCAAGGTCCCGTGTTGGGAGTGATCTGTCGGCGAACAATTATTTCAACAGACGCCTCACTCACGGGATGGGGCGCGATGAGAACCAACAATACGGAAGTGGTGGCCTATTTGAATCACCAGGGGGGTCTGTGTTCGCGCCCATTATGCAAACTGGCACATCAGATTCTCCTGTGGTCCTAGCAGAGACTGCTGTCCCTCAGAGCAATGTACATCCCTGGGACCCAGAATCAAGGAGCAGACCCTCTGCTGTCAAGAGGGGCGGCTGTGCTCAGGAGGTAGAGCGGGTTGGCCGTTAATCGGAAGGTCGGCGGTTCACTCCCTGGCTCCCCCTGGTTGCGTGTCGAAGTGTCCTTGGGCAAGATACTGAACCCCGAATTGCCCCTGGCGGCTGTTCCGCCAGTGTATGAATGTAAGATACTGAACCCCGAATTGCCCCTGGCGGCTGTTCCGCCAGTGTATGAATGTTAGTTTCCGTTTGAGCACTTAGGCTCTGTATGAATGTATTGTGACTGGTGAATGCAGATGTAGTGTAAAAGCGCTTTGAGTGGTCCTATACAAGTACTGAACATTTACATTCAAGACAGGGGCTGAGGCCCGGGTAATGGGGACTCCACCCCGAGGTGGTGGAGTTATTATGCGAAGAGTTCGGCCCCATAGACGTGGACCTGTTTGCGTCCCGAGAGACGGCGCACTGTCCCCTGTGGTTCTCGAGAGCGTGGCCAAGGCTGCATCTGTATGGGTTTCCCCCAGTCGCTCTGCTCCCGGGGGTTCTGAAGCCAGGACGGTGTCAGTCTGGCCGGCACGAGTGTGGTTCTCGGATTTAATATCGCTCCTCGAGGGCCCGCCCTGGCAGCCGTCTACCAGGAAGTTTTAGAGCACTTCATGCTTCCTGCTGCTGACCAACGTTATGGAGATGCAGATTTCATTTTCCAACAGGACCTGGAACCTGCACACAGTGCCAAAGCTACCAGTACCTGGTTTAAGGACCATGGTATCCCCGTTCTTAATTGGCCAGCAAACTCACCTGACCTTAACCCTATAGAAAATCTATGGGGTATTGTGAAGAGGAAGATGCGATACGCCAGACCCAACAATGCAGAAGAGCTGAAGGCCACTATCAGAGCAACCTGGGCTCTCATAACACCTGAGCAGTGCCACAGACTGATCGACTCCATGCCACGCCGCATTGCTGCAGTAATTCAGGCAAAAGGAGCCCCAACTAAGTATTGAGTGCTGTACATGCTCATACTTCTCATGTTCATACTTTTCAGTTGGCCAACATTTCTCAAAATCCTTTTTTTGTATTGGTCTTAAGTAATATTCTAATTTTCGGAGGTACTGAATTTGGGATTTTCATTAGTTGTCAGTTTTAATCATCACAATTAAATGAAATAAACATATGAAATATATCAGTCTGTGTGTAATGAATTAATATACTATCCAAGTTTCACTTTTTGAATGGAATTACTGAAATCAACTTTTTGATGATATTCTAATTATATGACCAGCACCTGTATGCTTGAAAATCTAGATATTTGTCCCATCATATTGGTGAGGCATAGCATGTATGTGTGCAGTGGCAGTGGAGGAACGCTTGCTGAAGAAACCGAGCCCCAGCTTCACGGTGTTGTGCCGAGTTGTTCGCAACTCACGAGACCTTCTGATAATTTATCACCATTGATGAACCACATAAAGAATATTTTATCGTTTTTAAATAGCCGGCTACTTGAAATAGACCCGCGGGGAACCGCGACATGCATGTAGTTGACAGCAGCAGTAATGCACGTAAAACTCTGTACAAGACCGGTGAATGACAGGCGAGAGAGAGAAAAGGATTTTCAAAAAGCCTCAGTTTAGCTGGAAATTTACAATGTAAATTGAATGAATAGAGACTGCAGCTCTGTAGCTTCTCAAGATTAAAGCGGCGCTACCGTCTGTTAACCACCACCCCCCACACACACACTCTACTATAGGCAGGACTTAACGATTCTGATTCGACTATGTAAATCCTTAGTCGGGGCCAGCCTACTATGGAGAAAGTATTTGCATGTACTTTGACACATCACCTGGAAGTAGTTTTCAATTACTCATTTCATGTTGGACAGAACAGCAGCACATCGCACTGGAGAGTCTCACGGCAGGTAAGAGTTGCTTTTTACAGTAAAACTTGTTAATTAAATGTTTGATATCTCACAATTTTCTAATCTTTGAAGTTAAATTAATGTGTAGATTATTTTATGGAGTTAAAAACAACTTCACTGTGTTGTTTATTAGGCTCTTTGTAGTCTAGATAAAGTGGACTTCCATCGTTATTTCTAATAATCGTAGCTACTTCACTATACTTTTCTCTCTTGAGGCTAGACGTCTAAAACTGGAATAAGACTTTAAGTCCTCCTCTAGATACTCTCACTCCTCTTTCAGTTCTCCTCCATGCTGCTTTTGTTTCTACTTCCTCCAGCTCACAGGTGTGTCTGACTTATCTCCTTTCATCTTCCCCAACTTCCTTTTTGAAGTTTAAATGAGCTATTCTGTTTTTTTTTGTTTACAGATGTAGTGAACAACGGTGTGGATTTGTGCATTTTATATTGAATAAATTTGGAGCTACTCTAAATTCCTTTCTCCTCCCCAGAGAAGAAGGGGAGGGGTCAAAGTTGCTTTCTCTAAGTGCTAGCCCGACCATAAAACTGGCACCTTTTTGATTCCGAAGCTGATAACGCGGGGCCTGATTGTTAAACTGACAAAGGGACACGAACCAGCCATTGGCATTTCCCTGAACAGCCTATCAAAACTGGCCCCCCCACACACGTTTCGGTGGCAACTGACCTTATTCTTTGTTTTATTACCACATCAAAAAGGAAAACCCTTGTATCACCCAAGTGTGACATGGTCCAGACAGCCGAACTTTGAATGGCTAAGGACTGCAGTCTCCAAAGACTCAAAGCATTTGATTAAGTTTAATTAAATCTTTAGTTACCTGATTACGTTTGCCTCTATTTGAGTAGTTATGTTAACTGTTATTGCTATCCGTTGTTGATATTAGTGCTGAAAAGAAAGTTACTTGTGCAGTGTTTTTATTTTCAGCAAGACACTCCTTCATCTAATGCAATACTATACTCATGTAACCTGAGCTCCCCCAAGTGGACGAAATAAGTATTACATGCCCTCGTCGGAAATGTCGTTAAATGTATAAATATCCTGACCAATAATGTGACAATTGTTTCCTGTTACCAAATGCCTAGAACAGTACAACCGTTCAAACATTGAGGTTCGATTGTGGAAAATATTTGATTATAAGACGTGCAAAGAGATTTCTTTTTAGACATTAAGTTTAGAAAGGCAGTCCCTTGGGAAACCTGAGACGCCCCCTGGGGAACCACGCCCCAGGCAACAAAAGAGTGACACGCGACCTCGCTTCGCTTCTCTTCGCTGTTGGCTCTCTTCCACTCTGCTCGCTGGACGCTTCGGCACGCGTGTGGTGTGCCTCGCCAGGCAACGCCCAGACTCGGCCAGCGAGACAGGCCTTTTGTTCGCCTGAAGCTACACACCTGAAGTGCCGCGACATCGATCTGCCCTTCAGTTTGTTTCATTATCTTTATTTCTTTTGTTTGTTAAAGTTATCAGTCCGTTAAGTTACACTGGACTAATTCAGGAACGACCAAGTTCCATTTTAAGCCTTTTTCGTCGAGCCAACTTCACCGAGGTCAGACCAAGCCACGTGGTCTCGCCAGCTACAACGAAGGAAACCTGAAAACAACCGAACTGCCAGACGGAGGAGGCGTTTTCAATCAGACACGGAGAACCTCGGAGAATCCCAAGCAAAAAGCCAGGATCGGGCAGCTAGCGTGGGACCCGTGCAACAGGCCAAAAGCAGGCTGTCAACAAGCAGTAAGACTTAACACACGTTCTGTGATCAGATGTCCATTTTAACTCCTAAGTTATAGCATTAGTTTACTTTCATTAGCTCTTCTATGCCGTATGAGTCAAATGCTCCCCACAATCGAACCTCCAGGCTCATTGTTCAGCAAATGTTTATGTTCCCTGTATCCAACCATCTTTTTATCACCTTAGTTAGAGAATAAATTCACTGTAATATAATCAAGAGCTGTGTGTGTTGCCTATTTCTAGTTCCTGCCAAGAGAATTGACCCTTTAGGTATGAGACTAACTGACTGATTTAAGATAATTGAGCGATTATTAACTAACTGATCACTAGTAATAATTGTATAATTATTCAAAACTACCTAGAGGTCCGGAGACTCTAGGATTATAACAACTCCGGTGGTGCCCTTAACGAGGAAAATTTTGATTTTATGAATCTTCAATTATGAATTCATAATTGGGTATCAATTCTCATAAATTTATTAAAAGGCATAACTAAAAAATTTTAGGTCTGCTACACAGTACCCATAAACTTTATTTATGCAGCACTTTTCTTAACAAAAACAAATAACAATCATAAAACACCAGAGGATAAAAAAAAGTAAAAATAAAAAAATAGGTACAGTGGGTACGGAAAGTATTCAGACCCCTTTAAATTTTTCACTCTTTGTTTCATTGCAGCCATTTTCCAAAAATCAAAAAAGTTCATTTTATTTCTCAGTAATGTACACTCAGCACCCCATCTTGACAGAAAAAAACAGAAATGTAGAAATTTTTGCAAATTTATTAAAAAAGAAAAACTGAAATATCACATGGTCATAAGTATTCAGACCCTTTGCCGTGACACTCATATTTAACTCAGGTGCTGTCTATTTCTTCTGATCATCCTTGAGATGGTTCTACACCTTCATTTGAGTCCAGCTGTGTTTGATTATACTGATTGGACTTGATTAGGAAAGCCACACACCTGTCTATATAAGACCTTACAGCTCACAGTGCATGTCAGAGCAAATGAGAATCATGAGGTCAAAGGAACTGCCTGAAGAGCTCAGAGACAGAATTGTGGCAAGGCACAGATCTGGCCAAGGTTACAAAAAAATTTCTGCTGCACTTAAGTTCCTAAGAGCACAGTGGCCTCCATAATCCTCAAATGGAAGACGTTTGGGACGACCAGAACCCTTCCTAGAGCTGGCCGTCCGGCCAAACTGAGCTATCGGGGGAGAAGAGCCTTGGTGAGAGAGGTAAAGAAGAACCCAAAGGTCACTGTGGCTGAGCTCCAGAGATGCAGTCGGGAGATGGGAGAAAGTTGTAGTAAGTCAACCATCACTGCAGCAATCCACCAGTCGGGGCTTTATGGCAGAGTGGCCTGACGGAAGCCTCTCCTCAGTGCAAGACACATGAAAGCCCGCATGGAGTTTGCTAAAAAACACCTGAAGGACTCCAAGATGGTGATAAATAAGATCCTCTGGTCTGATGAGACCAAGATAGAACTTTTTGGCCTTAATTCTAAGTGGTATGTGTGGAGAAAACCAGGCACTGCTCATCACCTGTCCAATATAGTCTCAACAGTGAAGCATGGTGGTGGCAGCATCATGCTGTGGGGGTGTTTTTCAGCTGCAGGGACAGGACGACTGGTTGCAATCGAGGGAAAGATGAATGCGGCCAAGTACAGGGATATCCTGGACGAAAACCTTTTCCAGAGTGCTCTGGACCTCAGACTGGGCTGAAGGTTGACCTTCCAACAAGACAATGACCCTAAGCACACCGCTAAAATAACGAAGGAGTGGCTTCACAACAACTCCGTGGCTGTTCTTGAATGGCCCAGCCAGAGCCCTGACTTAAACCCAATTGAGCATCTCTGGAGAGACCTGAAAATGGCTGTCCACCAACGTTTACCATCCAACCTGACAGAACTGGAGAGGATCTGCAAGGAGGAATGGCAGAGGATACCCAAATCCAGATGTGAAAAACTTGTTGCATCTTTCCCAAAACGACTCATGGCTGTATTAGATCAAAAGGGTGCTTCTACTAAATACTGAGCAAAGGGTCTGAATACTTATGACCATGTGATATTTCAGTTTTTCTTTTTTAATAAATTTGCAAAAATTTCTACATTTCTGTTTTTTTCTGTCAAGATGGGGTGCTGAGTGTACATTACTGAGAAATAAAATGAACTTTTTAGATTTTTGGAAAATGGCTGCAATGAAACAAAGAGTGGAAAATTTAAAGGGGTCTGAATACTTTCCGTACCCACTGTATATAAATAAATAAAGTAAATATTAACATGTGTCTCTGCCATAGTATAAATATTTATATATGTGTGTGTTACAGGTAAATGATGGTGTGTGTATTAGTTCCTCTCGTCTTGACTGTCCTCCTGACTGAGACGTCTGCTTCACTGTCATCTTCAGGTAAGAAAAACAGTAAGATGGAGATTCCTGTCAGTCACATTAAAATAATAATGACATTTCTCGTCTCCACAGTGGGTTTGTTCATTATACTGAATAAATATGTAATTCAAATGGCTTTTTCAAACTTAATAATTAAATAACGTGTCAGCAGGGACGGAGCAGGTCTTTTCATGCCCACCTCGGTGGCTCCTGTTTGGGCAGAGATGCTTCGCTTTCTACCCTGTGTGGAGCTCCTGGAGCACTGCCGATGTAAACTGAAGATAAAACACATTTAAGTTTATACAATAGAAGATTCAATGTTACATGGCTTTAATGTGAGTTACTGTTTGTGTGTGTGTGTTAGTTATTGTGCTCTCAGGCAGCTGGTAAACTGGCGTCGCTTCACACACCAAAGGAGAGACAGTTTGTCCGTCTGCTAGCAAACACACACACACCTGTGTGGCTGGGTGGATACCAGGAACAGCAGGTATGGTGTCTGTGTCAGCGTGCTGTGCTCTTGTTCTTATATCAGGACTTTATTTAAACAAACCCTCTCCAGTGGAGGAGAAAGCACTCAGATCCTTAAGCAACAGAACTAATACCACATTTAACATACTGTGTTCCAAGTAAACATCATGCATTGAAAATGTTATGTTTTATCTGACTGCAACGAATGATTTATTTCATTATGATTAATCTGCTAAATATTTTCTCCATTAATCTATTGGTTGTTTGTTTGGTTTGTAAACATTTAACAGTAGTGAGAAATACTATCACAATTACCCAGAGCCCAAAAAGACACCTGTCTCTTTGTTTTTGTCATCTATAGAACTGGTTTTGGAGCGACAACTCCCCCTTCAGGATGAGTGATTGGACCAAGCAGAAGCAGGGAAATATCAGCGAGGGCGGAGCTTGCATGGAAATGGACCCAATAAGTAAAAGAAAAAAGAAGGAATGAATAGATCAATATAGTTTATTAATGGATTATTAATTTAAAATGAAAGAAATAATGTATTACAACCAGAATGGGCATTTATTAAAGTAAATGCGTGTGAGAGCTGTCAGCTATTAGCTGTGACTGCTACCAATGCAGCTGCAAAGTACTGCTCCATCAGCAATTTAAAATCCTTTAGAACTACCTACTAGGGCTGTCCCCAACTAAGGTTTTACATAGTAAATTGAATCTGAATCGTCAAGTCCTGCCTATAGTCGACGGATAGTCAAATCATGTGTGTTTTTGTGCGTGGCGATTGCAAGTGTGTGGGGTGGGGGGTCGTTAACACACGGTAGCTCCGCTTTAATCTTGAGAAGCGGCAGAGCTGCAGTCTCTATTCAATTAACTTACACTGTAAATTTCCAGCTAAACTGAGGCTTTTTGACGATCCTCCGCCTGCCATTCGCCGGTCTTGTACAGAGTTGCGTGCATGCTGTGCTGACGACAACTGCGTGCACGTTGCGGTTTCTCGCGTGTCTATTTCAAGTAGCCAGCTATTTAAAAAGGATATAATATTCTTTGTGTGGTTCATCAACGGTGATGAATTATCCGAAAGTCCCGCGAGGTGCGGACAACTCGGTTAACCAGTGAAGCTGGGGCTCGGTCTCTTCAGCAAGCATTCTTCTTCCTTCCACACACGCACGCTACGCGCTGACGACCCAGGGTTATGCTTACAATTTTGGATTTATTTACGCACTTTAAAAACATTTAATGAAAGTTTAATTCTTTTTACATGTTTATTTACAGCATTAAACATTGAAATGTATATTGTAATAGGTTGTATATTAACTTATTGGGAGAAAACTGGTAGTTCTACGTAAAATCTGACTTTGAGCACCCCCATATTGCCAAAATGGCATGATCCTTGTTTTGCTGCGAAGCTTCGACTGTGAGATTGACAGTCCAATCAGGCTCCGCCCATCGAAACATCGAATCTTGGACTATTCAGGGTCAGCCCTACTACAGGTTTTACCTACAGGTAAAAGAATCACATGCCACAGACTAATTCAGTTAAATATTAAAGCAGCAATCAGCGTTGGACGGATCCTCGCACGTGAATAACTTCTTGTTTTATGACGAATCATAGAAATTCCACTCCACGGACTGCCATGATCGACTCACCATTTGTATAACATGTGATCATTGATGGGATAACACTGCACAGCGAAAATTTCTGTAAAGTCGCAAGGACTAATTCTCTATGATGAGTTTCTTAAAGTGTGGAGTGTGTAAATCGCCAAATATGACAATTAAATCCAAAATGGCTGACTTCTTTTTGTTTTTTGAACCTCCTGGCATATGGAGGACTGATCCTGACAAATTCAGAAATAACTACAGAAATAAATGAATGCTCAATAAATAAATAAGCATCCAATTAAATGCACAAAAAAATAAAGTAAATAAATAAATGCAGGCAGTAATTCAATTATACAAAGAGACATAAATGTATATATCTATTTTAATTAGCTTCTTTACTTATTCACATTTGTAATAATTACCTTATTTATTTATTGTCCGTTATAATCTTCTACTTTTTTTTAAGTGTATTTATTTATGTGTGTTTTAATATTTTTGTCTGTTTTATTCTTCCGTTGCATTTTCTACCCTATTTATTTCCCCAATGGTATTTATTTCTGCCTGTCCTTTTAACATTTCTCTATGCATTTCTGCCTCATTATGCAAATGAGGAGGGGCTGTGTCTCATGGGGTGAACTTCTCCCCTATTGGTGGACCAGTCAGACAGCTATAGGCCTACTCTACCTGCACACATCAACAAGCTTGCTCCTCAGTCAAATGGCTTCTCTCAGTGCGCTTAAGTGTTTAGCAACTCTGTTAGAAGACAATACTACCAGCCATGTCTGCATCTACAGAGTTTTCAATTAGCAACTTACGGACACAGAACTATGAGGGACAAAAAATGACATGTCTATAAATAAATAAATAAATGCAGAAATAAATCAAAATTAAATATATGTTTGTAATAAAAAATGCTATTTCCGTATTTATTTCTGTATTTCTATATTTATTTATGCATTTATTTCTGTATTTCTACATTTATTTATATTTATTTATATATTTATACATTTATTTATTTCTGTATTTCCACATTACAACATATAACATGCTAATAGAGTGGGTGGTGCCAACATCAGTCTGAAGCAGGATTGGTTAGCTGGGGGCCGCATTGCAAACCAGACAGAAGCAAGCGATTCATCTACATGACACAAGCCAGCTACACAGTAGATTCCTTTAGTCAGACATATTCAGTGTCCATGTACATGGATTCTTCCATGGTTATTACAACTACAGCTAGTGTAAGATTCTTCCACTGTTGGTGTAATTTTGCGTAGTTAAAAGACTTGGTGAAAGAATTACACCGGGAAGGCCCGCCCAACTCCTTCTCTCGTATTTCAGCCTTCAACCAACCGGATTTTTTACTGCGCCCTTTTCCTCGTTGAAAGTCTGTGGTAAGTATCTCTAAATGACTTATTAAATCATTGTTTTGCATTTTAATAGAAGCAGCAATGTAGAATACTGATGTCCACTTACACTGCAGCTGGATGTATGTCTTAAAACACAGAATTCTGAAGGGCTGACAGAGTTGATGGCTAATGTTAGCTCCAATGTGCCATTAAATGGACAAGCAAAAGTAAAAAGCCTTAACTTAATCCAACCTGCTAAACTATATTTCAATTTAAAAAATAATTTAATGCAACATGACAACTGATGCTCCAGCAGCAGGACCTTAATGTAACTTAATGACTTTAGGTTCCAAGTTTCTCAAAACCTGAAAATTTCAGAGCACAACATTAAATACAGGTAACATTATCCAGTCGAGCTTGTGCTTTAATGCAGACCTCATGTTCCAAGAGTGTCATTTAAAACTGATCGAACTTGAAACATGATGAATAAAAAAACTAATATTATTAGTGATGGCACTGAAATGCGGTCTTGAACTGGCCCGGGGGCTACAGCGTAAGTTACTGTTCAGGCTGCAGCCTCTGCTGCTCTGTGTCGGCTCCTGCACACACACACAGCGGCCAGCAGAGGGCGAGGCCGCGGTGTTCACCGTTAGGCAGGGAACTCACTACACTACACTACACTACACTAGTTTACCACTGCTACGCTCGTTAGTGTAAGTATGTGCAATAAAACCTTTGTGACTAAAATTATATTACTTTACTTTTGTAAAAATGTAGAATGCGTTATTTTAATCTGCTCTCTCCTCCAGTCTCTCATCTTCTTTGTTAGCGTTACAAGCACAGCTAACGTTAGCTTGGCAATTAAAGTTAGCCAAATGTTACAAGCAAGCTAAATTAAAGGCCGTCTGTCTGTAACATTAGTCTAACTGTTTAACTTAGTTTGCCCTGTAGCTTACAATTTGGCACACTGTTGTAAACTCAGCTGCTGGCTGAAACGAACCGGCTGCTCCTCTACCAGGTAAGGTTACCTGCTGGTGTGACAGTTTAACTGGTGGCTAAATTAGCTGTGAGCACAGACCATGCTAGCTACATCAAAGCCCACATTCTCAGCTGATTTTAGTTTCTACACCCCCTGCTTCCAACTTGTGTGTGTGTGTGTGTGTGTGTGTGTGTGTGTGTGAGTGTGTGCTAAATGAGTGAGTGATATGGGACACGAGCGATGGTAGATACAGCTGTTGGATCACAAGATAACTTGAGCATGTACCAAGGCCACAGCTGACTCAATGCTGTGTTCGGAGTGTAACGTTAGCCTAAACTTCCAGACTGTTTCTGTTACGCGTCTGTTACTGTTCTCACATCAGCTCGACGTCAGATAAATAACGATACATGATACAAATGTTGACTGGTAAGATGATGTTGGTAACGATTGCAAAGATAGCGGAATGTAAACGTGATCGATAGTACGAAGCTGTATCACAGAATGACTACATTTAATCTAATAAATTTATGAGAATGAATACCCAATTATGATAATAAAATATTAATCCATAAATCTCTTGTTTTGGGGCACCACCTGAGTTTTAATTAACCCAGAGTCTTCGGACCTCTGGGTAGTGTTTTAATAATTATAAAATTATTCACTAGTGATCAGTTAGTTAATAATCGCTCAATTATCTTAAATCAATCAGTCAATCTCATATCGAAGGGGTAAATTCTCTTGGCAGGGACTTTGAGATAGGCAACACACACACACAATTCCTTGATTAAAGTGAAGTTTATTAACTAACTAAGATGATATAACATGTGGTTAAATACATCAAAGAAATAAACAATGGCTAAACAATGAGAATGTGGGTTTCTATTGTGGGAGTATTTGACTAATATAGGCAGCTAATGAACGCAAGCTATGAGTTTTAAGAGTTAAAGATAATCTATTAACAACTATCGGACATCACTGATCACAGAATGCAGGGCTTTGGTCTTACTGCGTGTCGCTTCTCCCAGCCGGGTGCTGGTCAACGGCCTCACACTGGCAGAGATCTGTGCGTTCTCAGTTAGAACAGCTTAAAACCGTCGGCCGCTTTCTCTGCCAGGGAATTGCTCTGGAGGTCTGTCTTTTGTCGGCTTATTGAAGAAACATGCAGTGGGGGCCAACCCTGGCTCGGGTTAGCAGTTTGGTTGTCCTTTGTTACTGCTGGCGGGCCCACGTGTTTGGGTCCGAGGGAAGTTAGTTTGACGGATAAGGCTTAAAAAGAACTTGGTCGTTCTTGAATTAAAACTAGTTTAACTTAACGGATGATAACTTTTAACAAAACAAAAAACAAAGAAAATAAATCAACAAGTAAAGTTGCTGGGAACGAGGGAAAAATCGATGTCGCGGCGCTTCGCCTGTGGCTTGAAAACGAACAAAGGGCTTTGTTGTGCCGGGTTGAGCTGCTTGGGGCGTTGCCGGGAGAGGGGCACGCTGGGCACGTGCCGAAGCGCAGTAGGAGAGCCCGGAACCAAACAGAGGACAAGAGAGCGAGAGACAGTGTGGGTCGCTGCTTTTGTCTGTTGGGGCGTGGTTCCCAGAGGGCAGTCCTTTGTCCCAAGAGGGGGGGCTTGTTTCCGGTTTCCCGAGAGACTGTCTTTCTTTAGACATATTAAAGTTAATAAAAAAAAATAATCTATTGGTGCGTATTGTAATCAAATATCTTCCCACAATCAAACCTCAATTGTCAAACGGTTGTAGTTTTAAGCACTTGATAAAAAGGAAAAATATTGTCAGTAGTTCAACTTTGAGGCTAGCATTTCGGAATGAATCATAAGAGGAGAAGAACTTAACTAGCTTTCTGGATATATTGGCGGTTACACGTTGTTAGAGAATATAAGCAAGACAAGCAGTGCTTTGCTTGGCGGCGGCGGTGTTGTGGCGTTCACACTACGTGACTGATCGGCGACAGGGAGTCACAAACACTACAAGAGCTGATGGCTGTCTCACCTGACACTGGTCTCCAAACCACGTTTTGTCAAGAAAACAATAGAGTGAAACGGGAAATGAGTGATTCTGCACAGGAAACAGCTGTTGTTTGTTATTATAAAGATGGCGATTATAAAGACAAAGAATCTGGTTGAAAGGATGGATTAGCACACGCAGGTAGCAGGGATTGTCTGAGCTACAGAGAGAGCTGCAGGTGAGTTAAAAGGTGCAGTTCCCCAACTCAACTCATGACTGTGAGGTTAAAACTCGCAGCCCAAAAAGGAGAACAACAAACGCACGTGTGCACATTTTCAGCTGAGAACTGCGACTTACTTTGGCTTCAACTCAACAATCAATCATGACTTCAGTTAAATGCTAAAGTTGCTGTTACTGTTACCTTGTCTGTGGTCTGCTGGCAGAACACCGGCTTCTTTCTGGTCAGGTACCGTCGTGCTGTTGCTGAGGCGACATAAATTTTGTTTTAGGGTGGATGGACATTACAGAGTTGTTTTTTCTTTAGCTTGAAAAATATTACTTACTGTCCATACTTTGCCCCTCGCTGTTTTCTCTCTCTTCCTCCACTTTGCAAACAGTTCCATCATAATCACGTCGTGTTTACAGCGTAAGCGCGATGTGCGACAGTAACAAATGTCCCTGCGAAACACTGTTCTGTATAGTTACATGGATTAAATGAAGTATCGATGCAAAGAATTTGGGTCGAAGCATTTAATGAATTGATTTTATTGATTAAATCGATGAATCGTTTCAGCCCTACAGTGCAGTAGTGCCAATAGTGAGTGCTAAGAGAGCTGTTGTACTGAAACAGAACTACAAACTAAACCTTGAGGTTAAATGTTTTTATTTTTAATAAATTGTATGGATTACACGATGTTATGGTGGTTGTTGTTTTTCCCCCTGCACACATTAAAAGTTTTACTTGGTTTAAGTGTAAGCTGGACATGCTAAAGTAGAAAATTGTAAAACACTAGATTTTATTTCAATAAGGTGCAGTAAATATTAGTGAATTTTAGCATTTGCAGGAGTCAATGAAAAGGTTTAACACTCATGAAGAGTGAATTAATAAGAGTAAATTATGAATAACAGTGAATGTTATATCTTTTTTAGTGTAGAACTTGATTTGCATTTCTTAGTCTGGTGTAGTGTTAAATGTTAACTTTACACTCTAAATGTTCAGACTTACTGCTGACTTTACTGAGTAGCTAACCTTGTACTATAGTCACACAATAACTTCAAGAGGGAGGCTGCTGGCAGACCTGCTGTGGGATGTGGCTGACCAGCTGTTACATCCAGTGCTTGAATTGAAAAAGTAGTTGCCAGTACTCCCCATTCACATGTTTGCGTGTGTATTGGTTGGCAAACACTAGGAGGAGGCTGGCTTGAAGCTTGAAGGAGAAAATTAGTGCTGTTTCTCAATCTGCATTCTTTTCTGTACTTGTGTTCTTGTGTACTGTTCCAATTCTGAAGTCCGCATAAAGCCAAGTACAGTAAATACCCAGATGTGTGCTCGCTCTGCCCGTTTTACCGAGCCTGCATCGGTGGTGACTTGTGTGGACTTCGGATCGCCAGATATCCCAGAATGCATTTCGGCGCCAAAAAGTCGGACGAGAAAACTCAGAACTGTAACTTATAATACTGCTGTTCTTGTGTCACATATAGTAGTTTTAAGAGTTTTTAATGCGGGAATATAGTTTGATTTTTCAAGACAGAGCTGATTTAAAAAATTGCTACGACGTTTTCAGAGATGTGAGGTCCCGCCCGCTAACGGGTCCGGCAGTCATCAAGTCCGCTGCTGTTCCTGCTGAATGACAGACTGTGTGCTCCCGTTCCCGGGAGTTTGTACTCCCAAGCCGAACTTGCCAAGTCCGAGCTTTAAAGTACAGAAGTCCGAACTTGGCGAACTCGGTATTGAGAAACAGCCTAGCACAGTGGCATCCTGATGCTATGCTGCAGAGGCACAACCTGAATGAGAAACTAGTATAAATTAGTGTTAATGTAATGTTATACCATTAAATAAAAAGTATACTGGTGATATACGCAATAATAAATTACTGTGATAATGCATTTGGACCACAGGCCGTGTTGCCCTGACCACTTTCTTTAGCGCTCCTAGCGGCAGCTTCACTCTCCAGTGAAGTCAAGACACTAGTAGATCTGATCACATCGCTATAACCAATCCTGCTTCAGACTGATGTCGGCACCACCCACTCAATTAGCATACACGCACAGGCATAAATAAATGTGGAAATACAGGCATAAATAAATGTGGAAATAAATGTGGAAATAAATATAGAAATAAATCAATAAATACATAAATAAATGTAGAAATAAATCAATAAATATATGTAGAAATACAGAAATAAATGCATGTAGAAATGCATAAATAAATACAGAAATAGCCTTTATTAATGACCAAATTAATTTAATTTTAATTTATTTCTGCATTTAATTATTTATTTCTGCATTTATTTATTTATTTCTTCATTTATAGATATGTAATTTTTAGTCCCTCATACAGAACTTGGCCCATTCTGCGTCCAGAACTGCCAAACTGCTGTGTTTATGTGTTTATTTCTCTGTTCCTCTCTGTGCTGGAGTTCTTTAACAACTTGGTGGCTTGATCCAGATTATTATTAAATTGGTTGAATTTTAATAAGAGTGTGTTTATTCATATAGTGTATCAAGCTTATTATGTCAATATATTTACTTCACTTTACTTTACTACTGTAGGGATGAGCACTTCAGAGATAATGATAGTAATTATATACATAAGTCTTTATATGGCTGGTCTGGTTGTATACTCTGGAAAGATTGTAAAAATGGAAGGATTTAGCCGGAGTACTGGTAATTACATATTGACAACATATTTCTGTGGTTTTTACATGGTTTGAATTTGGTTGTGGGCCCAGGGGGGTTTATATAATGATGATATACAGTAATGAAGAGGTGAATTTGTGCATTATACTTTGTCAAATAAAGCAAGCCAGGCAGCCTTCCGTGTTTGAGAACACTAGAGGGCTGCAGCGCAACAATAACCAGCCTAGTTCAAATGAACGAAATGACTCAAAAAAAGACTAGTTCATTTTAATGAACGAGACTGTCAAAAGACTCAAACTTGCCATCACTACGCATGAAGTGGTACTCTGAGGACTGTCTCTTTACCACTACGCTATTGGATCACACAGGTTCTTCAGTAACATGTTGAAGTATTGTTAAAGATAAAGTACACTTGCCATAAAAAATTAAGCTCTGCAGCTGTCCTCTGGTTTTGTTTTGTTACAGCTTGAGCAGCTGAACATGAAGATTTAAAGCATGAGTCTGCACAAAAGTTACAGAGAGAGATAATGCAAGTTGAATAATTGGGGAAGCAAAGAAGATGATCAGAAATTACTACTTGAGCTGACTGAAACTTGACTGTGGGCTAGCTATCAATGCAGCCATTTTTATCAAATGAAACAGGCACTACACTCCTGGTTTCAATAGTGAACCACCACAAGAATGACAATTACCAACAAAAAACACTATTTTTTCTTATAAAAAGACACATTTAACAAATACATAAATCACAAAGTATTTGTTTTGTATTTCAAACGAATAGGAGACTTATTTGCAAATTTTAACAAAACTTCCTGAACTGCCATGCATCATGGGAGTCTAGCTCCGCACCTGCTAGGTTGGAAGAAGAGACCCATAGGAACCCATTCATTTTAAAATGCACAAAAATATTAAAATAAAATCAACCATTACAGATATCAGCTACACAGGTAATAGCACCCATCTCATGAAGAAGATGTAAAATTTGAAGTTGAAACCAAGTTTGTAGGAAAAAACGGTACAGGACTAGTTAGCTGCCAAACAACGGCAGAATAAATAATAAAAAGCGAAGAGAACAAAAGTGTGAGAGCTACAGGTCTCAAACTAAATCTTTGTGTGCGTTTTGTGTTCAGGTGGAAAGCTGCACAGCGCCCCCTGTGGAGAGCTCAGGTTCTACATCTGCTCCACCACAGTCAGGTAGGCGAAAGTCTGATAACAATGGAGCAAGTGTTCAGGTTTCTTACTTTAAGGGACACAAAATCTGTTGAGTACCAGATTAAAAATCAACTTTACTGACAAGTAGGTTTCCACATTCATACAAGGAATGTGCTTTGGTATTTTGGTGCAAAACAACAAACATAGTAAGTAGAAGGTATAAAGAAAGATAAAGCAGGTACTGCAAGTCAAGAATCACCCAAAAAACATAAAACTGACAATAATATATTAAAAAACAAAATAAAACAAGAATAAAGAATATGTACAATATGTTATTTAAATGACAGTTTGTGCAGGGTTGTGCGACATATGTACATGGGGATGTGTAAAAATTTACAGAAGAAGTACACTATACTGTGAGGGGGTTGTGAGAGTGGGGGTCCCGGCCTTGTCAAACTCTTAATCTCTGCGTGCTTAAAATGTGGTGGTAAGCTGTTTGGAGTTTGTTTCTTCACATTTCATAAAGAATTCCAGCAGTGACAACTTTTCAGGTAAAAATGTTTTATTAGATGTTATGGAAACATCACAGTCTCTCCAATAATTGAACATGATAAGATAAACATGTGTATGAATATGTTTGTGAATAACACTGTCATTATGTGTTAACCCAAACAGTAAGTGCTTGTTTGTAATCTCCTCTGTTTATCTCCAGCTCCTTTTCTAAAATCCTCCCCAGCGACAGGAAACCAGGTAACAGTTTATTGGTTGTTGTAGCATCCCAGTACGTATGGCAAAGAAATTACTGTTGGGCCATGTCTGACTTTGGAAATAAAAGTTTGACAAAACAATCCAAAAAAGTCCACTTACCTTCTTACAGATCTTTCCCACTGATAACTTTTGCCAGTCACTAGCTGTACGATAGACTGAACACTGGAAACACTTCTTAATATAACGCAGGACTATTAAACATCACATAGCAATAACATTTAGATTTTTCCCCCTCTGTCTCAGGAATCATGCACGGTCTGAGTCTGTTTGATGTTTTGTGGGGCAACAGCTACTTGCTGGTGGAGGAGATTCGCCACTTGTCCTCCTTCCTCAAGGAGCTCCGTTCTGGTCAGCTGACTCAGCGCTGCTTCAACAACTTCATGCAGCAGGAGGCGCTCTATCTGCACAGAGTCAGCAGCACACTGGAGGTCAGAGGTTTATGATTTTGCCCAGTTTGTTTGTCTTTTTTTTGTATCTTTCTACCTGTTCATCTCTCTGCCTTTCTTTCTTCACTAAACTAAACTCTGATCCTCTGATGCTCGTCCACTCTCTTATCAGTCTCTTATCAGTCTCTCATCAGTCTCTCATCATGATTTTCAGCTCTCTCTAGAAGTGATTTTTTTCTCGTTTCCTTCCTCTGCTTCAGCCTCTGTTGGTGCCGTCTGTATGTTTCCAAGATTTTCATGCAGCAACTCTAAACTTTACACTTCAGCTGACCCTCTCTCTCTTGCGTCGTACCCTCGTTTACACCAAAAAAGTTTCATGTGCTGAAGCTCGTCAGGGTAGTTTGCTCATAGGGTTTTCTGTATGTAGGTTTTAAATTATACCGTAGATGTAGCATGTGCTTCATATGACATATAACACCTTCACGCGGCGTCGGAACCGCGTAGCAAATTCACAGCCGCACCGGCAGAGCTCCAGAATGTGCGCTACAAGTGCGAGGGCCCGCCCAACGCTGCTTGCAGCTTTAATTGTACTTGTATTTTAATGTTTTGTGAATAAACTAAACTGGACTGAACTAAACTGAACTGAGCTTGGCATCCTGCCTGTCGGAGCAGTATTATTAGATTTTAGTGCCGCCTTTGACATTATTGACCATAGTTTGCTACTAGGGAAACTCAGATGTTATGGCTTTACACCATCAACATTAGCATGGGTAGAGAGCTACTTAACAGATAGAACACAGAAGGTGTATTTCAATGGAAGCTTCTCAAAGGTAGGGTTTGTAGCATGTGGGATCCCACAAGGGTCATCACTAGGACCATTGCTTTTCTCTATCTTTACGAATGATCTCCCACTGGTCTGTAAAAGAGCATCTGTGTCTATGTATGCGGATGATGTAACACTTTATATGCCTGCACCAGCTTTAGAAAAAAATAACTGCAGCTATCAGCAACGAGTTGCAGATGGTATTTAACTGGATTACTGATAAAAAAACTTGTCCTGAATATAGCCAAGACTAAAAGCATCTTATTTATTACTAAACATTCATTAAAGACAAGACACATGTTGGATTTAGTACTAAACAATGTTGCTGTTGAGCAGGTACAGGAAACAAAGCTTCTTGGGGTAACCATAGAGTATAATTTGTCGTGGTCAAGACATATAGATGAATTGGTGAAAAAGATGGGGAGAAATATATATAAACATGTTTTGCAGACCCTAGTTCTATCACATTTAGATTATTTCTCTGTGGTTTGGTCAGGAACTACAAAGATGAATTTAGGGAAACTACAAAGGGTTCAGAATAGAGCTGCTCGTTTAGCCCTTGGTTGTCCAATAAGGGCTAATGTTAACAAAACGCACTGTAAACTCTTCTGGTTAAAGGTTGATGAGAGGTTAAAAGTATAATTTCTTGGCTTTATAAACAAAATTAATGTATGGAAAACTCCTGACTGTCTGTATAGGCAACTTACTCTGAGTTCTAATGTACATACACACCCCACTAGGCATGCCATAATTGGTAAATATATTATTCCAAAATCCAAAACAAACTCAAAACAACGCACAGTGCTGTATAGAGCTATGGTGGAATCGAACTCTCTTCCAGGTCATCTTGTTAAAACTCAATATAATATTGGTTTTAAAAAACAAGTAAAGGAATATTTCATGTCTGCTTATATTAGTAAATAGAGCCTATCATACATTCTTTTATCTTTGTATTCCTTGAAAATTTGCTGTTTTGTTGTTTTATTATTTTGTATATTTGTTCTGTCTATTGGTTGTGTTTTTTTCTTGTAATTTCTTAATCTGTGTATTGATTGTGTAGTGTGTTTTTATTCTTGTTATATGTTTTGTGTGGACCCCAGGAAGAGCGGCGGATGCATTTCTTTGCATCAGCTAATGGGGATCCTAATAAATCAAATCAAATCTTGCAGTGACAAATACTAAAACTAATAAAAACTAAACTAAAACTAAGCATTTTCAAAAAATGAAAACTAAACTAAACTAGCAAATTCACATTAAAAACTAATTAAAACGGAACTGAAATTGAATACAAAAACTCGTTATCCGGTGCCAAATACTATAGTTGTATATTTTTCCACATTACTTCACCAGCTAATGCGACCCATGTTACTATCCTGTGGACCACCTGTGTTATGTAAATGTGTTGATTCAGCCTTTAAGAAATGGTTCCAGGGGGTATGACTATAATGTTAATGGATTTCATACATTTTATGAAATAAATCATTTAAAAATCTAGATTTTATCAGATGGGCGATCCTGGGGACAAAATCTTTTCAAATGGGGGTCCATGGTCAAACTTGACAGACTTGATGTTTGCACTGCTGTGAATGTGATGTTAATTCCCAGTCTGAGGTGAACTGGTGTGACTGGGTGGAGATATAAGCATCATGTTTTTGTTCCTCCAGACCCTGATGTGTAGTTTACAGGACACAGATGAGAACACAAGATCACTGCTGCTGGACACACTTCAACACTACAGAAGCAGAAACCAGGTGAGACAGACAGGCTGTGTTTACAAAGAGCAGTTTTGCTCTCTAATAAGGAGAATGATCAGAATCAATCAGAATCAGAAACAGCTTTATTACCAAGTAATACAAGGAATTAGTTTTGGTGACTAGGTGTACAACAACAATAAACATACACCTATATAAATATAAAACTATAAAAAATATATATGTATAAAATTGGCAGAATGTGAACAAAATGTAATTTAGTTTTTGATTGTCTCCTCCTCCAGAGCCCCCTCACTTCGCCTCCCCCACAGTGGCTCCACTTCGCCCTGCAGTCTTTCCACTCTGTGGTTTTGGAGGAGCCGATCTATTGGCTGGTGGCTCTGTCGGCCCGGGCCTGCCTCCGGGACTTCCTGGCTGAGCTCAAGCCTGGTTCTCCGATGGTGTCTGGGTCTGAGGATAAGGCCTGCAGCATCTACTATCAGTGGAGTGTAGAGAGTCTGAAGGAGGTCACCTGGATTCGCAGGTACAGGGACGTGTACAGACATTTTGAGGGGGCAGGGGCTGAAGTGAAAAATAGGGCACTTCTCTTAATTGTTTATTTAATTTTTATTTAAATAAAACATTAAATATATTAACTCAATTCTGACTTCCTAACCAATTTATTTTAATTCTCTCACACTCATGCAATTGTTTCAAAACCTCCCGTCCAGACTAAAACGGCAAATCCAATACGGAGAAGTTTGAAAAAACTGCCAATCCCGTATTTGTTTTAAAACTCCAGGGTAACATTTTAGTGCATACAGGCCAAAAGAAAGGACTTTGAAAAACACAACGCAGACACTCACATTTGGCTTCCTGATTGGGTCTTACCAGTTATGCAAAGAAAAAACACTATGCTCCTGACAGTGTTTGCTTTGATATTTTTATTCAAATATTGTTACATATATTGTTAATATTGTACTTTGCAAGGACTCCCAGTCTGTTTTTTCGCCACCACAGTCTCTTTGGACTCCCATCTTACTTCAGTAAGACCTTGGTGTTGGCCCATGCAAAGAAATCTGGTTTGGTTGTTGTAGCGTGCGCATGGCCAGTGTACCTGAATGGTAACGAGATGTGCATAAATTGTGAAATGCAGCTAAAACGCTGGTGTTTATGGAGATCATTTTTATTTTAAAACATTTTTAAACACAAACGTAGTAGTGTAGATGTAGCCTGAGTCATGATCTGGGACTGTTTGAAAGAGGCATCTATCTGAGAGATCTTCAACTCACAACTCCGGCGGAGCTTTTCTAGCATCCCTGTGGAGGCTGGGACATTGAACCTCAATGGACAATTTTCAAAGCTTCCATTGCTGAAGCTACAGCGAGGAGCTGTGATCTCAAAACCTTAGGTGCCTCAAGGGGCAGTAACCCCTCGAACACTGTGGTGGACACTGGTGGTCAGGGAAGCTGTCCAACTGAAGAAGGAGGCATTCCGGGATATGTTATACTGAAGGATTTCAGAGGCAGTTGCGAGGTACTGACTGGCTCGAAGGGCTACATCTTGAAAGAGGCAAAGAGTTCAGAGAAGCCATGGAGAAGGACTTTCGGTTGGCAACAAGGTGCTTCTGGAAAACTGTCCGTCACAACATGGGGAAGGGGGATCCATCCAAGCTGTGTAAAGTAAGGGTGGGATTCTGTTAACCTCTACTGATGAGGTAATTGGGCGATGGAAGGAACACTTTGGGGAGCTCCTGAATCCCACTAACAGGTCTTCTATGGTGAAGGTAGAGATGGAGACTGATGGGGGATCATCTTCAATTTCCCTGGTGGAAGTCACTGAGGTTATGAAACAATTCCACAGTGGCAAAGATGATGAGGTCCGACCAGAAATACTTAAAGCCTTGGATGTGGAGGGGATGTCTTGGATGACATACCTCTTCAACACTGCGTAGAAGTTGGGGACAGTTCATAAGGAGTGGTGGGGCAAGAGAGTGTGTGCCAATTACAGGGGTATCACACTTCTCAGCCTTCCTGGTAAAGTCTACTCCAAGGTGCTGGAGGAGGTCTCAGCCAATAGTTGAACCTCGGATTGGATAGGAACAATGCGGATTCCATCCTGGTCATAGAACAACAGATCAGCTATTCATTCTTGCAAGGATCCTGTCTACATGTGTTTTGTAGATCTACCACCTGGGTGCCTCCCTAGGGAGGGGTTTCAGCCACATCTACTGTAGGAGGTCTCGGGGAAGACCCGGGATTAGGTGGAGAGATTATCTCCATACTTGTTGACTCCACACTGGCCTTGGAACGCCTTGGGATCCCCCAGTCAGAGCTTGTCAATGTGGTGCGGGAAAGGTCGGAGGTTTGGGGTCGCCTGCTTGAGCTGCTGCCACCGCGATCACGACTCCGGATAAGCGGTTGAAGATGAATAGATGGATAGATGGCTGTTGCTTAAGAAATGTTGACCATAAATAGTATGAATAAATGGTATTAGTTAAGAGTTATAGCTTTAAAGGAGCACTCCACTGATTTTACTCATCATGGTTAGTACTATGTAGCCTGTGAAGACTTATGGAGGCTATGACAAAGAGACAGTAATGAACTGCATTCTGGGAAATGTAGGATCCATCTAAGGGCTAAAAGTCAGAATAGGTTTGCTTCTGCTGCACAGATTTGTACTTTTCTTGTGTAAAAACAATTTGCTGTTTGCTGGATTCTCCACTGGCAACTTCTCAGAGCCGCATAACCCCCCTGTAAAATAGCAAATTGTTGTTTTTAAACTTTAAGAAGTGAGATATAGCATGTTAATTAGCTTCAGATTAACTGGTAAGTGGATTTTGTTACTTCTGTATCCAGTCTTTATGTTAAGCTAAGCTAACCAGCTGCTGGCTACCGCTCTATATTTACATATAGCGTTATCAGTCTTCTCATCCAACTCTCATCAGAAAGCAAACTATAGTATTTTGTAACACATCCTGGTATTACAGTATTCAGTAAAAGTTTGTTTACAACAGTCACTCTACTTTGAGTGTCAGTTTTCCAGTTTTGGTTTGTTTGATTTCAGCAACTTCACAGAAGATCATCCCATGCCCATGAGTCCCTCCTGACCTGAGGCCCCATGAGGCCCCAGATCTTTGAGCCAATGGGGTTTGAGCAAGAGGTTAGGTAGTTGTTTTATGTTATCCTAATTGATCATTTTTGCTCTGTGTGTCAGGTACAGAAAGGTGTTAGAGGAATACCAGGACCAGATAGACGTGTTTAAAGCCATAAACATCTTCCACGACCACATGGTGAACCAGAAGAATTTCTACAAGGCTGTGTAAGAACATATGAATCTGAGGATGCATTCAACCCGTTCTCATATCAGGGCACCACATATAGACGCTATGTCAAGACCCTTTAGCGCTGGTTTGTACTTGTAGGGCTCTGCGGTCAAATTAGCAAGAACTTTGATTAGGTTTAGTCGCCAAAGTTTAGGAAAAGATCATGGTTTGGTTTAAAATAACTACATGACTTAAATTAAGTTTTTATTTTTATATTATTATTCTGATTTGCATTGAAAATATATTTAAATTAATTATGGCATGATTTTTGAGGCAATCTGTACCAAAAAAAGATGTTTTGAGAACATAATATGTAGGCTAGGGCATCTCTGCAGCACGACAATAGTTAATTTAAAATTGTATTTTGACACATAAATCTAAAATTTTAAATGGTATTTTGACATATAAATCACCTTTAACAAATATTGTTTGTTGCAATTGCAATTTACATGGCAATTGCAAATTTGTATTAATTGTTCAGCCCTATCAACATGTGTGTTTCTGCTGCAGTGACTGTGATATAGAGGATGAAAAATTATGAAGAGGAGCAGGGTGTGTCCCCTGGTGAAGGTGAGTCACTACATCTTAAATTACATTTTCTTTTCTTATTATTTTTACAATCCAACTAATAGTGTATGAGATTACTGGATATGTAGTAGAGGTTGTAATAATAAAAACAGTAATAATAATAATAATAATAATAATAATAATAATAATGGTAATAATAATGGTAATAGTATTAACAGTTTAAGAAGTAGCATGAGTTTTTGTAAATTCAAAATACAGTTGTGAAGAGCAGAAATGGAATTAGTGGAACTACCAGTTGTAGTGATAACTAAAGTAGAAGTACATCTATTTTGAATAGTATCGAGGATGGTTCCCAAATTAAACCTCAGAAGAACATGAATATATTAATTCAGAACTTAAATTCTTAAGTCTTAATGATTGACTACTACTAGCTACTGATTTTATAACCTACTAAGCTGCTTTCTCTGAGTGAGTGTTCACGTTCATGTTTTTTGACTATGGATTTACATAGTCGAATCAGAATTGCCAAGTCCTGCCTATAGTCGACTGATCTCGAATCATGTGTATTTTTGTGCACGGTGAACTGAGGCTTATTGTTGACCCCTCTTTCTCTCTTTCTCTCTCTCTCTCGCCCCTGCCATTCACAGGTCTTGTGCAGAGTTTTTGCCGTGCTGCACAACTGCATGCACGTCACAGTTCCTTGAGGGTCTATTTCAAGTAGTGGCTGTTTAAAAATTATGGTTCATCAACGGTGATAAATTATCCGAAAGTCCCGCAAGGTGCGGACAACTCTGCACAACACTGGTGAAACTGTGGCTCTATCTCTTCAGCAAGTGTCCCTCCTGCCATTACATACGTTCACGCTACACCTACACATGGGCACTGATGACCCAGGGTTAGGGTTACAATTTAGGATTTATTTACGCACTTTAAAAACATTTATTGGAAGTTTTTAATTCTTTTTACATGTTTATTTACAGCATTAAACCTTGAAATGTATATTGTAATAGGCTGTATATTAACTTATTGGGAGAAAACTGGTAGTTTATGTAAAATCAGACATTGAGCACCCCCATATCGCTGAAATGGCATGATCCTTGTGTCGCAGCGAAGCTTCGACAGTGAGATTGACAGTCGAATCAGGCTCCGCCCATCAAAGCATCGAATCCTCGACTATTCCGGATCAGCCCTAGTTTGGTGTTTTTAAATTTGTTTTTTGTTTAATGTTGTTTGTTTTGTTTCTTGTTTTGTTTTTTCTTGTCTTCTTATGCTTTGCTAGTTTGCTTTTGTGTTTGTGGTTAATGGTGATTGCATTTGTTGTCTTGTAGGGTGTGTGTGTGTGTGTGGGGGGGGGGGGGGTTATAGGATCCTAATCCTATAAATCCTTCAATTTGGAAGAACAACGGTGTATAGGAGCACTTTGATTTGTTCAATTGATTATGCAATATAAAGAATAAAAACTATAGAAACAGAAAATGGCTGCAGCAGCTGTAAAAAAAGATATAAAAAGATAATAAAAGTGTCAAGAAGTAGTGGTAATATTAGCAGTATTACTAGAGTAGTTGTACTCTAGTAATACTATCAGTAGTAGAAGTAGTATTAGTAGTAATATATGCATGAGTACAGCTAATGTAAATGTAGTGGGGGTTAGAGAACTAGTATTAGTATTAGTAGAAGTTAAAGATATATAGATTATCAATATTACTATTATAGTATAATTGGTATTATTATTATTATTACTAGTATATAATTTTAGTAGTAATACATTAAAATATTTAACAAGCCATTTAATTAGATTTTCCTATTAATTTTTTTAGGACATTAGAGAACTCATCTCACCTTCAACTAAATCTCTCTATTTTCAGGGTTTTCCCAGACAAACAACTCTACTTCCTGTTGGCACCTGCTGGCCCAATTACACAATCGTTCACCTTGCTTGCAAACATCAAGGAGTTGAGGGACGGCACATATTAAAGCACATTACACTTGTTTAGATGCTGTTTTCTTGTGAATGTGGAGGTAAAAACTTTGGTTATCATTTGTTAGATTGAAGGATATTATAAGCTTCTTTACTGTATTTACTTTTTCTACCAACTCCACTATGTTGCTGTTCTTCTACTAGATGAAGAATTTTCTGGATAAGAGAGCGTCTGTAAAAGACTAATAATGAACAAACTGTCAATTAATTTCATCTTTATTGACCATTTAAAAAGAGGTTTAGTTTGGATTATTGTCTTACTTTATTTGACAGGGACAGTACTTATTGAAAATATGCCAGTGAACCAGAAAGGCTACTTTTCATCTGCAGTCGTATTTAAATAGTCCCGTAGTACTTTTTATAGAAAGTATACAAAGGGGATAAATTACATTACAGAAAATGTAAAGGGGACTCATTCCATTATAAAACATTGTTAACAAAATACAGCACATAAACTAAAAGAGCCAAGGTATGTGTCTCGTTTGTCCCATGTCCTTTGTCTTTTCAAGTTCTTTGCAGGTCCTTTTTTCTTGGTCCAGCAATAGAGTATAGATATATATATAGAGAGAGAGATTGTAAAGAGTCAATTATGATATAATAAATGAAAAAATAACTCATATTTATTTAGATAGGCTATTACAAATTTTTTTGTGATCATGTTGGACTGTCACTCGTTAGCGGCTCAACAGTTTTTGGAGCAGACCTATGAGCTTTTGCAGTAGAATTTGAATATTAATTTAGAATTCAGATCTGAATTTGAATCGCTCAACTTGAATAACTGCATTCAAAAAAACTGAATCTGAATAGAATCTAATGAAATTGAATTCAGTTGCAAATAAAACAAGTAAATTTTGCTGATAATACTTTTACTTAAATAAGGATTTAAATGCATAACTGCATTTTCACAGTGTGCTTTTAGTATTTTACTTATATATGTATATACTTCTTCCACCATTGATTGTGTGTGTGTAAACATGTAAATAAATACTAGTCGTTCAATAAGCCAGTCTATTTATTAGTGAATCATTATTTATAGATATGGGTTATTACTATGTAGCACTGAGGGTTTGTTGTAAATGCAAGACGTTTACTTGTAGGGGAGTATTTCCACAGTGTGTTAGTAGTACTTTCACTTAAGTAAGATAATCTGAATACTTGTTCCACTTCTGGTGCTTTTTACAGTGACAGTTATCTGAGTAAATAGTACGTATAACTAGCTAATAAGATCATTTAAACCTGAATGGATCAGGTGGGTCAGAGAGATTTTCTGGGTGAGTTCAGCACCATGGACAAACAGCGGACGACAACCTGTCTGTCCAGCACCTGCTGTTTCTTTCACTGTGAGTTACTGGATCGACTCTAAATGGGGTATTTATACATATGTCTGAATTTTACTACAAAAGGTACCGGCTGGTGTAGCTGCTAAACATTACACCTGATCTTCATCAACTGCAGAGCAAACTGGAGACATGGCAGGACTGTCAGTTCATGGCTCCTGATGTTATCCAGATGTTTCTGATCCAAGTGTTCATCCTCCCGGAGACTCGGACAGAGTTTGCTTTGTCTTTGCTCATAACTGCTCTTCATGTGTTGTCTTCATTAACTGCTTCATCCTCTCTCATCTCCTCTTCCTCTGCACGAATGGTCTCCTTATGAACAGCTCCACTGCTGGGGTAACCTCCATCACCCCAAACACCAGCTGCACATCTACAAGATAAAGACAAGGACACTAAGAGACATGTTTGATCCACATGAAGTCACAAACTGGATCATTAAGAAGGGGAGCAGATCTGCAGAGTCCACACTGCAATGTTTCACTTCAACCACAAGAGGGCGCAACGTGCTTTCTGACTGGCAACTAGATACTTAGCATTGTTGACTTTATAACACAATCTGATGATTTAGACATTTACATTTAGACAATTACATTTAGACAATTACATTTCAGGACATTTATATAAATGTCCTGAAATGTAATTAAAAAATAATATAATTAATAATTAAATAATAAAAAAAGTAAATAAACTCTGAGTCTGCAGGCTGGTATCCAGAGCCTGAGGTGTTTTGGCTGGACGGTGAGGGAAACCTCCTCTCTGCTGGACCTACAGAGACAGTCAGAGGTCCTGATGACCTCTATACTGTCAGCAGCAGAGTGACTGTGGAGAAGAGACACAGCAACAGCTTCACCTGTAGACTCCAGACCAGAGAGACTCACATGTTGCACCATGCTGTTCTGGGATTTATCGTTTCAGTTTATATCTTCTCAGTCCTGTCGAGGCATGTAAGAAGTGTCTTGGCTCCAGGATGTATGGGTCTTGTGTTTATTTATTTTTTTTATTTCAAGATACCATCACTACTTGTCTCTGTGAAGGAAGTTAGAGGTACTATGACACAGGTTACCTCAGGTCATGATAGAATCAATTGCTGAGCTAACGCTACGACAAAGCTGACAGCAAGGGACAAATCAATAGGTCAGACTCTGTCATTCCTCTCTGCCTGTTTGGTCAATTGGCTGAAGGAGCTGTCTTGATAAGGATGTACTGCTATCCATTTGTTTGTTAACCCAAGGTCGAGATTATCTTTGTTTCATTACAGACTGACTGGCTCTCTGTATAAAGTGTCGCATATGGCTTGACTGACACACAACATGTCTTCATATGAACGAATAACCAATAGACTCTTCACACATGTAGAGAGGGGTGAACAATAACCTTATTTGAACACTTAGTGAATCTCCGTGGGTCTAGGAAGGATACATATCCCCAGACATGAAGTCCACACTTTGTATGCTGGCAATCTCATCTCCTTAGCCAAGTTTCATTAAACAATACTGTGTAAGTCTTCATCAGTCTCTGAAACTTCTTCATCACACCTGGTTCACATTACTGTTATAACAGTTTCCTTCTTTTATTGTAATGGACAAAAACTTTGTAAACAAGTTTAACTCTTATTCTGCAGCAACAAGCACGACTGAGGATCTAAGCAACTGAGAGTCAAGCATGTAAGAAATGTGATTTGGTCAGTAAGTAACTGGAAGCCTGAGTGATCACTGACAAACCAGTAATGTGCATTAGTCAATCAGAGACTTTACTCGTTTAAAAGCGGCAGCTCTGGTTTGTTCAGTTGGTAAACAACATTTTATTTTGACAGCAAGGCGTGGTTCCAGTCATTCATCATAACAGTAAACACAGGTTTCTTTTAATTTCCTTAAGACTATTTATTAGAGACTTGCTATTTTGTCTGCTATAATAAAACTGATTTTACAATCTTGAGTGTGAGTTAACACTTTAATTCAATAATAATTAACGTATTATGAACTTTTGATTTAACGTTTTATAACTAATAGTAATACCAGTTTATATCAATGTGCGGCAAGAATCTCCGCCCATGTTCCATAACACATTATAATCACCGACTCTGCCTAAAAAAATACACTTTAGTCACCATTTAGAATTAGTGATATAAAATGGAATAATAGCTTATAGTAATGTTTAATGTTGTACAGCACGTTTTTGTTTGCTTTAAGTAAAGTGTTAAAATATCTATCCCTGTATAATATATTATGAACTAATTATAAGACCTTATAACACGTAATTGGTTGCTCGAAGCCATACGTTAGTGACTGTCCCAGGGGACGGAACATCTGGCCAAGCTGATCTTCTGTTGTAGTTCTTCTCTGTCATTCTCATTTATTAAACAATTATTTAAAGGCAGTTTGTTGTTACTCAATTACTGAGTCAGTCCCTCATCAGGAATGTAGAATTTCCACTAAAGGAAGTACATGTCATTCCATCTTTGGACAAAGGATTTGCACATACTTTGACACATCACCAGGGATCAATCATAATCATTCATTTCATGTTGGACAGAACAGCAGAACATCAAACTGGAGAGTCATCATTTGTCTCACGGCAGGTAAGAGTTGCTTTTTAAAGTAAAACTTGTTTGATATCTCAGAATTTTATAATCTTTGAAGTTAAATCAATGTGCAGATTATTTTATGGAGTTAAAAACAACTTCTCTGTGTTGTTTATGAGGCTCATTGTAGTCTAGATAAAGTGGACTTTCATTGTTCTTTGGACATTTTGGATATTTCACATGTAAAAATGTTCCTGTATATTCTTATTATTATAAATTTTAATAAGAACATTTGGATATTTTAAACTCTGTTTTGCACTCCAAGTCAAAACTATTGATATTAATGTGTAAAAGATGATGAAGTGAAAGATTACACGTTTTTATACTTCAGTGGTAGAAGAAGTACTTTTACTTACTACTGTATATAAGTAAATGAAGCACTACCACAAAAAACATAGTCCTTTATTCAGTATTTTACTAATTTAAAGAAATCGACTTTAAGGATAAAGTACTATTAGCAGTTAAGGGTAGTATAAATAACTGTTAAAAGTTCTTCTTTTGAATAATAATTAATTTCCTATTAAAAAACATGTGACAGCTGTTTCTGAGGTTGAAGCTTTTTCTGCTGAATGAAAACTTTGTCACAACACACTGAATTAGTTCAGAATGGCTTGTTCAAATGGTGAAATTTTATTGGTACATATATTAATTCAGTTCTGTTCAGGCAATCAGCAGGGTATAGGGGCAGTGCAAAAACAGGTTTCATTTGGTTGAGGGTTAAATGTGAGGTAATGCACACTCTTAATGCCACTTTTTATAATTGTAGCTACTTCACTATACTTTTCTCTCTTGAGGCTAGATGCCCAAACCGGATTAAGACTTTCAGTCCTCCTTTAGCCACTCGCACTCCTCTGTCACTTTTCCTCTGTGCTGCTTTTGTTTCTTCTTCCTCCAACTCACAGGTGTGTCTGACTTATCTCCTCATATATGTCAACTTCCTTTTTGAAGTTTAAATGAGCTACTCTGTTTTCTTTAATAATATAATACTAATCAATTCTATTTATACAGCACTTTTTTTTAACAAGGTTACAAAGTGCTTTACAGAAACAAAATAAAAAACAGAGATCATAAAAAACAGAAGATAAAATAAAGTAAAAATTAAAAATAGAATATATAAGTATATAAATAAATAAAGTAAATATTAAAAATGTCTCTGCTATAGTGTAAATATATGTGTGTTACAGGTAAATGATGTTGTGTCTATTAGTTCCTCTCGTCTTGACTGTCCTCCTGACTGAGACATCTGCTTCACTGTCATCTTCAGGTAAGAAAAACAGTAAGATGGAGATTCCTGTCAGTCACATTAAAATAATAATGACATTTCTCGTCTCCACAGTGGCTTTGTTCATTATACTGAATAAATATGTAATTCAAATGGCTTTTTCAAATTTAATACTTAAATAACGTGTCAGCAGGGACGGAGCAGGTCTTTTCATGCCCACCTCGGTGGCTCCTGTTTGGTCAGAGATGCTTCGCTTTCTACCCTGTGTGGAGCTCCTGGAGCATGCCGATGTAAACTGAAGATATAACACATTTAAGTTTATAAAACAGAAGATTCAGTATTACATGGTTTTGATGTGGTTTTGAGTGTGTGTGTGTGTGTGTATGTGTGTGTTAGTTATTGTGCTCTCAGGCTGCTGGTAAACTGGCGTCGCTTCACACACCAGAGGAGAGGCAGTTTGTCCGTCTGCTAGCAAACACACACACACCTGTGTGGCTGGGTGGATACCAGGAACAGCAGGTATGGTGTCTGTGTCAGCGTGCTGTGCTCTTGTTTTTTATATTTATTTAAAAACCCTATCCAGTGGAGGAGAAAGTATTCAGATCCTTCAGTAGGAGCAGAGCTTGACTGGGACAAAAAATTGGCCCTGGCATTTTTGGCCCACCAAAATTAGTTGGACACCTGGGGTTGCCACCTTCAATAAAGAAAAATAAGGGACGCCTGCCGGAGCGGGGGCCACACCCCTTGGGGGCTCTGCAATGACAGGCCTGATGGTGGGCCAGTGGTGGTATATCATAACTTGGTCATATTGTCATAGCTGAACACACAACTATGAAAATATTAAACATAGGCCAACAATGTGTGACAGCAAGACCACAAAAATAGGATGTGAACTGTATTTTATTAACTTATAAAATCAACATGTCCATAACTTATTAACTATAAAGGTTAAAACAAATGCTTTGATACAATTTGATTGAAAAGACTTTGGCAAAATTATTTATCATTGTTTGCAGTAATACTATCCAAACAATGAAACCACACATAAATAACCTATCTACAAACATTTCTCAATTTAATTCAACGGCATTTTTATGATTGGTCAGTCAATATATTTAAGTATTTATTTTTTCATGGGATGCTGCATTAAATACAACTCAGAAAAACATATTGATTCCAATTCCAATATTTAGTTCTTAAATAAGGGATGATTCCATATTTTAAGCGACGGGGGGGCAACACTATGGACACCCCTCACAATACACCGTGATTCCAGATAACATGTGTACCTACTGTAATATTTCCAGCTGAGTATTATGTTCCCTGTACAGGGTTGGAGAGTAATGGATTACATGTAACAGCGTTACGTAATCAGGATACAAAAAAGAGTAACTGTGTTACAGTACAGAAAACAATGACATAATAAGATTACAGGAACAATTTGAAAATTCTGTGATTACTCATAGGGATTAGGCTACTTTAAACAGAAAGCTTCCAGGAAAGTGAATCTGCCTCCTTGTGTGTGACAGGTGTGTAACAGTATGTAACAGCATGCCTGTTTCTGTAAAAACACAAAGCTGGGGAGGGACGTGTGGCAGACATTGATTGGCGTTTATTATATCAATAAGTAGCACCGAATGTGTGTTAACCTTATATTGACATCAATATTCACAATTAAGTTGTTACATAACTGTTTGATAATCCAGTGTGACTACTTACCTGCCGATGGGGCAAATTGTCACAAGTGCACACTCTCTATTCAACACTCCATAATGAGATAAGATATGAAGATGTAATGAATACAACACTTCTGCCCAAGACTTCAATCTTTCATTTGGTATGACATTTGTACCACTGTGATGTACGGTGCTCAGTAAATATTAGACACTGTGAAAAGTGTGACAACATACCCCGCTCTGCCCTATTTCTATCAGTTTATATATAGGCCTATCAGGTCGGGAGATGAGACTTTGTCAGTTCAAATGCCCTCTCTCCCTCTCACTCCCCATATCTGCGCAGCGTCATGCACATTGGCACACCAAACTAACAGACAGGCAACAGCTCCTCCCAGCTCCTCTCCCAGGTGTGTTTGTCTTGGCTTGTGTGGCATTGAGTGGTGATGAACAACAACGACTAATCTACTAGTGCCTCTAGTTAACAGCTCATTGGCCAAAAGACAAATACAGGTAACTTGTGACCTGCTAACATGCATGACTCATGAGCTACTTGCTAATGTAATAAGTTTAGCTCAGTCAATATATCCATACAGGCTAATGTAGCTACTGGACTTAATTGAGACACTACAGGTGAATAAAGTAAAATCATAATGTCAACACAACTGCCACATTGATATGCAAAGTAGGCATTATTTGCATACATTTGACAAGGCACTGCAGGTGAATAGGATAAACAAAATAACTAATGCACATCACCACAGAATGTTTCCAGCTACTGACTAACATCAAAGGTCTTTTCCCTGAAATGTTGGTTAAATATGCAGATTAGCTGGTTTTGGTTCATTTAGAAGAAATCTACAGATGCAAACAGACGGAGGGTAGAAGGTTTAAAACAAACAACATCTTAATGTGAAGTTTGGAAGTTTTCTTTCCATTTCAGTAAAAGAAGACAATGGAAGCAAAATAGGCTGACGTCTCAAAATTGATACATGAAAAAAGTGTCCTGCCTTAAACAGCAGGCTCTAGATAGCCCTCCCTCAAATGTGAAACTAAAGCATAAAATCCACTGACTCTGGCTACGGCGCGTTACAGCTGCGCTGCGGTTGCGCTGCAGTTGCCAGAGGTAATCGCGGCAATTATAGTTAATGCTCGTGGGTCCACCAGATTTGGCCGCAGCACATCCGAGAAGTGTCCCAGAAGAGTCCCAGTGGCTCTCCACTGTGCTCCGCAGAGAATAGGGTAGGTAGCAGGTTTATTTTTGATTTAGCAGCACAGAGCTGATTGAACCAGGCAGGAAGTCAGACACAGCACTGCATATAGAATCCGGTCAATTTTTTAAAATAAAACTCCTGATTGTAAAACAAAAATAAACATAGTTAAAACAGACACAAAACGGTGTCACCAATTAACCTAGTCAGCATGTCTTTGGACGGAGCACCCGGAGAGAACCCATGCAAACTACACACAGAAAGACCTGGAACGACCAAGGTTCAAACTCAAGACCTCATGTTAACCACTGGACCACCGCGCCGCCCCACACAGGAATCAGAGTAATTTATTAAGGATTAAGACAAATGCACCAATTCCAGCACCCAGTACTAATACTAATTCAAATGGCACTCATCAATGTGAGATCACTTTCAAGTAAGCCTTTTATTTTAAATGATTTTAAATTTGTATGCAAATCTAGATTTTATGTTTTTAACTGAATCCTGGTTGCAAACTAATGTCTATAGCTAGCTAGCTGAACTGTGTCCGCATCAGTTTTTCAGCAAAGCCAGGGTCAGTGTTCGTGGTGGGCTAGTGAGTCTGCTCAGGAAAAATTTTACTACTACTCTGTGATGAATTTACCTCCTTTGAAGTTCTCACTTTTAAACTTGGTGGCCTGCAACCAACCATATTTGTTGTAATTTATCGTCCCCCAATGCTATGGATAAGTATACCAGAGCAAGTAGATCAATGTACTCATTTGCACTCATTTACTAACTCCATGGTGATCAGAGGTAGCCATGGAGTACACAACTCATACTCAAGTACAAGTAGCCTACAAGTCATTTTCACAGCAACATTGGATTACCAACGCGATGCTGACAAAATAAGACTGCATTTGGAAACTGTGCTAGCTATAAAAACAATGTCAAATAGTTTATACAGTGCTGTATGACAGAGAGTGATCATCAGCAGTAGGTGACAGTCTCACTTTATGATAGTGTTATACAGAGAAGTACTAAAACACATATACAGCTGGTCCAGAGACCTGTTGCCAAATGCAGCTTCGGTGTCTGGCCCCGAGCAAAGGGATGCATAATCATTTACACAGTCTTGGTTTCTATGTTTTGAAGAGAGATCCTCTCCCAGCCTTGAATGAACATTCAAGGAGAGGAGAGGAACAATACGAGGGGGAAATCACCAAAACAATCTCACAGCTCTGACCTAAATTCTTGTAAATGTGGACGGACTAACATAAGGAGTAAAGAAGAAGGAAAGGTTAAGGATAAAAACACAATACATATATGTCTATGAGACATAACAATACTAGTAATAATAATAGTAATAATAATGATAATATCAAAAGAACATACATAAAAGATTAAATGTAAGAACACACAATTTTCTGCTATAACAATCCTCCCTCCGGCTATATATGGACATCCAGGTACAGAAAATTGACAATGGAAAATTAGCCTTGGTTGACTTTGCAGGACATAGACATTGTTAAACTATGAACAAGCAGAGGATCAAACATATTTTTATTTGTGCTCATCCTGGATGAGAACCTTTGCTGTCAAATATCATGTATCACATATTCATAACTGATCCTGTGGGACTAAACAGGGTAATCTACAAAAGCTACAGGTTTAAATGTTTCTTTGCAGGACTACTTTTGAGACCTTTGTTTTGAAAAAAACAAACAAAAAAACTGTTGCCTGGTTCCATCAGATAAAAGCTTCTCCAAGTGTGTGCGTTACTAACCAATCTAGTGGTCCTGTCACCAAAATGGAATTAATAATAATAATGGTTTTTATTTGTAATTAATTCTCTAACATGAATTCTATTTGTCTTTCTAACAATCATATGTTAATATCTCAATATTTAACAGTCACAAGCTTTTATGGTTCATTGTACTAAAAGTACATCATACAACCACATCAATAGAGACTTTATTCAAATCCGGCTGCGATTTGATTTCTTACTTTAAACTCAAACTAAACGCCCTCGGGGCATCCTGATGGCATCAATGTACACATTAGGATCAATAGAGGACAAGTCTGGAATGGAGCATTTCTGCCTGTGAGGCGGTGAGGCATCGAATGGCATGATAAGGACATCCAATGCCAATACTACTCTCGCGCATGTATCTCTCCATCCTTCCGGCAGAGTTTGGTACAGCCGGCCACTCCCGCGGGACCAATAGGGGTCAGAGATGGCACGGACTTGGTGTGATAGCATGTCAGCACTAGGCTTGTATGCAGTGTGTCTTTGTTGTTGTCTACTGTGCATTCAGTGGTGCATTCCTAGGTGTGTGAGTACACACCAGGGAAATGCCCCACCGACTAACTATCCGTGTGAACCTTTGAATGAGTTTCACCTCGGTGAAAAGATTCAAATTTGATGTCTGTCGCTACTGTGGTGTTTTGAGGAGCTGGTTTGGCGGTGCAAGGAGTGGATATTTAGCCTAAGTTTCTAACAGGGCCGTGTTGATTTTGTATCCGCGTGTGAGCATGCAGTCCCAGGCCCCGGTCGGAGAATGGGAAAGGTTAAAATTTGGAAACTACATGTGAGTGTTCCGCACAGGCTGTGTAAGGCAGAGGCAAGTCCCTAGAGCGTAGCTTCCCGGTCATGCATGCATAGCAATTATAATTTACAGTGACGGGCACAGAACTGTTCAGCACTCAGGTATCAGGCGTTCCCATCCGGTGGGAAGCTCAGTGGTGTTACTGCTCGCTTTGATCTGTTAAGACTATGCGGTATCAGTGTGGTCGAGTTGGATGCAGATGGATGTTTGTCAAACGTGGACAGAATAGGAACCACCATAATCACAGAAATACCAGTCAAAAACAACGTTGACCTAACCACTCCCACCTTGGCAAGGAAAGGGTGCCATGGACGTGTGGACCTGGATCCCGTCATTGATTCCTTGTTGGTCACTCTGTATTTCATTACATGTAGTGTAGTGTTTGGCTGCCTGCTTCTTTCTTCTTCCCTACCCGCGCTCACGTCCCCGCCTAACAATGAATGTTATATAACTATTCCTATATATGTGGTCAGTTCTTTTACCGCGATGTCCTCAGTCGAATTGGAGTGACTTGTTGTTACCTGAACACAGGTAGGTTACTCCTCTAGTGTGCTGTCCTTAGCACGTCTGGTCCACTGAGCTTGAGCCAGTTGAGTTGGGATGTGGATAGAGGGCTTGAAGTGGTGGTAGGGCTCTGGGATAGGCTTACAATGGCTGGCGTGGACCCAAGTATCCCTTCCCGTGACTTTCACTGTGGTTCGGTGATTAAAAGCACTTGGAAAGGACCCACAAAACCAATTAAAGGAAAACCTGTGGCCCTTGATGAGTACCCAAGTCCCTGGCTCCAGGTGAGGGAGAGTAGACGTGGCTACATAGGGCAGCTGTGAAGGCAATGTCACTTGCGCATATGGGAAAATGTTTCTTGCTTCACCAAAACAATTTTCTCATACTGTTCCCATTTTTCAGCACCAGCACTCTGGAAGTTGCTGATGCCATTACCCAGGAAGGAAAACAGAGATGAATTTCAGTTTTTAGGCTTAAGACAGTTATTAAGACAGTATTTAATTTATTCACATGTTGTTATTTCCATCCATTATAAGATCACATCTGGACCTATAGGAAAGACACAGATTACACAGATGGCTGACGTAATCTGTACTCTGCGCATGCGTTGGCATCTATACCCACCTATCGGAAGCTCCGTCTTAAACCGGACTTTTATCCAGTTTTAATCCACACTTTTTTGTTACATTTTATATATCCTTTTTATTTAACTTAAGTTTTTAACTTAAGTTTTACGTGAGTTAAGGATTTTAGTCATCCGACATGGATTTTAAGGTAGATGACCGTAAAAACGCCATCAACGCGTCACAGCTCCGGTGACTATGCTAGCCGAGATAACTCTGCCCCATGAGGACTGCACACTCCTTAAGAAAGCGAACAAAAAGATTGCTGACCTTATGGAAGACATCCGACGACTTTCAGAGGAACTCAAAGAGAAAGATTCCAACTGGCTTTATGGATGTGGCTTCAGTATAAGCCAAACAGATTGTTTTTCTTAGCACAACCGCTAACATCCAGGACTATGGGACCCCTCTACCCTTCCAAGGCTTTCCTCCTGCTCGACTCAGAAGCATCAGTCAACCTGGGCTGAAGTGGTGGTCCGTGGCTGCAAGAGAGGCTCGGATGGGGCTGCCTCTCCTCTGCACATCGGCCTCTCCAACCGCTATGCAGCCCTGTCTGACGACACTCCGGTCCATCCAGCAGATGCACCTGCGGATTCAAGTCTCCCTGATACGGATCTCTTTCGATGGATTGTGCCTACCTGTTATGAGTTGTAGTTTTTTCCCTGTGGGTTTGAGTTTTTGCCATTGTTTCATGTCTATTTGCCTGTTTTTCCGTGTCCGTTCCTTGTCCTTAGTAGTTTATGTCGTCTTTTATCTTAGCTCTTGGTCCTGTGTTTCAGTTCTTTGTCTTTGTTCCCAGTCCAGTGCCTCGGTTATGTTTTAGTATTTACTTCTTGTTCCTCGTCTGCATTATTTTAGTTTAGTCTGCTCTGTATTCTGTGTCTTAGCTCCTCGTTCTGTGTCTCGGTTTATGTCTTAGTGTTTTGGGTTCTGTCCTGTGTCCAGTATCAGTTATATAGTCTGTGTTTTGGGGTTCACTCTTGTCCGTCTCTGTCTGTCACTCATGTCTGTCTTGTCTGTCGTCTAGTGTTCGGTAACCCTTGTCATGTCTGTTACCCCAGTGATCCCTCTGCATGTCTGCCTCTGTTTTCCTCTGCTCTCTCTCTCCCTGCCTGTGCCTCGTTAGCCTCATGTCTTTCACCTGTGTTGCTCCCGCCCTGCTCGTTAGTCCCTGTGTATATATACCTGGTGTTTCTGTCTTGTCCTTGTCGGATCATTGTATGTTGTCACCTTGAGTTGCAGTGTGTGTTTCTTGTGTCGTCAGCCACACTCGTCGTGTCTCCGTGTTTCCCTGCTCGTTTTGGATTTTGGTTTTCTGTTGGACAACCTTTGTTTTGGACTTAGTCTTTCAGCCACTCAGTTTGTAAGTGTGCTCACCTTTTGTTTAATTAAAACCCTCGAACTATACCTGCTCCACTCTGTGTCCTGCATTTGGGTTCTCCAACCTGCTTCACCACACCACTTACTGTGACACTACCGACAATGTTGCATCTCCTCCACTGGCTACATCTCCTGCGCTGGAGGCAAACGGTGATCGGCTGGGCCGCCGGTCTGCCGCAGGGCCTGATCGGCGGCCGTCATCCCGGTCAAAAACCTCTGCTTCCCGACGTAGGATCCTGAAGGAGGCTGTGCTCAGATGCTCCGGAGGCCGTCTCTAGCCTGCACCGTCGGGTAGCCCTTCTCTCAGGTCTATTACTGCTACTCCAACACAACACTCGGCAGCTCACACACTCCATCCTCAGTCCGCACGCAGTGTTGAAGCAAATTCTGCTCAGTCCTGCTCTGGAACCCCACAACGGCATCTCCTCATCCCCTTTTCTCCCCAACCACACTAATAATTGGTGACTCCATAACCAGAAACATCCGTTTCTTTAACGCTACCACTCACTTCTTCCCCGGTGCCACGGCTGACATTTTTAAAAAACTCTAGGACCTGATGCCATCGCTCCCGTCCTCCATCACAAGAGTGATAGTCCATGTGGGAACAAATGACTCAGCTCTTCAGCAGTCTCAGCTGACAAAATCAGATTTTAACCGTCTTCTTAACTTTTTAAGGCAGTGTGGAAAGTGCATTTTTATCTCTGATCCCATTCCCACTGTTGGTCGTGGTGCTGGCCGCTTCATTAGACTCCTTGGCCTCCACGACTGGCTCCAGTCTGCCTGCAGGGCTCACGGTGTGTGTTATGTTGATAACTTTAATATTTTCTGGCAAAGAATGTCTCTTTTTAAGACAGACGGACTTCACCCAAACAAACGGGGCTCAGAAATGTTAGCTGCTCACATACAGCATGTGGTGCGGTCCACACATGACTTTCATGAATGACTAATCATTCATGCAGCACACCTGGACACACCACCGGTCACTGAACAGATCTCTGCCTCACTGCCACTAACAGCTGTCTCCACCTGCTGGCATGTAAAGCCGTCTGCTCCCAGCGCTGTTCCAAAGACTTCTATTCCTGTCATCATCAATCACAGACCAGTAAACCGAAATGTGCACATATATTAATCTCTTAAGGATTAGGACAACTGCACCAATTCCAGCACCTAGAAAAAAGTCATTTAAAATGGCTCTCTTCAATGTGAGATCTCTGTCAAGTAAGACATTTATCGTAAATGATTTTATCTTGTCTGCAAATCTAGATTTTATGTTTGAAACTGAATCATGGTTGCAAATGAATGACTATAGCCAGCTAGCCGAACTGTGTCCGCCTCAATATGATTGTTTTAGTCAACTGAGGGTCAGTGGTCGTGGTGGTGGGCTAGTGAGCATGTATAGGAAAAATTTTTAAATGTCATCAAGTACGCTGTGATCAATTTAACTCCTTTGAAGTTCTCACTCTTAAAGTTGGAGGGCTGCAACCTATCATATTTGTTATAATTTATCGCCCCCCAAAACCGCCTGGAGGATTTTTATCAGAACTTCCTGAATTTTTACCTACTCTGGTTTTAAATATGACAGAATTGTTCTTTGTGGCGATTTTAATATTCATGTTGATGACCCCACCAATGTTAATGCAACTGATGTTTTAAATATGGCCACTTCTTTTAACTTCAAACAACATGTCAAAGGGCAAACACATAACCGTGGTCATACACTGGACTTGGTTTTTACCCTGGGTTTCAGCATTTCCTCAGTGGAATTAGTGGACATGACCATATCTGACCACAGATGTATTGTTTTTAGCTGCGATTCGCCTGTTACTCATGCCGCCTCACCAAGCCCCGTGTGTTCTCGCATCTTTAATGAACAAAGTGTTTCAAAGTTTTGCACATTCTTTCAGAGCCAAAGCCAACACCTGTCTGATTCCAACACCACCAATCTGGTCGATCACTTCAATCATATCTGCTTGTTGTTACTAAATATTTCTGCTCCTCTAAAGGTTAGGCCTACGTCTAAAGCTAGTAAGCAACCCTGGATAAATGACAGAATTTGCAGCCTAAAAAGGGAATGCAGACGGAAAAAATCCAGTCTCCAAGTCCATTACCTCAGTCTAAAGGATTTATTAATTAACTACAATAACATGGTTAAGGATGCGAGAACACACTATTTTTCTTAACTCATTACTAAACACAATCCCAGGTTTCTGTTTAAGACTGTGGATCAGCCGGTAAACCCAACCCCTCCTTGTGCCTCAGCTGGAAGTAATGATGACTGTGAATTGTTTTTATCTTATATTACCAATAAGGTGGTGTCAATCAGAGCCTCTATTACCCCTGCGGCCTCTTACTAAGAGGTTCCTCACCAGCAACAAGAGAGTTTTAACCAGTTTTATCCCATCAACTTGTCTGAGCTTTTAAAAACAGTATCACAAATGAGTGTCCTCCAGCCCACTTGATGTAATACCTACAAAGTTTTTACTGAAAGTAATAGATTCTGTTGGGCCCTGTTTGATCTCTGTTTCAGGAAGTACCACAGCACTGAGACTGCCCTGCTCAGTCCTGGTACTCCTGGATCTTAGTGCTGCATTTGACACCATTGATAAACCTCATGTTAGAAAGACTGAGACACTGGGTGGGGATCTCTGGTACTGCCCTAGAATGGTTTTTAATCCTACCTGTCAAATAGGAAGCTTTGCGTGTTTGTAAACAATTTCTCTTCGTTCTGTCCAGTTAAATATGGTGTGCCTCAGGGGTCAGTCTTAAGACCCATTTTGTTTTCCTCGTCTCTGCTTCCCCTTGGACATTTTATCCATAAACATGGTATTTCTTTTCATATTTATGCTGATGACACACAAATGTACTTGTCAGATCCACAGACCCTGAAATGCTGAGTTCACTTACCGACTACCTTTGTGAAGTTAAAAAATGGATGTCAAATAATTTCCTCCAGCTGAACTCAGACAAAACAGAAATCCTGGTCATCGGGTCCCAGCAGATGGCAAAACAAGTACTGCCATCTGCTGGTTCCCTAGTAAATCACATTAAGCCTGTTGCAAAGAACCTTGGTGTCTGGTTTGATAGTAATTTAAATTTCAAGCAGCACACCACAAAGCTTGTTCAATCATGTTTTTATCAACTTAGAAATATTGCAAAAATTTGATCTATGTTAACTTTTAAGGACACAGAGACCATTTTACACGCCTTCATCTCATCACGCCTGGATTATTGCAACAGCGTTTTCACTTGTTTAACCCAAAAATCTACTGATCGAGACTCCAGACTGTCCAGAACTCAGCTGCCAGGCTTTTAACCAGAACAAAGAAATGACTAAATTACCCCTATTTTAGCTTCACTACACTGGCTCCCAGTATGTTTTAGAATTTACTTTAAACTTTTATTGATCACTTTTAAAGCTCTTCATGGCCTCTCGCCTTGTTATATTTATGACCTTTTAGTCCCATACACACGAGCACGCACCTTGAGATCCTCGGGCAGAGTTCTGTTGTCTGTTCCAGAGTCTCGACTGAAAACTAAAGGGGACAGAGCGTTTGCTGTCAGGGCCCCGAGGCTCTGGAACAACCTGCCTGAGGAAATCAGGTCGGCTGAGTCAGTGAACTCTTAAGTCCCTTCTTAAAACATACTTTTATAGGAGAGCCTTTCCCAATCTTATTTTACTTTATTTTATCCCTTTTTATTTTATTCTATTTTACTTATTTTATATTTATCTTAAACGTGTATTTCAGACTTTTCAATGTTTTCTTGCTTTTATCTTGTATTGTTTCTGTATTGTGTTATGGGTATTGTCTTTACACTTGTTAAAGCACTTTGTAATTTGTTTTTGAAAAGTGCTCTACAAATAAAGATTATTATTATTACTATTATATTATTACTACAGCATGAGATTTTAAGTTGGTCCGTAGTTTTTAGTTACTCCACAATGTCTCTAAGATAGACAGTACCATTTTCTAAACCGGTCCCACCCTCTCTGAATGAGTCTTAACCTTGGAGCTCAGAGATTTAGTGTAAACCCTTGTTAATCATCCATCTGTACTGTAGGCAAACTCAAACAGTTAAAGGAAAACACTTAAAGAACAATTTAAAGCATTAAAACTCATGAATGTTATTGAAATCTGTTAGTTCAGTAATTCAGTCCTTATTGGTCCCTTGGGACACACATGAGCAACCTACTGGATCATGTTTTGAAAGGCTTAAACAATAACATTCAACAACATAGAATGAGCTGGCAGCATCTGTTCTGGCTTCTCCTGTGAGAATCTGTTAGTGTGAATTTTATCATTAAAGGTCAGCAAATGGGTGCAGACAGACAAACATCTAGTTCAGTATAAAATAAGCAACTGGACAACAAAGCACCAGGCAACTGGTTTCCCCCCAAAGATGTAGTGTCAGAACAGGTCAGGTGTGGTCATCCACCTAAGTAAGAACGGAGGTCAGGTCTTGGTATTCCCCGAGTATGGCGAACTGTAGAGAGCCTTTTCAGTCAGGCAGGCTCTGTCATCTCAGTTTCAAGTCAGGTAAAGTGCACTGTTTTCACCATGAATCATGGGAGAGATATTCATTTCTCTTTTACCCATCCATCCATAGTCATCCGCTTATCCTGCATACAGGGTCGCGGGGGGCTGGAGCCAATCCCAGCTGACATCGGGCGAAAGGCGGGGTACACCCTGGACAGATCGCCAGTCCATCACAGGGCTCTCTCTTTTAACCTTTGTTAATAATTAGGATCCTTTGTCTACAAAATCATCATCACCTCTTTATGGTGATTGGTTTTGGAATAGATGGAAAAGCAGTCAGAGGGAGAGATGCACTCTCACTGTGATCACATGTCCCAGGTTTATCCTGTCTGTTCGAATTGCAATTAAGACAGACTAGCCTTGTGTGTGACCATTGTGAGCTAACCGCTTTAGCAAGCACTGGTCAAATCAGCATGCTTCTTGTAATGGACTGCAGAATGAAAACCAACCAGTCGCGTTGTTGATGTAAAATTTTAACCAGGCCTTTGAATCACCAACAGAGAAATGTGTGGCATTTGATGTAATCAAAAGAATTTGAGACCTAGTGCTCGCGGATGCACTGCACCATTTACTGCTAGTTGGTACTCTACCACTCTGTGCTCTGTTGGTTGGCCTTCCCCACCGATTTTCCTTCAATAGAAAGCTGCAATACTGTGCAGTGGAATGTATTCAAAAGTCTGTTTGTTTGTGTTTCTGCCTACCCCTTGCATGCAGCAGAAGGGGTATCTGTATGTACGTGTGTCTTGTTTGCCTTAAAGGTCACCCTCTCTCCCCATTCACAGTGCTCTGATTACTGAACGGAGTATTTTGTCATGATTCATCAAAATCTGAATATCACATACCACATAACACCATATACTATACATCTTCTAGGGCAGTTTTAAACAGACGATGTGGCAATGATTTATTCAGTATCAGATTAATACAGTGATAGCCTAGTTGTCAGTACATCCACTGGTACACAGCAAAAATGAACTGTTATTAGTTAATTTGGCGAGCTGTATGTTAACAAATCATACACTGATTAAAAGGTTCAGGTAATTTTCATTAAGACTCTCTACGCTGTTTCAGCCTGAGCTTTATTTTCTGAGATGGGAGAATTTAGAAAGTTGCGCGGCACTGCGGAGAGCCTCCAGCTGCAGGAACACATGGATTAGGAGCGTCAGACTTCATCCAGCCAGAGGGAACGACCACTGACCAGCAACTGGCAACACAACTAATAGGTCTACCACCGGAGAGGGAGCGGGCGCTGGTGCATACAGGGCGAGAGACGACGCTACTGATTTACGCATGATTCATGATGATAGGCTACAGAAAAATAGAAATGAATGGCAAAAATAGCATATTGTCGATATTTAAGAGCCAAAATATTACAAATCGTGTTTTCAGGGGAGCTCATGTCTTATTAAGAGGAGTAAAGCTCCCCCTGGCTCCCTCGTAATTAGCACACTGGCTGTATAGCCTCTGTTAAATATATACATGCCTGTACCGTCACAAACTGATGCTACAGGGCTTCCCCTACTGCGTTGACCTATGACTGGATTCCCAGTGCGTTACAAACTAACACTGATGGCCCTTGACAATGCGTCCATTTGTGACGAGTTGGGGAGTGAGAACGGGTTGTAGGGATATTTACAATTTTTCCATTCTGAATATAAAAATATAATAGAATTTAATGCAGTTATCAGTAATCAGTTTTTAACTTAAAGGTTCATTGTAAAAGTTTTAATGACAAACTTAAGTTAGTTACCTGTCCAGCAGAAAACAGCCGTGATAACAAAACACGCTCTGTAGCGCTGTTTGTCCGTTGTCGGCTATTGTAGAAACATGACAACAAAATACCTCCATAGAAGGGGGTGCCCGCGGTTATGTAGATATAAATGTCTCATTCTAAGGTAATAAAAACATAATGGTTCATTATGTAAGGTCTTTATACACCACTAAATCATAGTTATGGATATTATATTGCATTTCTGTCAATAGATACTCAATAGAAATATTACGCACTGAACCTTTAAGCTACTTTTTTTGGATAACGCAGATGTTCTATATTTACAATGCATTAAAGTTTTTCTTAATGTCCAAATAAACCTTTCTTATAGCAGCATTTCTTAGTGCAAGTTATTTTTTAGAACGTTGTTAACAAATGCTTTTTAAAAAGTGATGTGGACAACATCTGCCATCTCAAAAAATGATGGGGACATGTCCCCAGAGTCCCAAGTGTAAATTACACCTTTGACCCTACCTTCCTGCTCCCTCCCTACAGGTCCCTGTTAAACTACTCCATGCTTATGGCTGCACCTCCACTCTCCTCCTGCTCTCTCTCTCCCTGTCACTTTGCTCCTCTGTCACACGCCTCCTCCTCTGCCTGGCAGGGGCTATGGCTCTCCTTTACTGCACTGCAGCTGAAGTTGAAGCTACTGCAGCCTGGGGTTTTTTTGGCCCGCAATGCAAGAAACAGGCCACACGGGGGGCCAGTAATAGATGTGACTGGGCCAGCCCGGTGTCAATATAGTAAATTACTCAATGGGCCCTTTAATTTACATTACACCACCCCAAAGGTGCGGCGGCCCACCGGGCATTTGCCCACTATGCCAGATTACCAGTCCAGAGTACTCGTACCACACTGTAAAAATACTCTATTACAAGTAAAAGGTCTGCATTGAAAATGTTACTTGAGTATGTAAGTATTAAAAGTAAAAGTTCTCAGTGCAGTAAATTGTCCCTTGTGACTGTTACACTATTATATATTCTATCATCAGGTTATTATTCCTCATGTCTTAATGTAAAGCAGGAGTTTACTGCTGTAGTTGTTGAGGTGGAGCTCATTTTGAGCTATTTTGGATCTGACTTCATTATGGATTAATCTGCTGATTATTTTCTCCATTAATCTATTGATTGTTTGATATGTAAACACTTTTTAATAGTGAGAAATACTATCACAATTACACAGAGCCCAAAGTGACACCTGTCTCTTTGCTTTTCTTTCTGAAGAATGGCTCTTGGTTTTGGAGTGACGACTCACCCTTCAGGATGAGTGGTTGGACCAATCAGAGGCAGGGAAATACCAGCGAAGGCGGGGCTTGCATGGAAATGGAACCAAAAAGTAAAAGAAAAAACAAGGATAGTTAAGAAATTGATTATTTCAAAATGAATAAATAACGTATCTTTGAATTGCACAATACTTCATTATTCCTCTTTAAAAACTAAATCCTTCTGTGTGTTTTGTGCTCAGGTGGAAAGCTGCACAGTGCCCCCTGTGGAGAGCTCAGGTTCTACATCTGCTCCACCACAGCCAGGTAGGCTAAAGTCTGAAAACAATGTTGGAGGGAGTGTTCAGGTTATTTACTTTAAGTGACACAAAATCTGTTGAGTATCAGATATGGATGTGCGGATCGATACTAAAGTATTGATATTTCTGATAATGTTTCCTGCTCTAGGATTGATACTCATATAAAAGGATTGCTTTCTAAACTCAGTAATTTGGAGTCGGTGTGTGTTGTTGTGTGGCACCTACAATATTGACATATGCCGCTATGTTGTTTAATATTACATTAAGTTAGTGAAAAAACAGATGATCAACTAACATGATGAATTAATTTTAACATTATTATTTGGGTTGTCAAATGATAGAACTATAGGAAAAATAACTCCTTCTATTTTAACGCAGGATTAATCAAAGTGGGCTACTTTATGATCAGCGACCGGACTGGCTGCTGTCTGTGTGTCTGTGAGAGTCGCCAAAGTAAAACAATCAATTTTGACTCCCCTTCCAACTTTGACTAAAAAATTTGATTTTAGAAGAGAAAAATTTAGCATGAGTAGCATTTGTAACTATTTTAGCCTTCTGACTGACTGTACACATGACATGTTGGTAGTTAACAGTATAACTGTGACTTAAGTTTTAACCAGTCTTGACCAGGGGTCTCATTTATAAAAGTGTGCATAGAAACCTCACTAAAAGTGTACATGCGCCCTAAAGCCACATATATATATGCCCAAAAAATAGTCAGCCCCTTTTCCACTGCAAGGTACCAGCTCAACTCGTCTGGCCTCTGCTCGCCTTTTTTTGGTTTTCCATTGTGGAAAAGTTGTACTTATACCTGCTACTTTTTTTCACCTCTGTCGAGGTTACAAGCGAGCTGAGGCGATGCTAAAAGTCCAAATGTGTGATCGACCATGTGTGTCTGAACCTTGAATCAGCTCATGAAGAAAAATTTTGTATTATCTGCTCACCTTGAATAACTTCTCTGTTTATCTCCAGCTCCTCTTCCAAAGTTGTCCCCAGCGACAGGAAACCAGGTAACAGTTTACTGGTTGTTGTAGCATCCCAGTATGTATGGCAAAGAAATTACTGTTGGACCAGTCAAAACTCTAAGTCCACTTACTAACTTTTTACAGATCTTTCCCACTGGCAACTTTTACCAGTTACTGGCTGCACAATAGACTAAACACTGGAAACACTTCTTAATATAATGCAGGACTATTAAACATCACATAGCAATAACATTTAGATTTTTTCCCCCTCTGTCTCAGGAATCATCCACGGTCCAAGTCTGTTTAATGTTGTGTGGGGCAACAGCTACTTGTTGGCGGAGGAGATTCTCCGCTCGTCCTCCTTCCTCAAGGAGCTCTGGTCTGGTCAGCTGACTCAGCGCTGCTACAACAACTTCATCCAGCAGGAGGCGCTCTATCTGCACAGAGTCAGCAGCACACTGGAGGTCAGAGGTTTAAGATTTTCCTGGTTTGTCTGTTTTTGTCTTTCTACCCATTTATCTCTCTGCCTTTCTTTCTTTACTAAACTATACTCTGATGCTCGTCTACTGACTCATCATGATTGTTTGAATCATGGAGAGACCTCCGCTTTGTTTTGGATATAATCCGACCCAGAGTTGGCTTTCATCCTATTAGGGAGGTGAACTAACTTCACTGCAAAACATGTTAAACAAATTGTGATTGAATTAAAGGTTCAGTGTGTAATATTACTGAGGATTTATTGACAGAAACGCAATATAAGATCCATAACTATGTTCTCAGTAGTGTATAAAGACCTTACATAATGAACCATTATGTTTTTATTACCTTAGAATCATTTATATCTACATAACCGCCGGCACACCCTCCTATGGAGGTTGCAGTGTTGTGTCATGTTTCTACAGTAGCCGACAACTGACAAACCGTGCTACAGAGCGTGGTTCGTTGTTACGGTGTTCTTCTGCTTGTATAACTCCGGCAGTGTAGACGCCCATCACTACATTAAATGGGTCCGTAGAAGAAGAACAGGAAATAATTATAATAACAAGAATAAGCAGTCTCCGAGTGGTTTATTAGATGTAAGAAGAGAAGTGACATTTGGACAAATGAATGAGCACACATGTTATTTAGCACGAGAGCTGACAGCCAATGGATTTTTATACCTTGAAGCATAAGGAGTCGGGACAGATACAGACAGATGAGGCAAAAAATCACGGACATAATCGGTGTGGATTTTCTCAGATGGAAGGCGACAGATGTTTTCAAAGCGGAGCTGAAGCTATCTGTTTTCTGCTAGAGAGGTAATGAAGTTAGTCGGACTTTAGCGATACTTTAGCTAGAAGCTGGCCATAATCACCGAGAGAAGTGATGTATTTCAGCTGTGGTTCAGGAGGTAGAGCGGAAGGTCAATCCCCAGCTCCTCCAGGCTGCATGTCGAAGTGTCCTTGGGTAAGATACTGAACCCTGAATTGCCTCTTTTCCGCCAGTGTATGAATGTGTGTGAATGTTAGTTTCTGTTTGAGCACTTAGGCTTAGTGTGTGAATGGTGAATGCAGATGAAGTGTAAAAGCGCTTTGAGTGGTTGAAAAGACAAGAAAGACGCTATACAAATACAGCATTTACATTTCCCCTGTCAGTGGTGTAAAATATGTAGTTGGACTATTCCATGTAGCCTTGTTGTTCTCCAGCGCTGTGGTTTGGCTTTTCCGGTTATGTTGGCGAAACAATCAGCTGATCAGTAATTGGCAATGGTAACGTTAGCTTACAGCCAGCTAAACTTTTACTGCTCTGGTAGAAAAAACACGTAGTTGGATTAATTTCATGTAGTAAAATTCCAGCGCTGTGCTTTGGCTTTGTTGGTTACCTTGGTGAGACAACCAGCTGATTACTAATTGGCAATGAAAATTGCAGCTTCCAGCGTGAAAGATCAGCCAGCAAAACTTTTACTGACCTGTTATAAAGAAATATGTTGTTGGATTGTAATTTAATGTAGTTATTCTACAGTGCTCTGTTATGGCTTTGCAAGGTGGACAGGAAGGTAACGGCACATTTCTGTCCACCTTGCAGAGACAAACCGCTGATGAATAATAATGACAATAAAACGGTAACAGCAGGGAAGCTGAGATCAGCAGCTAAACTTCAGTTGAATACTGCCCTGGTGGAAAACAAATATTTATTTTTGCTGCTAATAGTGACACATAGCATGACTGTGTGCCTGTCAAGTGACCATGAAAACTTTCCGAATTTTATTTTTGGATAGTGCTTCGCTACTGTGCACACAAATGTGTAATTTGTACTTTCACATGCTAAATGCCCATTAAAAGCTGCACCGTTTTACCACAAGCTGAAATTCTGGCAGTCAATTCTACTTTGTGTTTCTGTTGTATTTCAAAAAAATAAAAAAGATATGTTGGTAAGATTTGCAGATTGCTTATCTAATTAATTAAGCAAGCGAGAGGAGCCTTGATCCTCACCTGACAATACATTTGTAAACTTCATGTATTATGTGGTTTATAATGGACTGGTGCAGAAACAGTGAGGATTAAATTGTCAGTGGTCATACTTGATGCACTAGATGTGATAGTTTTTAAGATGTTCTTCATTTACTTTGGTATGTTGGTCCAGAAGTTGTAAAATACTGTATTACAGGAGTATGAGACATCCTGTAGCACTTCATTTCTTTATATGGCTGTTTATGGTTTTACTGAATAATCAAGTAAATATAATTTCTTAATATATCTATCTAAAGAAACCTGATTGACTCTATCTCACAGAGGACATCTTTTGTCTTTTCTCAGGAACCGCAACTGTAAATTTGCTTGGATAGGGGAGGGGTTGTGCAATTCGCAACTCTCACCACTAGATGCCACTAAAACTTACACACTGAGCCTTTAAATTAGATAATGTTAGCTTTCCAGCTAATGACGAGTTGCTAACGTTATCTGGTGCAAAATACTATAGTTATTTATCTTTCCACATTACTTCACCAGCTAACACGACCCATATTAATATCCTGTGTACTACCGGTATTATGTCAATGTGTTTTGGCCGGCAAGAAAGGATGTAACAGGACAAAATAAATGTGGAGCGCTTTGTTTCACAAGCCTGTAATGATGAAAGGCAGGGGCAGCTTCATAACATTCAATTTAGACAGCTTCTCCATCGGTCTTAGTCGCTTAAACTTACATGACCCACATAATATACAATAATGTAACCTAATGGCACAGGATAACACCACAGGGGAAGACCCATTCACTACAGTAACATAATTTACTGCGGTCTAACTGATATAAAGTGAAGCAACAATATAATTTGTAATATTCAGTCTAGTTCACTAACCATTTTGTTATCATCCAGTACGTTTAGCTGTGCTCACATTGCTGAGCCCCCGGGGAAAGATACACAAATCGTTCCTGAAACGATCAGACAATCTAATGCTGATGTATCACGCTGGCTAAATGCAGTTAATGTACCGTTATCATGTAACGAGCATGGATTAATTCAACCTCAAGCTGATAAAAAATATTACAGTAACGTTGCAGTGGGAGTTTACCTGAGTTTCCAGGATGTTGTGTGAAGCTGTCTCCTGGTAACTTGGACTTTGTTTAGGCTTGTTTGTTAATTAGAGCGGTGTTCTCAAATAGGGGTCCAGGGGGTCCCAGCAAAAAATCCATCCATAAGTAACACAGTGACAGAACGTATGACTATATTGTTAATGGATTTCATATACTTTCTGAAATAAATCATCTAAAAGTCAAAATTTTATCAGATGGGCGATCCTGGGACAAACTCTTTTCAAACTTAATGTTTGCACTGCTGTGAATGTGATTTTATTTCCCAGTCTGAGGTGAACTGGTGTGACTGGGCTGTGATGTAAGCGTCTTGTTTGTTCCTGCAGACACTGATGCGTAGTTTACAGGAAGCAGATGAGAACACGAGATCACTGCTGCTGGACACACTTCAACACTACAGCAGCAGAAACCAGGTGAGACAGACAGGCTTTGTTTACAAAGAGCAGTTTTGGTCTCTAATAAGGAGAATAACACCCGATCAGATTAAAAATGCCTCATGTAAGAACCTAGTTTTACGCATGCAAGGAATTTGTGTTGGCGACTAGGTGAGCAACAACAATAAACATACACCTCTAAAAATATAAAGCAATATAATAAATAAATGATATTAGCAGAATTTGAACAAAATGTAATTTAGTTTTTGATTGTGTCCTCCTCCAGAGCCCCCTCACTTCACCTCCCCCACAGTGGCTCCACTTCGCCCTGCAGTCTTTCCACTCTGTGGTTTTGGAGGAGCCGATCTATTGGCTGGTGGCCCTGTCGGCCCGGGCCTGCCTCCGGGACTTTTTGGCTGAGCTCAAGCCTGGTTCCCCGCTGGTGTCTGGGTCTGAGGATAAGGCCTCCAGCATCTACCAGCAGTGGAGTGAAGAGAGTGTAAAGGAGGTCGCCTGGATTCGCAGGTACAGGGATGTGTACAGACATTTTGAGGGGCACGGGCTCAAGTGGAAAAATAGGGCACTTCTGAATTGTTTTTTTATTAAATAACACGTTAAATATACTTAACAGAATTCTTACTCCCTTACCAATTTATTTAACTCCCTCACACACATGCAATTGTTTTAAAACCTCCCGTCCAGACTAACACAGCAAATCCAAAGACCTAAAACCTAGAAGTTTGAAAACACTGTCACACAATCACTTTTGGCTTCCTGATCATAGCAGTTATGCAAAGAAAAAACGAGGTTGTTGACACTGTTTGTTTTGGTATTTTTATTCAAATATTGTTGGCTACTGCAACACTTTTCTATATTTACATATAGAAAAGTCTTTTCATCCAACTCTCACCAGAAAGTGCAATAATATTTTGTAGGACATCCTGGTATTAGTCACTGTACTTTGAGTGGCAGATTTGATTTCAGCAGCTTCACAGAAGATCATCCCACGCCCAAGAGTCCCTCCTGACATGAGGCCCCTGATTTGTGAGCCAATGGGGTTTGAGCAAGAGTCAGGTATAGGAGGTTAGGTAGTTGTTTTATGTTATCCTAATTTATCCTTTTTACTCTGTGTGTGTATGACAGATACAGAAAGGTGTTAGAGGAATACCAGGACCAGATAGACGTGTTTAAAGCCATAAACATCTTCCACGACTACATGGTGAACCAGAAGAATTTCTACAAGGCTGCGTAAGAACATATGAACCTGAGGATGCATTCAACCCGTTCTCATATCAGGGCACCACATATAGACGCTATGTCAAGACCCTTTAGCGCTGGTTTGTACTTGTAGGGCTCCGTGTTCAAATTAGCAAGAATAACTATGCAAGGTCTGGTTAGACTTTCAAAATAAAACTGCAACATTGGAAAAACGTTGCTGTTAGGTTAAGTTTGGTTAAGTTTAGGAAAAGTGATGGTTTGGCTTAAAATAACTACTACTACTAAAATGACTTAAATTAAGTTCAATAACGCTACTTACTTAACGTACGTAACTTAGTTAGCTTATGTAACTACACTAAAAGGACTAAACGTTGACTACTTATAGGAGTACTTTTTGAACAATGGTGCTAAAGTGCTTCCCCACAAAAGGGTGCCATTTGCGTTGGTACCAGACGCCAATAGACGCGACAAAGTGTTGGTATTTTACCCTCTGGGAATGAGAACGGGCTGATGTATCTGTCTATAAAACTGACCAATTTTGAAAAAAATCTAATTGCAATTATTTTGACTGATATAGCAATTGTGATTTGTGATACTGGGGGAGTGATCATTTTTACACTATTATTCTCATTCTCAAATGGATTATGGTGTGATTTTTGTGGGAATCTGTACCAAAAAAAGATGTTTTCGGAAGTCTCGAGAACATAATATGTACGCCGGGGCACCTCTGCAGCACGACAATATTTCTTTTAAAATGTTATTTTGGCACACATATCACTTTAACAAATATTGCACCGCCCTATTGCAATTGTGAACTTGGATTAATAGTACAGCCATCTTGATCAGTGTGGGTCTGTAACATGTGTTTCTGCTGCAGGGACTGTGATGTAGGGATGAAAAATTATGAAGAGGAGCAGGGTGGCCTCGCTGGTGAAGGTGAGACGCCACATCTTACAGTGCATTTTGTTTTCTCTTTTTTTTACAAATGGTGTATGAGATAACTGCGTATGTAGTACAAGTTGTGACAGTATTCCATTGTATTTTACTTTGTTGTATTGCATTTTATTAACACTTTGCAATTTTATCTATGAAAGGTGCTATATAAATAAACGTTACTTTCTAACTTTACTTACAGTAAAAATAATAATAATTGTAATGGTGACACTACTAGCAGTTTAAGAAGTAGCGTAAGTTTTTGTAAATTTGAAATACAGCTGTGGAGAGTAGAAGTGGTAGTAGTAGACCTACCAGTTGTAGTAATATAACTATAGTAGAAGTACATCTATAATTGAAAGTGGCAGCACTAGAGTAGTTGTACTATAGTAATACTATCTGTAGTAGTAGTATATGCATGGGTACAGCTAAAGTAAAGAAGTAGTGGGTAGTAGTGTGGGTTAGAGGTACCAGTATTAGTAGAAGTTAAAGATATATAGATTATAAATATTACTATTAAAGTATCATTGGTATTATTATTACTAATACTACTATAATTATTAGTAGTAATACATTAATCTTTAACAAGTCATTTAATTAGATTTTCTTATTTATTTCTTTAGGACATTAGATAACTTCTTTCACCTTCAACTGAATCTCTCTATTTTCAGGGTTTTTCCAAACAGGAAGGAAGTGACTTCTCTTCTACAAGTTTGTGTGTAGTTACAATACATTGTACCTAGAATGAGTGCTCTACTTCCTGTTCACCTTGCTTGCAAACATCAAGGAGTTGAGGGACAGCGCATATTAAAGCATATTCCACTTGTTTGGATTTCTCTTGTGAATGTGGAGGTAAAAACTTTGGTTATCATTTGTTAGATTGAACGATATTATTAGCTTGTTTACTGTATTTACTTTTTCTACCAACTCCACTATGTTGCTGTTCTTCTACTAGATGAAGGATTTTCTGGATAAGAGAGCGTCTGTAAAAGAAAAATAATGAACAAACTGACAATTACTTTCCTCTTTATTGACCATTTAAAAATAGATTTAGTTTGGTTTATTGTCTTACTTTATTTGACAGGGGCAGTACTTATTGAAAATATGCCAGTGAACCAGAAAGGCTACTTTTCATCTGCAGTCGTATTTAAACAGTACTGTAGTACTTTTTATAGAAAGTATACAAAGGGATAAATTACAGTACATAAAATGTAAAGGCGACTCATTTCATTATAAAACATTGTAACAAAATACTGAGATGGAAGCTCAGGTAAACTCCCAATGTAACGTTGCAGTAAGAGTTTTATCAGCTGCAGGTGTAAGTAATCCATGCCCGTTACATGATCACGTTACATTTACTACATTTAGCCGACGTGCTACAGCGTTAGCTCGCCTGCTGCTTTTCTGCAAATATCTTTACTATCTGTAAAATCTGTCACTGGAGGCTCAGCAATATCAGCACAGCTACATGTATTGGATAATGAAACGGTTAGTGAGCTGGAATGGATATTATAATGAGATAGTGTCACACTTTATAACAGTAACACCGCTTAACTGTAACTAGTGTTAGTGGATGGCTCTTCCTTCCTCTAGGTTGTTGTGACCTTTTTGTTGCAGTGTTTTATATTATGTGGGTCAAGTTAGTTACAGCGACTGAGAGGTGGAGAAGCTGTGAACCTGAGTATTGGTAAAACCACAATAAACAACTGAACGTTACCAAGCCAACAGCAGCAGGTCCGAGCTACTGTAGCGTTAGCTGGCTGCTCCTGGCTTCAGCACATAAAACTTCCTTGTTGTTTTGTATCCTTACGTGGAGCCTGTGTTTGCTGTGAGCCGGTTGTTTTATGGTGTTAGTGGACGGCATGTCGTTAGCTGCCGTGTTGTCGCTGTAGTACGAGAAAGGCTCGGGAGCGCGCACAGGGCTGAATCCGACCCGGAGACCCCACGTTAAAAGCAGAATAGTGGCTGATGCAAGCAACGGAGAAAACAGGCGTGTGCTTCATTTCTAAGTGAGTTTTGAGCCTACTGAAAATGAGGCAATGAAAATTTGATTAAATTAATTGAAAACTTACATATGGTCCCTTTAAGGATTTAAATGCCTAACTGTATTTTCACAGTGTGCTTTTAGTATTTTATTTATATATGTATATACTTCTTCCACCATTGATTGTATGTGTGTAAACATGTAAATAAATACTAGTCGTTCAATAAGCCAGTCTATTTATTAGTCATTATTTATAGATATGGATTATTACTATGTAGCACTGAGGGTTTGTTGTAAATGCAAGACATTTACATGTAGGGGAGTATTTCCACAGTGTGTTAGTAGTACTTTTACTTAAGTAAGATAATCTGAATACTTGTTCCACTTCTGGTGCTTTTTACAGTGACGGTTATCTGAGTAAATAGTACGTATAACTAGCTAATAAGATCATTTAAACCTGAATGGATCAGGTGGGTCAGTGATTTTCTGGGTGAGTTCAGCACCATGGACAGAAACAGCGGACGACAACCTGTCTGTCCATCACCTGCTGTTTCTTTCACTGTGAGTTACTGGATCAACTCTAAATGGGGTATTTATACATATGTCTGAATTTTACTACACAGAGTACCGGCTAGTGTAGGCTGCTAAACATTACACCTGATCTTCATCAACTGCAGAGCAAACTGGAGACATGGCAGGACTGTGTGTCAGTTCATGGCTCCTGATGTTATCCAGATGTTTCTGATCCAAGTGTTCATCCTCCCGGAGACTCGGACAGAGTTTGCTTCATCTTTACTCATAACTGCTCTTCATGTGTTGTCTTCATTAACTGCTTCATCCTCTCTCATCTCCTCTTCCTCTGCACGAATGGTCTTCTTATGAACAGCTCCACTGCTGGGGTAACCTCCATCACCCCAAACACCAGCTGCACATCTACAAGATAAAAACAAGGATACTAAGACATGTTTGATCCACATGAAGTCACAAACTGGATCATTAAGAAGGGGAGCAGATCTGCTTCAGTCCACACTGCAATGTTTCAATTCAACCACAAGAGGGCGCAATGAGTAAATTTACTTTGATAATTTACATTTAGCTGATAATGCCGAAATACCTTTTCTTAAGTCAAGGTAATGAGGGCAGGGCTTTTACTTGTAGTGGAGTGCTTTCACAGGGTGGTATTAATACTTTTACTTCAGTAATGGATATGTTTAAACGAAGGGTAACACAGAAGGCTGACATGTTAAAGCAGGAAATAGCAGGGAGGGAAACTAAACGGCTCAAACATGAGCAGAGATTCTCACACCCATCCAAACAGGAAGTAGTACAATGAAAGCAGTCGGTGTAATTTCCCAAATACTAGATCAGCACTTTTCCTCTTCCTCTTCTTGGACTTTTTGGTTTTGATCATTTCCCAAAATTGACACATCCTTTTTGTTTCAGCGAGGTATAAGAAGCTGTAGAAACACTAGAAATAATATTAAAATATTAAAAGCTATAGATAAGTGTAGGAATTACTGTATGTCTCTATAAATAGTTTTGCTCTGATGAATTTGACTGAGGAACACACAGAGACCTCTTGAAAAAAGCCTCTTTCCACTGAGTTTTACGGCTATCACTAATCACTGTCACACCTGCTGGAGAAATGTATAATGTTCTTTGTCAGCTAAAAGACAATACAACAAGGGGATTACTTTCTCCTTCATGTCCCTCTGTTTTACCTTCTACACTGACTCAAGCAGCCAATCATCTACTCACTGTATTTCTTTTTAAAAACTTGGTTTAGATTACTGCAATAAACTTGAGTTGAGGCACAAACCATTAAATCCAGGGGGCTTTTTGAATCCAGTCCCTTTCTTTATTTCATGTAACATTATTTGTCTCTGCATGCTGTAAATGTTTTTAAATTTTATATGGAAAGTACTGTAACAAAATATTTTTTAATAAAATTCAATTACAGTATAAAAGCTATGATCAAAAAACAGACATAGTGTTACATTGTGACACTTTTTCCTGCAAAGGGTTTGACCAGGGTGACTGTGTCACAAGGTGTAGTACTTCCTCATTTTAGGAGAGAAAAATCATCACATTACACACTTTGGGTTTGTCACGCTGTAGGTAAGAGTTGCTTATTTAAATATGTCATCACATCATAATCTTTGACTGTCAAAACAATGTGATTATTATTTTATGCATTATAAAACTAATCCTCTGGAAGACTATAATGATAGCCTAATAAACATTGTGTGTGTGTGTACGATGAAAGTGAAAGCCACAAAAAAACAGCGCTTAACACTATTTCACGAATTTTTTCAAGAGTCTAATTTACAGCAGTATTATCAGTTAGGTTATATTAATGTTAAAAGTTCTTTTTTTGAATGATAATACATTTCCTGTGATATGTTGACAGTTTTACATGTGAGAGCTACTCCTAATGTTGAAGCTTTTTACAGCTGCTGAATAAAAACTTCACGCTGAGGGTTAATTCAGAATAGCTTGTTTAATTGTTGAAATTCCATCAGAGAGCTGGAGTGACAGTGAGGAGCACCAGCTTCAAGATTTAAAGGATGTTTAGATTTTTCCCTCTTAACCCAAAACATTTTGGAGGTTTGTGAACTGCTTTATAAGACACAACACATGCATCTCATGTGGTCTGGGCTCTGTGGTCAGTTTAAAACAAGAAGTCACATCACATCCAGAGGAACAAAAAAATGATCTCACTGTAGGAGAAGTGAAACCAAAGACAAACTACAAGACTGGATTTCAACCCTGATCAGAAACATGCTAATTTTCTACAAAGATATGTTTTATTTGTGTAATTTATATGAAAAAATAACAGGCAAAACGCCTTTTGTCCTTTTAAAACAATTGTTTTTAATTTTCAGGAGTCTAGGATGCTGCGTTCAAAGATGGAGTCCTTCAGGACCTGCAGTGTTTTGTTGTTCATCATTCTTCTGATAGAGTCTGTTGGAGGTAATTTCAATGCAAAACACTTCAGTAGCACACTGATGACACAGCTCAGCAAAAAGCAAAAATAGGAATCCATTTCTGAAACAACGACTTGGTCAGAAGAGGTGATAAAAATATATGCTAATGCCAACATCAGGGCTCAACATTATACTTTCTTTGCAACTGGCCTCACCTGGCCAGTGTGTTTGAAACTCATTGATGGTGAGGGTGAAGATTTGCTATAAAAGGCAGCAGTGCAGAGAAGAAGACGGTAAATGTTTTATTAGGTAGTAAACACATTCAACATGTTTGGAAAGGTTAAAATATTTTGGTGGAAAACACTTTCTAATGTACACTGCTCAAAACAATTAACACTCCACATCATCAAAGTATAACATAATATTGATTAAACTTCAGGGATATCAATCTGTCCAGTTAGGAAGCACAAGTGATTGTGAATCAGTGTCAATGTCAGACTTCCTCTAGTAACATCTGTAGTCAAAGCCCAACACTGTGCAGCTCGATCAGCCTTTGCCAGAGAGCACCATAATTGGCAGGTTCGCCATCGGCACCCGGTTCTCTTCAAAGATGAGAGCAGGTTGGCTGTTGTGACAGCAACATAATCCAGCAGTACTGGTTTGGTGGTGGCTCAGGGATTAGTCTGGGAAGGCATATCGTTGGAGAGTTGCACTGACCTCCGAGTGCTATCTAGAGTCACTCACAAAGATATACACTAAAACCCACTGTCCTAATTCCTCCTCTCTCCCTCCTCAGGTGCTGTCTCCTCGCCCATCATACAGGTTGTCTCAGATAACAGCAGCAGTGTGGTGTTACAGTGTGAGTCTGCAGGCTGGTATCCAGAGCCTGAGGTGTTCTGGCTGGACGGTGAGGGAAACCTCCTCACTGCTGGACCTACAGAGACAGTCAGAGGTCCTGATGACCTCTATACTGTCAGCAGCAGAGTGACTGTGGAGAAGAGACACAGCAACAGCTTCACCTGTAGAGTCCAACAGAAGGACGTCAACCAGACCAGAGACACTCACATCCAGGTTGCAGGTTAGAACGAGTTCTGTGTAAATTATGCATAATGTTGTTGCATAATGTTAGTGTTTTAGTTTGAAAAAGTTTAAGTCTAGTCTGATATAAATGTGTCATGCTGTTCTGTGTTTCATAATTTCAGCTGGTTTCTTCATGGATCAGTCCTCTTTGATAGGGATCGGGATCTTCACCATTGTTGTTTATTCTCCTGTCTTGTTGCTTTTTATTTTAATACTGACACGGAAACGTAAGTCACATATTAACACATATTTTCCTTTTTTATGTCAAGTTACTCTCAGAGCTCTTCCTTGGCTACAGTTATACATAGTGGTTAATTCCAAAGTATCCATATACTATATAGCACAATGTTCATGATTTAATACTAACGTATATTTTAATACAATGAAGGCAAATGAACAAAATAGGAAATATAAAATGTGGTACAGATGGTGCAGAGGTAGCACTCAGAGGAGGGGGAGATCAGAGGAAACAAGAACATCCACCATAATATGGGGTCTAAGAAGAAGAAAATAAAGAAGTGGCACTCGTCTCAGATGCTTTGTTCCTCATATTGGAATGAAAACTTAAATGTTGTACCTGTAATGCAAAATGTCTTTTCTCCATTTTGATGTAAAAATATTTTCAGCTCAACCATCATATTTCTGTTTCTGCTTTAGTTTCTCATTTTCAGATGTTTTCCACGAAACCGCGGAATCGGGGAGAAGCTGGGGAACGAAGAGAGCGTGCAGACCAACGGAGAAAGGAAAAGAGAGATGTAGAAAAAACAATTCAGCTATGGAAGACAGAGAAAAAACTTAAAAACAAACATGACATCATTAAAGAAAAGAAGGGGAAAGAACAAAGTGAAAGCGGAGAAGACCGAGGAGCTGCAGAGGACACTTCAGTCAGTGAAGACGATGGACAGAAATAAGATGCCCTCATGATACAGCAGGAAGAACTGTGGAGATGAAACCTGAACTTCAGGAAGAGCAACACAGAGACAGCTGACAGTTTATAACACAATGCACGCTGCAAAGCAGTTTTTCATACAATGTGACTTTAAAATAAACTAACAGAGATTATTAAATCTGTTTTAAAGACAAAAGACAAGCAGAGGAACACGTCACCAGTGCAGCAATGTGACTCGATGACAATGAAGCTCTGCGGCACAGAGGAAGAAGAATTATTTATTATTGTAATACTTATTTCATCTGGTAGTTACTGATTGCATGTGAATACAAATCCGAGGTACTTGTACTTTACTTGGCATTTCTATTTTATACAACGTACTATACTTTTTACTCAACTACATTTGTCTGACAGCTGTAGTTACTAGATTTTCATCCCCTTCCTGTCCAGTGAAAACCAAGTGAAATGTGAATGTTTGATAAACTGAAGCAGAAACTGACCAGGGCTGTCCCCGAGTAAGGATTTAAATAGTCGAATCAGAGTTGTCAAGTCCTGCCTTTAGTCGACTGATAGTCGAATCACGCCGACAACTATACACGTCGCAGTTCCTCGTGGGTCTATTTCAAGTAGCGGCTATTTAAAAGCGATAAAATATTCTTTGTGTGGTTCATCAACGGTGATAAATTATCCGAAAGTCCCACGAGGTGCAGACAACTCGGCACAACACCAGCGTCTCCGTCTCTTCAGCAAGTGTTCCTCTTCCGCCACCACACACACACACACACACACACACGCTACACCTTAGTGTTGTGTCGTTCAAAGAACGTTTCGTTCATTTAACCTAATCGTGTATATGACTCGGGAGGAACGGGTTGTCTCAGTGAGTGATTCGTTCATTTTCACGCATGCGTGAAGGATCTTGGACTCTTACATTCACTCGTCACACAGCAGCTGCATGGGCTCCGTCAGCACAGGAAACAGAATTGATTAGTTCACGACTCTCAACTGTGGGTCTGTTTGATCGTTCATTTGTCACGTGACAGCTCGGCTACAGGGCTGTGGTAAGCAGGCAGCACAGGAAGCAGAACTGATTAGTTCACAACTCATAGCAACTGTGGGTCTCCAGGTTTGAGTCGTTCATCTGTCACGTGACAGCTACTGTGTGGAGCAGGAATGAACGACTCGTTCACCGCTCACATCGGTCCTCCTCACTGAGGAGTCCTCAGTCTTTCGTTCACTCGGCTGAGTGCTGCCAGCGCCCGAGAATGAGAGGCAGGTCGGCCGTCAGGTAAGTGGACTGACATATAGCTATTTTGTTAATGACGTGACATTTAATAAAGCATAACATTATTACAGCGCAGTGATGTTGTGCTAAGTTATAGTTTTAACACAGCCGCATAGTAACTTTAGTCCTGCTAGTGTTTACAGCTAACAGCTGATGAGAGTTGTTCTGGGTCCACTTCAGAGCCCTGACAGGGTTCTACCGGGAGCTGAATTACCTCAGAGGTCGTCTCCTCTCTAAAACAAACAGACCCGGTCATTAAAACATTAAAACACAGCCACGTAGCAACGTTAACGTTAGTCCTATAAACAGCTGACAGCTGATCCTGGTCCGCCAGAGAACGCAACGTAACTTTTCCTTTTTATTTACCAACAGAGCCGTGCTGTTGTTTCACAGCTCGTGACTGGTGAACAACCTGCAGTGTTTGAGAGCGATGTGCTCATGTGTGTTTCTCTGTCTGCAGAATCCAGACCCGATGTGGCCCATTCTGCATCCAGACCGTGTTTATTTCTTTGTTCCTCTCTCTGTGCTGGAGTTCTTTTACAACTTGGTGGTGAAAATGGAAGGATTTAGCCGGAGTAGTGCATTGCATATAGACAACATATTTCTGTGGTTTTTACATGGTTTGAATTTGGTTGTGGGCCCAAGGGGGGTTTATATAATGATAATATAGTAATACAGTAATCAAGAGGTGAATTTGTGCATTATACTTTGTCAATTAAAGCAAGCCAGGCAGCCTTCCGTGTTTGGGAACGGCGCTGTTTTTTAATCGCCCACTAGAGGGCTGCAGCGCCACAATAACCAGCCTAGTTCAAATGAACGAAATGACACAAAAAAAGATTAGTTCATTTTAATGAACGAGATTTGAATGAACGAGTCTGTCAAAAGAGTCGAACTTGCCATCACTACTACACCTACACTTGCGCACTGACGGATTTATTTGCGCACTTTTAAAAACATTTATTGGAAGTTTAATTCTTTTTACATGTTTATTTACAGCATTAAACATTGAAACGTATTGTAATAGGCTGTATTCTAACGTATTGGGAGAAAACTGGTAGTTCCATGTAAAATCAGATGTTGAGCACCCCAATATCGCCAAAATGGCATGATCCTAGTTTCGCTGCAAAGCTGAGATTCACACTTGAATCAGGCTCCGCCAATCGAAGCATCGACTCCTGGACTATTGGGGGTCAGCCCTAAAACTGACTTTAAGTAAATTTTCCTGATAATACTTTTGCCTGTATTTTTAGGAGGTAAGCATTAGCTAGTTATACAGAGTTCTCTAACAACACATTCTGTAACTTGACCTGCATAACACGACATAATACTATCTGGAAATCTACCATGTACAGTCAATTTATGGCGTGTTTACTGACTTGTGATAAAGAACAGAAGAGACACACACGTTGAGCTGGTCTTAACTTCATGGCAGGAAGATTTATTTTGCCGCCATGCGTACCTGAGATCCTATACTACCCAAGTGTGGCAAGGCTGTCAAATAACCAAATTTCGTCACTACGTTCTTCTTCTTCTTGTAGAATCCCGGTAGTGTAGATGCTCATCGTGTGTTGAATAGATATAAAGTAGAAGCAGCAGTAGTGTTAGAAGAATAAGTAGTAGTTGTTGTAGTTTAGTTGTCTGGTTTATTAGAGACAAGTGAAATTTGGATAAATGGAGGACCACACCTGTTATTTAGCACTTTACACACTGAACCTTTAATCGGTTGTGACCTCCCCCCAGTCAACTCACGGTGGATTAAGCACACCTTTAACTGGGCAGCTAAAATAACCAAGGAACTCTCTCTCACCACTTCCAGCTTCTCCTGTGTGGAAGGTGCTACAGGTATCAACCAAAACCACTCGCCAAAAAAAACGCTTCTTTCCTTCAGCAGTCAGAAGAACACTCAACAACCCCATGAGACCCCATTCTGATCTGAATGCACTGAAAGCTCTGGACTGAACTCAGGCTGGACTTGTTTGCACTGGTACATCACTGTACCATATCACATATATTCACTGTATATTCTCACATTCAAGTGTCTTCTGGGTTTTTTTTTTTTTTTTTGAACAAATGGTTTTTGCAAGTTTTCTTTTCATTACAGTAAAAGAAGACATGGAAGCAAAATACACCAATGTCTCTGTACTGTCCTGGCTAAGGTGTGGTAACTCCAACTATTTCAAAATTGACCACTATATGAAAAAAGTGTCCTGCCTTAAACAGTAAATTTGTAACTTTGATGGAAGGCTTCTCATCTAATAACTCTCTATTCTATTAGTTTGTTGTGTGCTGATAGATGTTTAGGAGATATAACCCTGGTGACAGCTGTTCCTGATGAAGTTCAGACATTATTTAGAATTGGAATTTAAACATTTGCTAATCAAAGGTAAAGCAAATAACAGTGTACTGTTCCTCTGGTCAGTTAGTTTAGTTTTTGCATGTAGCTACTTGTTATGCTGTGTCAGTTTATCTGCATTTCCCTGGTGTTTCTGTGTGTTCTCTGTGTGTGTCTTTGTGTGAGTAGTCTCTCTGTCTCTCTCGCTCTCTTTGGGCATTTTAAGAAAGTACCTCCACCCCTGAGTGAGCACCGATGCTGGTTTGTTGAAGATGTGTAACACCTTTGCTGCACGATGGAGGAGTTTTCTTAATTTACGCTAGGGAGAGTCAAGTTCATCCAGAAGTTGGCCGCTGTTGGCAGCTCGATTTGGCTGTGAGTTGACTCCGTGACGGAGTGGAAGTGGAGAGGGTCTAGTTTCAAAAAGGCCCTTGGTCACACTTCCTAATTTCTCGAGTTAACAGTCGCCATACTGCAGGTAAATTGCATTTTAAAGTTGAACTTTTACATTAAACGTTTATCATTAACGTTAGTAAGATTATTAAATACATTTTTATATTATAAATGTTTTAATGTTGTTCATTATAATAAATGTACATACAGCCAAGTGGATTTCATTATTAATTTTTATATAAATTATTATATACAAACAATTTATAGCTATCAATATATGTCAAAACTGTTATAAAGTTGAATTGTTAGTAAAACTCTGAAAGATGAAGTGAAAAATGTCTCTTTTGTATTATTTGCATGAAAGGAGATTTGCATGTACTGACCTTTACTTCATGTCAGGCAACAACAGCACAACATCAAATTGGCGAGTTACCAGTTGTCCTACTGCAGGTAAATTACATTTTAAAATTAAACTTTTACATTAAACGTTGTTTATCATTAATTCATAATCTTTGACTGTATAACGTTAGTAAGATTATTAAATACATATTTTATTCATTTTTTTTATGTTGTTCATTATAATATATGTACATATAGCCAAGTGGACTTTCATTATTAATTTTTATATATATATATATAATTATTATGTACAAACAATTTAAAGCTAACTATGATCTTCATTAATATGTCAAATATGTCTGTTATAAAGTTAAACTGTTAGTAAAACTCTGAAAGATGAAGTGAAAAATGTCTCTATTGTATTATTTGCATGAAAGGTTGGAAATTTGCATCTACTGACCTTTACTTCATGTCAGGCAACAACAGCACAACATCAAATTGGAGAGTTACCAGTTGTCGTAGCTACTACAGGTTAAAAGTTGCTTTTTAAAGTAAAACTTAAATATTAAACATTGGACATCTTTATTGTTAAAACAACATTTTACATCTGCTGAATGAAAATCAAATCAAATGTACTTTATTTGTCACATACACATACATGTTGAGATATTCATCCTCTGCATTTAACCCATCCAAAAGGAGCAGGGAGCAGCCGCTGTGCAGCGCCCCAATTCCAGATCTTATGTCAGTGTCCGGTCAAAGCACTGACTGAAGAAACCTAACATGTTTGTGACTTTGTCACATTGCACTGATAATTCAGAATAATTCAAATGGACGGATTTTACTATAAAAACGGGTAGCTCAAATCAAGCAATCTGATTGGTTCATAGCTATAATACAATGAGCGTATATAACGGGTAAGACATTGAATTCCTTTGCACAGATCCGTTTCACTCCGCCACAAACAGGGTCTGAGTTATAATCTGAGCTTCGTGGAGGTCTCACGCCCCATTTACACCTGGTATTAAAATGCGATCTGATACAGATCGCATTTTACCAGCGGAGATAAATAAATAAATAAATAAATAATAAGAGAGAGAGAGAGAGAGAGAGAGAGAGAAATCATTGCTTTTACGTGGTTCAACATTTCCCTCTCTCACACACACGAAAACACACAAACACACTCAGCAGTCCACTACTTGCCCCAGTATGCGATATTGCAACAAAGTTTAAGTTTCAATAGCCTGTTCAAAGATTTTGCTCAAGGAGACGCAATTCCGCCCTTTCTGGTAGGTATTATATTAAAGTGTTATTATTTTACGCACTGCAGGCCGCCGGCACACAAGAGCAAACATATTATAAGTTACTAAAGTCAATCTACTGACGCTGGACAGTCTTAGTGGCTGCACAATAAACGGAAACGTACATAAATAAATAGTTCTAATAATTCTAGCCTTTGATGTATGTTGCTTTGCAACCGTCATAGCCCACCGGCAGCCTGGCGGAACTACTTTTGTCTTCATAAAGAATTGTCTGTTGATGAAATAAAACAAAGTCAAATTGCAGTGCGTCTGTTAGCCTACTTTCTTTTTGCCACACTTGATAACCCTAACAGTTAAAATCCTTCGTTCTCTTTTTAATGCACATTTTTTACAAGACTGTGATATTTTTGAAATATCAGAAAAAAATGGCTTCAAAGTAGGAAGGCAAGATCAGATCATTATCAGACTGGGTTTCATGATAATTTCCCACTAAATAAAGACATGTTTGATTTGTATGATTGAAACAACCAGACTAATCAGCATTTTGTCTTTTTAAACTATTTCCAGGATGCTGCATTCAAAGACAGAGTCCAGTGATGGAGTGTCCTTCAGGACCTGCAGTGTTTTACTGTTTATCATTCTTCTAATAGAGTCTGTTGGAGGTAATTTCAATGCACAACACTCCAGTAACACATTAAAGACACAACTCAACAAAAACTGGAATCTTTAAAACAAAATACTGAGTACATAAATTTTGTGGCGCTTTTTTGACATTTTTCATCAAGGTTAAAGAAAAGTGGTTAGGAAAGGAAATTTTTTTTGACTTTTCAACGGCAGCCAATGATTTGTAGCAGTGTAGTTTTACCTTGTTCACCATCTTAGTTTAGCTAAACACAAGTACAGCTGTGGATGATGGGAATTACTTTATAATGTTAATCTACCCAATAGTTTTTGAGCCCAAACATTGTTACCCGCTGGTGGTGCCGGTCAGGATTTTAAAGTCAGAAGGATCAATTCTCTGTGAACCAGAATGTCTGTTCAACATTTAATGGGAACCAATCTAATCTTTCCAAAGTGGTTGACTGATTGACCAACGTTACCATCCCTAAAATCTGCACTGAATGCAAATTTCTTTATACAATCAGAGCGTCAGCTGCTTTTTAAAATTTTCACTGCCATTGACAAGTTGTGATACAGGACTGTTGATAGACTGATGGTGAGAACATTTTACTCACAGCTCAAACTCTCTGAGGCCTTTTACGGTTAGACATACTGTCACAGGTTGACTCAAAAAAAAAACTGCGGTCAACAAAAAAGAAGAAGAAACAAAAACCAACAAGACTCAATTCAACATGTTAAACACCATAATGCTGCTCTATAGTATAAATGTGACTGAAGCTAAAAATTATGATGAGTGTGAGTCAGATACAGACTCTGAGGCTCCAGTGGTCGATTTAACATAATCTACACACATCTTTCAGGATTTAGATGATCTGTTCCCTGTTTTTAATGCAGCTGAGAGAGATTTCAGTGATTATTTCATACTGTTAATTTAATTATTTCGATGACATGAATAACGCTATGCTGCTGTTTGTTGTTTGTACTTTTGTTTTCTTTGCAGCTCAGTCAGAGTTGATTTGTTCACATCAACCAATCGTAGCACTGGCTGGTGATGATGTCATTTTGTCATGTCACCTTGAACCTGCAGTCAGCGCCAGTTCTGAGATAGTGGTGTGGGCCAAACCTGGTTTGGAGCCAGAGTACATCCATATTCGCCAAGATGGGCGACTGATGGATGAACATCAAAACCCGTCTTATCGTTTCCGAACAGCTCTGTTTGTGGATGAACTGATTAAAGGAAACGTCTTCCTGAAAATCTTCAGTGTGAAAATCTCTGATGCAGGAAAATACTTTTGTTTCCTTCAATCAATGCAGAAGGAAGCTTCCATCCAGCTCACTGTTGGTGAGTCAGAATGCAGCTTTATTCAGATAATAATTAAATATACTGTGATGAACAGCTTTTGTGTTTATCATGCAGAAGTGTATTATTAACTGTGAAAAATTTATTTATGTTCTGACTTTAAACACATGTTCTATTATCAGTGTAGTGTACAAAAGACACAAATTCATGCCATGTGCAGAGATGATGAAAAACAAAGTTTGACTGCAAAGATCAGTAATGCAACTTATTAGACGTAAGCAGCTTTGACAAAACACAAAGACAACAAAGTAAAACAGAAGATGAAAACTTTGAAATACAAAGTCGGAGTAAAATCAACCGTGACTGCAGAAAACATTAAAGGTGACCTGTGGAGTTTTCTTGTAAACAAACAGTAGTTCTGTTTACATGTAGTGTTTCTCACCAAAACTGTAAGCTAACAAACGTGTTGAATCATTTCCTTCCTTGTAAAACATTTGCAAAGCTGATACTGTAGAAGCTTTTACTGTGTTCAGCCACATTTAGTCAGCAGCAGTCTTCTTGTTCTTCCTGCTTTTACTGGTCCAGTTTCTTGGCACATCACTGCTGGAACAGTGAAACTACTGGCAGCATTGTGCATCATGTTACCTGCACAAGATAAACCAAACAGGGACCCACTGATATAAACAGTACAGCAGCAGGGTCCAAACAAGGGTTGGATATCGTTTAAATTTCTTCAATTTCTGATTCTAATTTTACTTATCGAATCCAGTAGAGAGGCATCTCTGTGGAATCGTATCTAAGAAAATATTTTGGAATAATTTGTAGATTTTTAAAGTTGAGCCACTAAAATGATAATTAAATAAAAATGAGGAATTGAGCAAGGGCTCTCCTGGTGTGTACGCTTTGACCTTTTTTATACATTTTCAAAGGAGAGAATTTTTTTTTGTGCATTCCACAATGGGGAGATTCAGTGAAACAACATTAATGTATATAGTTTTTTTTTAAGATGAAAGAAAAAAATCATTATGCTTGTTTTTCAAGATTCCTGCTAACTGGGTGGATTTCACTGAGAAGAAGTCTATATTCATGGTTTTGGAGCTTAGCTAATCATACAAGGATTTTGATTTTGGATCGTGTCACAAGCACAAAACAGGTGCTTTGTTGTTTCTACATTTACGTGGGTCTGTCGCAAGGAATTGTGGGACGGCATTATCTCCTTTCCTTTTATAAAGGATGGTACAGGGCTTCTCCCAGTGTGTATAACTATGATGCTAAGTGCATTACAAACTGATGCCAACGGGTCACACTGAATGGACTGCTAGTGGACACTGAGAAGATGTTCACTAAATGTGTCAATAAGTTTATTGATCAGAATGTCACAAATGGCTACCTTTAAATTCCACATAATAATTGTAGTTAATGATTTGCTATAAAATGTCAAAGGAAGTGAAAAGAAGACTTTTATAAGAAATTTATGAAATGTTAAGTAAAAAGTGTTTTTAATGTACTTTAACAATCATACAAATCAGTGACATATTTATTAATAAGTGTTTCAGTTAAACCCACTGTCCTAATTCCTCCTCTCTTCTCCTCAGGTGCTGTCTCCTCGCCCATCATACAGGTTGTCTCAGATAACAGTGACAGTGTGGTGTTTCAGTGTGAGTCTGCAGGCTGGTATCCAGAGCCTGAGGTGTTCTGGCTGGACAGTGAGGGAAACCTCCTCTCTGCTGGACCTACAGAGACAGTCAGAGGTCCTGATGACCTCTATACTGTCAGCAGCAGAGTGACTGTGGAGAAGAGACACAGCAACAGCTTCACCTGTAGAGTCCAACAGAAGGACGTCAACCAGACCAGAGAGACTCACATCCAGGTTACAGGTTAGAAAGAGTTTTGTATAAATTCTACAAAATACCACTGTTTTGTTTAAACTGTTGTAGCTTGATTAAAAAAGCGTCATGCTGTTCTGGTTTGTGTCATTTCAGCTGGTTTCTTCAATGATCTGAATTGTTGGAATTGCATTTGGAGCATCATCATTAGTCTTGGAATTGGCGTCTTAGTGTTTATTATCACATGGATAAAAAGGCCGTAACGTAAGTCACATGTTAATTTCCATTTTTGTGTTACTGTCAGAGCTCACGGTTGGCTATATAATGACATGTAGGGTGAATTCAAAAGTATCAATACTGATTTAAACATTTGAAGTATAGTTTGATTTAAAAGTGTCATGCTGTTCTATGTTGTATCATTTCAGCTGGTTTCTTCAGGGATCTGTCCTCTTCTGATTGGATTTTGATCATCACCATTCTTCTTTGCATTGCTGCCTCGGTGTTCATAGTAGTAATATATTATCCATTGAAAACTGTAAGTAGGTCACATACATTTTATTATATACTATATACATGATATTAAAATATACTGCATATACGATATATTGTAGGCAAAATTTTAAAAAAACAGAACAGGAAATATAAAATGTGGTGCAGAGGTAGCACTTGTCCAACACCACGGAGTGCTGGATACCTTGTATCCTGCTTTAGGTTTGTTCAGTACAATTGTGTTCCCACCTGTATGTCTTTGTCAGTGCACCAGTGACTCTTACTGGTTGGCCTGGGAGCCTGTTACAGAGGAGGGGGCGATCAGTGGAACAAGAACATCCACCATAATATGAAGAAGAAAATAAAGAAGTGGCACTCGTCTCAGATGCTTTGTTCCTCATATTGGAATGAAAACTTAAATGTTGTACCTGTAATGCAAAATGTCTTTTCTCCATTTTGATGTAAAAATATTTTCAGCTCAACCATCATATTTCTGTTCTGCTGCTTTAGTTTCTCATTTTCACATCAATTAAAAGAGAGAGAACCAGAACAAACAAATGAAAGAGAAACCACTAAAAAACAAACATGACATCATTAGCATTACAGAAAAGATGGCAAAGTGCATAAAATGTATTTAGTTTGAAATCAGTTTTCTGTTCTAAAGCAAAACTACATGAACAGAGCACCTTTTAACTGCTTTTTCTTCTGTTGGCAAGGGGAACCAGGAAACTGAAAAAGATATTGTCACGAACAATGAAAATAAGACTAATGAAGACGGCGTGGAGTTAACGGAATTGATTGGACAAAAGGAAATGGAGAACCTGGGAGCAGCTGGGGAATAAAGAGAAAGTGCAGACCAACAGAGAAAGGGAAAGAGAGACGAAGAACAAACAAATAAGCTATGAAAGAGGGAGGAACGTGATATCATTACAGAAAAGAAGGGACAATAACAAAGTGAGGAAAATGTAAAGTGTGAAATGGAGAACAGGAGCTGAAGAGGACACTTCAGTCAATGAAGACGATGGACAGAAATAAAATGCCCTCATGATACAGCAGGAAGAACTGTGGAGATGAACCTGAACTTCAGGAAGAGCAACACAGAGACAGCTGACAGTTTATAACACAATGCACGCTGCAAAGCAGTTTTTCATACAATGTGACTTTAAAACAAACTAACAGAGATTATTAAATCTGTTTTAAGGATAAAAAACAAGCAGAGGAACACGTCACCAGCGCAGCAATGTGACTCGATGACAATGAAGCTCTGCGGCACAGAGGAAGAAGAATTATTTATTATTGTAATACTTATCTCATCTGGTAGTTACTGATTGCATGTGAATACAAATCCGAGGTACTTGTACTTTACTTGAGCATTTCCATTTTATACAGCTTACTTTACTACTTACTTTTTACTCCGCTAAATTTGTCTGACAGCTTTAATTACTTTTCAGATTACATTTTCATCCCCTTCCTGTCCAGTGAAAACTAAGTATGAATGTGAATGTTTGATAAACTGAAGCTGAAACCGACTTTAAGTAAATTTTCCTGATAATAATTATATCTGTATTTTTACTTAAATAAGAATTTTAATTACTTTTACTTTTCACACTGTGGTTAAAGTACTTTTACTTAACTATGTAAATGTAAATAAATACCGTTGTTCAATAAGCCTGTTTATTTGGGAATCATTATTTATAGATATGGATTATAGAGATCATTTAAACCTGAATGGATCAGGTGGGTCAGAGAGATTTTCTGGGTGAGTTCAGCACCATGGACAGAGACAGCGGACGACCACCTGTCTGTCCATCACCTGCTGTTTCTTTCACTGTGAGTTACTGGATCAACTCTATATGGGGTATTTATTTATAATTGTGTCTAAATTTTACTACACAAAGTACCGGCTGGTGTAGGCGGCTAAACATTACACCTGATCTTCATCAACTGCAGAGCAAACTGGAGACATGGCAGGACTGTTTGTCAGTTCATGGCTTCTGATGTTATCCAGATGTTTCTGATCCAAGTGTTCATCCTCCCGGAGACTCGGACTCGGAGTTTTCTTCATCTTTACTCATAACTGCTCTTCATGTGTTGTCTTCATTAACTGCTTCATCCTCTCTCATCTCCTCTTCCTCTGCATGAATGGTCTCCTAATGAACAGCTCCACTGCTGGGGTAACCTCCATCACCCCAAACATCAGCTGCACATCTACAAGATAAAAACAAGGACACTAAGAGACATGTTTGATCCACATGAAGACACAAACTGGATCATTAAGAAGGGGAGCAGATCTGCTGGAGTCCACACTGCAATGTTTCACTTCAACCACAAGAGGGCGCAACAGGCTTTCTGATTAAAAGTTTCCACAGTTCATACAAAATTTGATGATTCAAATACACATATTTAAACATCAGTTTAACTTTAAAAACAACCAGTTTATTTAAAGTTTTGTTTTAAATTTTTAGGCGTCCAAGGATGGAGTCTCCTTCAGGACCTGCAGTATTCTATTAATTCTTCTAAAACATTCGGTTGGAGGTCATTTCAGTGCAAAACACTGTTTAAACACACACATTTGTTGAAAAGCAGAAGACACGACTTCTGACCAAAACAAAAGCAATCCATTTCTGTGTCAGAAGGATCAATTCTCTGGAAAACATGAATGTCTGTTCAACATTTAATCAGTTTGAGAGTGTCATCTGCTTTTTATATTTACACTGCTAATAACAAGTTGTTGCTGTTTTTCACGCTGATACAGGATTGTTTATAGACTGATGGTGGGAACATGGAACATACTATTAGATATAATGTCACAAGTTGACTAAGAAGTATAAACAGAAACCAACCAGACATGTTAAAACAGACCCCACAGTATAAATGTGTTTAAAGCTCAAAAAATAAAGAGTGTGAGACAAATACAGACCCTGAGGAAACAAAAGGCGTAGAAAGTGAAACCAACAGTGTGAAAAATCTTGTCAACTCTCGTTCCAAGTTTTCACGTATGGACATGTCAACCCAGTCATCAAATCAGCAGCAGGACCCGTCTCTGCTCCTTTGTGCGAGGAGGAACAGGAGTGCATGTTGCTGTCTAAACAGACTTCATGAGGGTGGAATGAGGGCCTCATGTCCTCTCAAGGGATCTGTGCTCACAGTACAGCACTGTGCAGCTTGATTGGCATTCAACAGAGATCACAAGAACTGGCAGGTCCGATTAGAGCAGGTTCACACTGAGCGCATGTGACAGACGTCAAAGAGTCTGGAGACGCCGTGGTGGACAGCTTCAAGAGTGTTCATGTGAAGGAGGCAGAACTCTTAGTTACAAGCAACAACAGAACTTTGAGAAATACTTTATGTGAAATGAGATCAGGCGTGAGAGCAGCATTGAAAAACTTTTTTGCTTCAGTGAGGTGAAATGTAGATGATCATACAGCTTGAACAGAATAAGACGATGTCACCGTTTGCCTCTCAGTCCCTTTCTGCAGACGTACCCTCTCCTCTCCAGCCCTCTGCATTACTCTCTCTGTCTGTTCCTGTCTCAGTTCCCTGTTCACTTCTACCAGACCATATATTGTTTTCCTACTCTGCAGACCTGCCAATCTTGAGCCGTCCACCAGACTTCCTCTGGGCCCCGCTCACCTGTTCTAACTTCCCCTTTCTGCCCTGCAGTCAACTGACTATCTGCTTGTTTACCTGCTCACTTTCCTCATTAGCCTCTCACCACATGTACTCTAGATCCATTGTTTCTTTATACCTACAAATAAAGCACTAAATACATGCTTAAAAGTTCTCTTCTACATATAAATCCAGCGTTTTCACATCATATCTCACTTTCTGCTCAGTCAGTCTCACCAACAACAGACTGGAGCGGACAGTCACTAAAACCTCCAACTTGATGGTCCAGTGTTCAATATTTAGGAGGATATTGAAAGAAATGCTATATAAGATCCATAACTGTGTTTTCAGTGGTGTAAAAAGACCATAAAAAATGAAATGTTGTGTTTTTATTACCTTAGAATGAGACATATCTATCTACATACGCCATGTTGCGCTGCCATGTGTCTACAGTAACCCAAACGGACAAACAACTACAGAGGGAGTTTCGTCACTACACTGTAAACCCAGATTTTGTTTCTAATTAAACTTACGAGTGATCATTACTTATTCTTTTATGTTTTGTCAAAACCTGCTATCATTACTAAACAACATTAGTTGTTTGTACTATTTAGCTGAAAGATTAATTGCACTAATCATGTTTAGTAGAGATAACTTGGTATGTTTAGTTTCATAAGGAAGGGGAGTGGCTAATTCAAAAACCTGCCTGGTCACGTGAAAAGACCTGCGTCTAACGTGCGTCCAAGAGGCTCTACACCTGGCGGGACGAGCACAGGCCTCGGCAGCAGACGGTACCCTGACTAGGAAGCAACATTACTGCAAGTGGAATGGTTCGTATTTAAAATAACTATTGTAGCCTAGTTATCTTTGTGGGAATTTTTAATACCCAAAAGCTTGCAGATAATTTGTTGACGCAACTGTTTTTCCCGTCTAATGTTACTGTTTGAACCTGTGCATGGTGTTAATACATGCTTATTGGTAACACTAGCTAGCTAAGTTACTCAAAAAAGTGTCATCTGAATGTTAAAGTTAGCTTAGTGTTAACAGTCTAAGGATTGCTCACATACCGGCGAGTTTGCTCGACTGCAAAGGAGTGTAAATTAGCTCTCGCTGTGATGGTGTAAATGGTAATGAATAATTATCGATTTTCAAATATTGCACCTGTGAATACAGAACGGAATATTTTGTAGCCTTTTTTGCCGTCAATACTGCCGACGTTGTCTTTGCTGTAATCAAATCAGTATATGTTTATGTTTAACATGAAGTGTACTACTGCTTGAGTGCAGTAAATCTATGGGAAACATCCCTATGTAAAGTTACAGACAAGGCTAGCAGCAGCAGCGCCGCGTCAGACACGTTTCTGGTGTGCAAAGACAAAACACCACGAAGCTGACACATGCCGGTTTTCTCTGTAAAACAGGCGTCGTTTCGGTTCTATTACCTTATAGTATTTAACAGTGACATTGTTGAACTGAGTCGTTGAGCTAAACGTTTTCCTGTTTTCTATTGTTACAGATCCTTGTGGTGTTAGGATGCTGTGGAAGTGTAAGTACTGTGAGTTTATGTGTGAGAAAAGGGGTTACCTTTTAAAACATTATCGTTTAAAACACGGAAACTTTGGTAGAACTGTCCCATTTCCCTGCTTACACCAACAATGTGTGTGCACATTCAACTCCATTAATGCACTTAAGGTCCACTTAGCAAAGATTCACCAGAAAACCCAGGGTGCACAACTGAGTGAAACTGCCCAAGTAACCTTTCACTGTCAGTCATGTGATTTTTCTGCACCATGCACAGAAGCAGTCTTTCTCACTCACCTGCGCAGTACACATTTAAAGGTAAATCACAGAGTCCAGTGCCCATATAATGGCTGTAACTTTCACACAAATGTGTATTCTACATTTAATGCACACAGAAGTAAGGAGCACAGAACACACAACTGGAGGATGTTTAGGCCAGAAATAGTCTCTAGTAGTGTAACTAATGAAATGGCCCAAGAAGAACATGAGCCTCCAAATGACACCCTTGAATCAGAAGACAGTGAGGATTCTACCAATGAAGATCTTAATGATCTAGAGAAACAGCTGGAGCACAACCTAGCAGCTCTTTTTTTAAAGATGCAAACAGTCCTACACATTCCAGAAAGTACGGTACAAGAAGTCATAGAACAGCTGTTACAGATGTGTGAACTATCCCAGCCACTGCTGCATAATGCACTCAAGGACATTCTGAAACAACAGACAGATGTAGATGATTCAGTTGTGGAAGAGTTAGTAAGGGCTGCCGCAAAGGGCAATGTGATCATGAAATTCTGTGGCAAGGATGGCCCCTTATCAACAACAAAAAGGAGAGCAGCATATGTGAATAAAAACTTCACAGAGGTTAAACCAGTGGAGTACATTATTGAAAGAGGAAAAAAATCTAGCGCTGTATATGTTCCTTTGCATCCAATGCTACAGAAGATGTTGAATAGGGCAGATATTTTGGACAAAGCTCTTCCCGTCCAAAAGCATGTGCAACATGAGTACAGTTCATACAGAGATGGCTCGTACTGTAATGACAATGTCCTCCTTAAAGGGGATGAATTCAAAATCGCTGTTGGACTTTATACAGATGATTTTGAAGTGTCCAATCCTTTAGGAACATCGAGAAAGAAACACAAAATGAGTGCAGTTTATTGGGTGATAGCTAATGTGCCACCAAAATACAGATCCACACTCCACTCCATTCAGCTTGCTGTTTTGTGTAAATCCTCTCATGTAAAAGAATTTGGCTACGCTAAAATTCTCCGCCCTCTCATTCATGATCTGGCTTCTTTGGAGCAACATGGTGTATATGTTGAGAAGTTGGGAGAATCTGTCAAAGGTACAGTTTTATATGTGGCTGCTGATAACCTGGCTGCTCATTCTCTGGCAGGATTCTTCGAAAGCTTTATGGTGGACAGATTCTGCAGGTTCTGTATGGCGACGAGAGGCGAGATGCAAGGCAAGGAGGTAAATTCAGGTGCTTTTGAACACCGCACTATAGACACTCACAACCAGCAGGTGCAGGAGGTAAAGCATGATCCCACTGTGGCAAAAGAGTATGGTGTGAAAGGAGGGTGTGTATTGACTGACGGCCTGGAGCACTTTCATGTTGTCCGTGGGTACCCCCCTGACATCCTCCATGACCTTTTGGAAGGCATTGTTCCTATTGAGTTATCCCTCTGCATTTCAGACATGATTTCTAAGAAATATTTCACCATAGAAACACTGAACCATGCCATGAAAACCTTTGAATATGCTTTTCATGACAAAACTGACCAGCCTCAGCCAATTGCTCATGGCTTCTCTACCAAAGGGACCATAGGTGGCAATGGCCATGAGAACTGGGCCCTAATCAGGCTGCTCCCACTTATCATTGGTCATAAAGTCCCTGAAGGAGACAATGCATGGAACATTCTGCTGCTCCTAAAAGACATTGTTGAGTTGGCTGTCGCAACAAAGCACACTGAAGAGTCGGTGCATTTCCTTGACTGCAAAGTGTCAGAACATAGAGACTTGTTGCAAACAACTTTTCCAAATTTTAGATTACGGCCAAAACACCACTATATTGAGCATTACCCTGAGATGATCAAAGCATTTGGTCCCCTTTCAGATGTTTGAAGAATTTGTGTTTTCCCTCAAACCGCATTGTCCAAACGGGTCATTCGTAATGCCCGCAACTTCAAAAATGTAGCTCTTACATTGGCTGTTAAGCATCAGAAAATGATGGCTTACTATTTGGACACAAGTTCATTTTTCTAGCCTTCAATTGAAATGGACAAGGTCACTACAGCATCGATCACATCTTATCCTGAGAATGTCCAACAGGTTTTCTGCCAGAGAGTTCCTCAGCTTACATCAGTTCTTGTTGCATCATCAGTCTATGTAGATGGAATTAGATATTGTGCTGACATGATAGTCTCTGTTGGTTCATGTGCTGGCCTCCCTTCATTTAGACAGATCAAACAGATAGTGGCACTTAACACTGAGATCCTGTTTGTTTGCAATGAGATGACTGCATGGTACCATGAGCATTTGAGATCTTTCGAACTCATCTGTGACAGCAGTAACCCCTCTCTGTGTGTGGTGCAGCTGAAAGAGCTGAATGATGTTTTCCCTCTTTCAGCGTACAGATATGGCGATAATTTGGTAGTGACCCTCAGGCGTTATATTCTCTGTTAAGAAGCCACAGTGTGATCTCTGCAATAAATCTAGGCTGTAATGGAACATTTTGTAGCTTATTTTAGAGCTCATGTTGAAATGTATAATGATACAGTCTCTGAGAAGTTTTTATTTTTCCCTAAATTTGTGACTTTTTTTGTAAATGTTTTTCTTACACATTTAAGTGGGGATTTCTTGTGAATTATACGTTGTTTTTTTTATGGATTTACCACTTTAATCTAAAGGGACAGTCACTATTTTCTATGCTCAGCAATTGAATGGCCTTTTGGATATTTATATTTCTAATGACCTAATTATTGTTTCTATTCCCAAGATGACTGCAAACCAGAAGATGACCTTGAGGGTCATTCTAACAGAGGCGGATATAAGAAAAGTCATCCTAACCACAAGGCCCTCTACAGTCGAAGATTTGATAAGCAAGCTTAAAGAATCACTGGGACTTCATTATAACTTTAGTCTCCAATACCAAGACCCTGAATTCAATAATGAACTATGCAATCTGACAGCTACTGAAGAACTTCCAGAAAAACCAACAATTAAAGTCATGCCTGTCCTTGAGCTGGTACCTGTCTCATCTGATGAAGTCTTCAGTGACACACCCAGTACAGCAGATACAGACATACTCTCACACTCATCTCAGGAGCGACATAAACAGTGGCCAGAATTTTTTGATATCCCTACCATGTCTGTGGATGTAGAGTATAGACTTAGGCAAGCAGATCTGCTGTTTATGAGTGAGGGTACATACCTTTAAAGTATCAAAAGAACTAAAACACGAGATACTTGAAAGATTGGCAGAGAGCATGTATAGCTACACAGCATACCCAACTGCTGCTCAGTTCGAAAGTGTTGCAGCAGCACTGATAAACAAGCACCCTTGTCTCCAGGAGCGAGGCTCAACCACTCGCTGTTGTGGTTGGAAAAATAGCCTTAAGCATAAAATGGGTAATTATCGAACAAAGCGTAGGCAATCAGGATGCCTTGATGTTTCAGTAAATGCAGGTAAGCGGGGAAGGCATTCAGCAGGACAACCAGCTAACAAGCGCATCAAGAAGGCAAACAAAGGTGAAATCAACTACTTGCCCAACTTTCCGGATGGATTTGATCAGGCAGCACTGGAGGGGGCCTGTAAAGACTTGGTTAATGAAATGCAGAAGAGAACACCAAATGGACCTCTTGTGAAACAGAAGATGGATCAGACTTTTTCTCTGAGAAGAAAAGAGGTAGTGGAGTCGGAACCCGCTATAAGCACGATGGTGAAACGCTGGCCTGCCCTTTTCACTGAAGATCAAGTATGTTTAAGAAAGAACATAACAAATAACTATCTTTCTATTATTATATATTGTGTCTAGATGTATATTTCTCTTGTCCTCTTTAAGGAAAACATTGGTATTTTTAATTTGGGGCATGATGTTTTTCATCAACATTGCAAATCATATAAAAAGGACATTCATGATGTTTTTCAGCACTACTTTGCAGATGGCTTAGCTGCCTTGTATAGTTCAGTTGATCTAAGTTCAGTTTTTTTGTTCTCTGTATTTTTCAGGTGTTCATGGAGTTCAGCAGGATTGTGGGCAAGAACCTCAAACAGGAGTTCTATGAGAGCATCGACCGGCACAGTCCTCGTCTCCTGGAGTTATTTCAATCCAAGAGAGGGAATGTTGGACAGTTGTTGACACAGATTTCACAACAGACCAATGCAAGTCCATACACATTCTGTACTTGGCGTTGTTTATCTCAGGTTTTGTATAAACATCATATCACAATGCTACTCTATTAGTTGTATAATTCAATCAAAACATTGCTTGTTTTTTTTAAGCTTTCTTATAGATCATTATTTGTTTTTTATTTTAGCTAGCTAACTTGTTGTACTGTGTTTAATTCTCAAAAGACTACAGAGCCAACTACGATCCGGACACAAGTGCTCAGAGGGCTTCCTATCATCCTTGGGGACAACCCTACAAACTTCTTCAAAGCAAGCTTTGTAAGTAAGCTCTTGCTTTCTTATATTTTTTACCATTATTTATTTTTCACCATGACACTCTTATATTGATTAAAGTTGTTTTTCAAATGAGAAATATAATGTAATGATTGTGCTCTTCTGTTATTCTTTATTTAGGAATCTGATGATGATGATTATTTTCGTGACCTTGACGTTGGGATTCTTCTTATTGAGCGTGAAGGTGCTGTGCTCACGTCTTCCCAGCATCTCAGTCCAGCCTCGTTGAAAATCGTCATTGAGGGAGAAGTTGTAATGGAGAACATTCAAGATCTGCCAAAAGCAATGTGCATTTGGACTCATGTATGCACTTCATCTTTACTACCCCAAGACCATGAAGCTCACATTTCAGTTCATCCAACAGGTATTGTTATTGTTAGGCCAGACTGACCTAAAGCCAAAGCTACAGAGTTTGAAAAATCAGCTCGCAATGTAAAAAGAGAGGTCAAGTCTACTGTAAGAGGCGGTTGACTACATTTTTCTTTTTGCCACACTAGTAAAATACTTTCTTACCTGTGGGGTAAACCTTTTTATTTTCTGTAAAACAAGCAGACGAACAGACACACGTAAAATGCAGACACACACGTACAACACCCACACACAACACACACAAACAACACTGACACCCTTAATTGCTGTAGGAATCATGCTGAAGGATGTGACTTGTGTGAAAATTAAAACTGAGAGGAGTTGTAGCAGAAAGACATAGGCCTAAGACATTATTGTTCTAGTTCTTCACCAGTCTATGTAGATTGTTCTGATATGATAGTCTGTTGGTTCATGCTCTGTCCTTCCTTCATTTAGGCAGATGATCAGAACAGATCCTGTTTGTTTGCGTTTTCTTGTACATTTGAGTGGGTGTTTCTGGTAAATTTTATTTTGTTTATGGATTTACCACTCAGGGGACATCTATGGTTTTATCTTGTAAATTAGAGACACATACACCCACACACGGCAACACAGACACGGGCAACACACACGGCAACACAGACACGGGCAACACACACATACAACACCCACACACGGGCAACACACACGGACAACACCCACACACGGGCAACACACACGGACAACACCCACACACACAAGGCAACACAGACACGGGCAACACACACGGCAACACAGACACGGGCAACACACACATACAACACCCACACACGGGCAACACACACGGACAACACCCACACACACAAGGCAACACCCACAGACACAGGGCAACACCCACAGACACAGGGCAACACCCACAGACACAGGGCAACACCCACAGACACAGGCAACACCCACAGACACAGGCAACACCCACAGACACAGGCAACACCCACAGACACAGGCAACACCCACAGACACAAGGCAACACCCACAGACACAAGGCAACACCCACACACAAGGCAACACCCACACCCACAAGGCAACACCCACACCCACAAGGCAACACCCACACACACAAGGCAACACCCACACACACAAGGCAACACCCACAGACACAGGCAACACCCACACACACAGACAACACCCACACACAAGGCAACACAGACACGGACAACACCCACAGACAACACCCACACACAGACAACATCCACACACAATTGTTTCAATGATTTGAAATGACCTTTTTAAGATTAATCATTTTAGATTGGATAATTGATGTTTTGATTGTTGATGTTTACCTGATGTTTGGCTGTGTTTTGCCATTTAAAAATAAAATAAAATGCATGGAAACATTAAGAGGTGTTTTTTTTTCCATCCATCCAATTTAATTGAAAATTTTTTATAAAATATTTGTTTTAAAAATCAAAAGCTAATTAATTTAGAGGAAAATACAGTAATTGTGTTAAATGATGAGTAGCAATAACAAGTCATAATAGCTAGTTTTATCTAATGATTTTGAGAACACACTACTAATAAATATAAATACTAAACTTAAAGTTCCATGTTAATACAACTCAACATGTTTAGTTTCATCCTGTGTAAAAAGTTAGGGTTCCATGTTAATACAACTCAACATGTTTAGTTTCATCTTGTGTAAAAAGTTAGGGTTCCATGTTAATACAACTCAACATGTTTAGTTTCATCCTGTGTAAAAAGTTAGGGTTCCATGTTAATACAACTCAACTTGTTTAGTTTCATCCTGTGTAAAAACTAAAGTGGTTTAAGGCAACGGGTTTCCACGTGATTTGCGAGTAAAGTCAACTAATTCGGGTTAAGAGTGTATGTTCTTCTTCTTGTAGAATCCCGGTAGTGTAGATGCTCATCGTACATTGAATACATGTGAAGTAGAAGCAGCAGTAGTGGTAGAAGAATAAGTAGTAGTTGTTGTAGTTTAGTTGTCTGGTTTATTAGATAAAAGTGAAATTTGGATAAATGGAGGACCACACCTGTTATTTAGCACTTTACACACTGAACCTTTAATCGGTTGTGACCTCCCCCCTCCTCATGGTGGATTAAGCACACCTTTAACTGGGCAGCTAAAATAACCAAGGAACTCTCTCTCACCACTTCCAGCTTCTCCCGTGTGGAAGGTGCTACAGGTATCAACCAAAACTACTCGTCAAAAAACCCGCTTCTTTCCTTCAGCTGTCAGACGAACACTTAACACCCCCATGAGACCCCATTCTGATCTGAATGCACTGAAAGCTCTGGACTGAACTGGACTTGTTTGCACAGGTACATCACTGTACAGTATCACATATATTCACTGTATATTCTCACATTCAAGGGTTTTCTCCATGTGTGTTGTTGTAATTATTGATGTTTTAACATATGACAGCCAAGCACGTGCACACATAGACATCCAAAGCACCTGCCCTTTTTCTCAAGTATATCCAGCTGCAGCCCGCAGACGGAAGTTGATCTTCCAAATATGGTTTGTCCCAGAATCCACCGCGCTCAAAATGTGATGACATTGATCTCGGCCCACGTACAGGATAGATCCTGATGCAAAGTGTTTAGAGGCCAACAACAGAACTTTAAATACACTTCTGAGAAGTTTTGAGAAATCACTGGGTAGATTACAAATATTGGCAGTTTTACAAAAATTGATGGTGAATCAAAAATGTGTTCAAATGTTTTTGTGTCGACCATGGTGTCAACTTGTGTCAATATTATAGCTGCATTAACGTTTCCTGGAGGCTGCACAGCAACAAGATGGAGGTTAATGTGCGCCGCTGTAGGGTTAACCAGTTGACATGCGACAATCAATAACTCAGGTTTAGTCGTAATTAGGTTGTAATGTACAGAATATTCTTGGTTCGTGAAACTTAAAATCACTTTGGAACAAATAATAAACACGTTTTACGTGTGGTGGCTTCTGGGATGAACCGTATATGGAAGTTCAACTTCCGACACGTTTGTCTGCGGGCTGCAGCTGGACTTTTTCCTTTTTCTACCTCAAGAGGAAGTGCTCTTTTTTTCTGCGGTGCTCCTCCCAGCTACTCTCCTAGATGTGTTTTTTTGGCTTTTATGGCGGTGAGTGGTGATGAACAACAGATTAAGCTACCAGTGCCTCCAGTTTACACCTCATAATTGAACAGAAAAATACAGGTAACTTGTGTCCTGCTGACATGCAAGTTTAGCTAAGTCATATGTCCATACAGGCTAATGTACTTTACTTAATGGAGACACAACAGGTGAATAAAGTAAAATATTTCATCATAACTGACACATTGATATGCAAATCAGACTTTAATTATTTGCATACATTTGACTAGGCACTGCAGGTGAATAGGATAAACAAACAAACAACAGAAGAAGAAGACGACATACTTTATTAATCCCACAAGGCGGAATTCAATGTTCTCACTCTGGTATTGTTAGAAAGGTTCAGATGTTGTGTTGTTAACGCCTTGTCTGATAATAGTCACAATATTACTATTCAAATGGCTGTAGTGTTTTCTAATGGAGTAGGTATAGTGGCTTAGTGTGATGGTTAATGTTCACTGGTTTCGTTTTTAATATCCCTGTGAGGGGGCATGGTTAATGCTCTAGTTCACCTGAGTTAGTTCAGAGCAGTGGAGGAATAAAGACGTGTGCCTACATGTTACAGTTTGCTAGGTTAATGTGAAAAAGGGAAGTGTGCGTTTGACTCAGATGCAGATGCCCCTGCATCGAGACACTGCAGTTGAAATCTATTATTGTTATTAGTAGGCACACACGGGTCTGAAATACACATGCAACAACACACGGAGAAATGTCAGAGGCTTCTCACCTTTAGTTTTTAACACACTAAAATTACCTTTGTTAAAGGTTAGGTCTTTGGCAGGAAATACATTTTTATTCAGTGATTTTAGTGTTTCATAAGTGAAGCTAGAGTGCATAAGAGAGGAGATGGAGTTGCCATTTTGTTTAATGACTCCCTCCAATGCATAAAGATGTCTTACGGGAATTTTGCTTCTTTTGAATATGTGGCTCTTCAGCTGAATTCCTCTTCTCAAGCTATTTTTCTAAATATCTACAGGCCCCCTAAATACTGTGCAAACTTTTTTGATGACTTTGGTGAACTGCTTTCTATAATCTGTGTTGACTTTGACTGTGTGGTTATTGTTGGTGATTTTAACATCCATGTTGACAACCCCCAGGACAAAGGGACTAAAGAGCTGTGTTGTGTTCTTGATATTTATGGACTGACCCAACATGTGACAGAGCCCACACACAATGAGGGGCACACTTTGGACTTCATCTCCAAGGTTCTGAACATTTCTAAGGCTGTGGTGACTGATTGCTCTCTCTGATCATTCCTGTGTTTTCTTTGAGAGTGCTCTCTGCGTGCACACAAATGTACAAACAGAGGTAATCACAAAACGGCATATCACTGAAAACACTTGTGGAAAATTTATTGAGGCTTTCTCCTCGACACCCGCCCTCTCACGGGTCTCAGTCAATGAGCTTGTAGATAATTTCAGTTCTAAAATTACAAATGTTATTGATGCCATTGCACCAGCCAAGGTGAAGGTGGTCTCTGGTAAGAGAAGATCTCCATGAGAAATGCCACGCTGGTTAGAACTCAAAAAAGACAGCGTCGAAAAGCTGAACGCAGGTGGCGGAAAACAAATCTCCAGGTTCATTATGACATCTATAAAGAGAGACTTCACATTTATAATTTAGAACTGAGAAATGCAAGGCTGTCCTTCTTCTCTGACATCATCACCAAAAACACTAATAATGCACATATCCTGTTTGCTGCTGTCGACAGGCTAACCAACCCTCTTGTGTCTGTAGCCTCTGAACTTCTGTCCACCAGGGCCTGCAATGAATTTGCCTCTTTCTTCACAGACAAAATTCAAACAATTAGACAAGCAATCAGTGCCTCCATGTCAGTAACAGGATATGTCTTGTCCACTCAAAAACAATTTATATAGCATGAGACAATTTGATTCTATTATCCATAAAAACCTGGAGGACATAATACAACATCTGAAATCCTCTTCATGCTGCCTTGATATTCTGCCAACAGGTTATTTACCAAAATGTTTCTAAATGCATGGCTTCAGATCTACTACAAATTGTCAACATATCTCTCCTCTCAGTTTTTTTCCCACAGGCCCTGAAAACTGCAGTCATTAAGCCACTCTTAAAAAAGAGCAATCTAGACAGGTCACTAATGAGCAGTTATAGGCCCATAACAAATCTCCCATTTTTAAGTAAAATCATTGAAAAGGCTGTTTTCAATAGCTTAGTGCTTTCTTGACACTAAATAACTGTTTTGATGTCTTCCAGTCAGGTTTTTGACCACACCACAGCACTGAGACGGCTCTTGTTAAGGTCTTCAATGGCATCCATTTAAACACTGAAAGTGGCAGAATTTCAGTCTTAGTATTATTGGATCTCAGTGCTGCATTCAACACGGTCGACCACAACATATTACTAGACAGAGTTGAAAACTGGGTTGGACTTTCTGGCACAGTACTAAACTGGTTTGAATCCTACTTAAAGGACAGGGACTACTTTGTGTCTATAGGTAATCAAAAAATTACATGCGGAGTTCCCCAAGGCTCCATTCTGGGACCTGTTTTGTTTAGCATTTACATGCTTCCACTGGCTCAGATTATGAAAAACAACAAAATATGTTACCATAATTATGCAGATGACACACAGATTTACATAACCATTTCACCAGGGGACTATGATCGCATACGGGTGCTGAGTAACTGTATTGAGCAGGTCAACGGCTGGATGTGCCAGAATTTTCTTCAATTGAACAAAGATTGAAGAAAACTGAAGTTATTGTTTTTGGAATCAGGGAGGAGCGATTGAAAGTCAGTGCTCGACTTCAATCTGTAATGTTAAGAACCACAAATCAAGCCAGAAATCAGCAAGACCTGGAAAAGCTTATCCATGCATTTATCTTCAGTTGACTCGACTACTGTCAGCGTCCTTACAGGGCTCCCTAAGAAATCCATCAGACAGCTGCAGCTGATTCAGAACGCTGCTGCTCGAGTCCTCACTAAGACCAAAAAGGTGGATCACATCACTCCAGTTCTGAGGTCTTCACATTGGCTTCATGTATGTCAAAGAATTGATTTCAAAATCCTCCAGTTAGTTTATAAAGCACTAAATGGTTTAGGGCCAAAATACATTTCTGATCTTCTGCTTTGTTATGAACCATCCAGACCTCTCAGGTCGTCTGGGGCAGGTTTGCTTTCTGTCCCCAGAGTCAAATCGAAACAAGTTCAGTTATTATGCTCCGTATATCTGGAACAAACTCCGAGATAACTGCAGGTCTGCTGAAACTGTCAGTTCTTTTAAATTAAGACTGAAGATTTTTCTTTTTACCACTGTCTTTAACTAGTAGATTGATAACTTACACTGCACTGTAACATTTACAGTATTGTTTTCTTTTTCTTTGTTTTTAGCTTTTTACCATTGCTTTTATTATTATTATTTTTGTATATGTGTATTTTTTTTTATTTCCTTATGTTGCTTTTAAACTTTTTTATATTTCCCTGTTGCTTTTATGTTTTATGTAAAGCACTTTGAATGACATTGTTGTTGAAATGTGCTATACAAATAAACTTGCCTTGCCTAATAATTCTCTCTTCTATTAGTTTGTTGTGTGCTGATAGATCTTTACAAGATATAGCCTCTGTGCATGTCCCTGGTCACAGCTGTCCCCGTTATTTTACAGATGCTGCATGAAACCTTTGTCACATCTCAATGAGGGTTAATTTAAATGCCATTTAAAAATTTGCTAAGCAAAGGTAAACACAAAGTACAGTGTATGCCTCTGTCAGAATCTCCCTGCCTTCAGTGTTTGAGCTGGGCAGACACTAAATTTAGTAAATTAAATCAGATTCAGAGCTTTTTAATTTTCACTGCCAATGACAAGTTGTTGCTGAACTTCACCCTTCACCCTTCATGCCAACAATAAACATAAATAAATGGCTCCTACAGAGAGATTTAATTAATTATTTCATACTTTAAATTATTTTGATTCAGTGTTGTCTTTATGGGAGTGGTTTCTCTCTCCGTAAGTTGGCCATCCTACGCAGGTAAGGGAGCTCCATTTGGCTGTGAAGGTGACTCCAACCGTGACAGAGTGGAAGTGGAGAGGGTCCAGTTTCAAAAAGGCGTACCTGATATCTATCCAACAATCATCACGCCCTGCCCCCACCCCCACCTACTTGTGGTCTATCCACATTGTTTTCTTTTTATTATTCCTCCTGTCTGAGTCGTTGCCTCGGTGTCCCGCTTGCTGAAACGTGACTCCCTAATTTCTCAAGCACAAAACAGCTGAATTAACAGTCCCCATGATGCAGGTAGGCGAAGTTACATTTTAAAGTTAAACTTTTACGTTAAGTGTTGTTTATCATACGTTGAAAATCGTTGACTATTGAAACAATCTTATTAAATAGGATACATATTTTTAATCATTATATTTTCAATGTTGAAGAGAGAGGGGGAGAGAATAAATTAGGTAGGGATGCTCACAAGTCTTTGAGCCAGAGTCCAAGTCAAGTCTCCAGTCTCTCGTGGTTATAATGAATGTTGTATCACCTGCTGCGTTCAATCCAGGTTGCTTATAAAACTACAGAGCTATAAGGAATTCTGTAACTGTAACCTGTTTTTCATTTACAGAGCACAACCATGTAATGTACAATTCAATTATTGAGTTATTAAGTCAGTTAGTTAATGAGTTATTAAGTGGTAAGTGGTAAGTGTTTTACCAGACTCTTAAACCCAGTGTAATGTTCACTAAATTAAACTGTGACGTTGCATAATCAACAATAAACCTGTTTTTAACTTACAGAGCACAACCGTAATGTGCAATGCAATCAATGGCAGCTTAAACTACTGTAAGTCAACAAACCCTGCAGACTCTCAAACCAGTGCAATGTTATGACTAAATAAAACTAAGGTTTCACGATCAACAATAAACCTGTAACCTCTTTCTAGCCAACGGCAATAATTAAGGTGATGGCAGCCAGCGGGACGTAAACGATTACGTTAATCGTCCACCACAAGTTTGGCAAATAAACAAACTAATAACGAAGGACAGTTGAGTTACCCAGCAAGAAATTTCACAGTTAAAAGACATCTAAACAGGGCCCAGACATCTAGGCTAAAACAGGGCTGAATTTGGGCTGTCAGTGAAAAGTTAATAGATGTCTAACCACAGCCCAAGAATAGACCAAATACACAGCTTTTAAATGACTACATATCTACCTCTAATAGACAACAGAATAGTGGCTAAAAGATTGTTTTTACTCAAACAAAACAGGTTCTCACAAATCTGTCCAAACAAAGTAAATGTAAAGATTTTATTAAGAAAAAGGATTACAAAGTAGACAACTTAAGATAATACAACATGATGGGTCTCTCAGTTGGCACCAGTCTCTCGGGGAAAAGGGATCCATAACTGTTGAATATGTAAGAATATGAATATAAGTAAACATTATAATTTGACTATGTTGACTGTTTTCCCATAAGACATGACTACTATCGTCAAATGATTTTAAATGAAAAAATACAGTATATTTCTAATTATCATTCTAATGAAGACGGTGAAATGACTACTATTGCTTGCTGGGTAACCTCTTGTAGGTCGTAGCTGAAGCAAGATGCAAGCTAACGTTAGATCTAGAGCTAAACATGTTTACTCACCACAGGTTACTAACCTATTTGCATTCAGCGCGTCTTTGATTGGGTCTTGTTTTATGAAGTTTTAAAGCCAAAGTTTGTGATGAATGTGTCTGAAGTCTTTTGAGGACGAGTCTCAAGTCGAGTCTGAAGTCACTTTGTGTGCGACTTAAGTCGCACTCGAGTCCGAGTCTCTAACTCCAGTCCCCATCTCTGGATAAAGGTACCGGAGTTACAGCCACCTGTATGCAAATTTTCTTCTGAATATTTGCCAGTTGTTGTATTGCAGGTTAAATGTTGCTCTTTAAAGTAAAACTCAAATATCAAACATTGGATATCTCATAATCTTTATGTCCCGCGACCCGACCCCGGATAAGCGAATGAAGATGGATGGATAATCTTTATGAAAACTTTGTCAAATCACACTGATATTTCAGAATGGCTTGTTCAAATGGAGAAATTTCATTAAATCAGAAAGCTTGTGTGACAGTGAGAAGCACCAGCTTCAAGCTTTAAAGGATACGTCCGTCTTACTCATGTGCCCTTATGTACACTGAAAGTCTTATTGGTCACTGTAATTCTTCCTAAAGTGATGATCTATCACAACATCATGAGAGATGGGAGTTAAAATCATTCTTTCTCTTTTTAGTGCCACATTATTACAAGACTGTGATAATTAAAAAAAAAAAAAGTCTTCAAAGTACAAAGGCTGCTGTACAGGAGGGGAAGAATCAGATCATTACCAGACTGTCTGGGTTTGTTTCAGAAACGTGATAATTTCCCATTAAGATGTGTTTTCTTTGTGTAATTAGTAATTAAAACAACATGATTAATGAGCCTTTTGTCTTTTTAAACTTAAAAAAAAAATCTTTCAGGATGCTGCATTCAAGTCCAGTGATGGAGTGTCCTTCAGGACCTGCAGTGTTTTACTGTTCATCATTCTTCTAATAGAGTCTGTTGGAGGTAATTTCAGTACAAAACACTCCAGTAACACATTAAAGACACAACTCAACAAAAAAGGAATCCATTTCTGTTACAATAACTTGGTCAGAAGAGGCAGTAAAAATTAATGCTAATGCAAATATGCAAACAATGACAGGGGCTTCAGTCAGAGCACCTGTTTTATGGTTGTGACACAATCTAAAAGTGATAGAAATCCTTGTATGCTGAGCTCCAAAACCATAAATATAGATTTCTTCTATCAAATCCGTCTAGTTTGGAGGAGTCTTGAAAAACATAGCATAGTGAATTAGGAAAGCAAATTCCCCTTATGTGTAAAACACTACTTGGCAATAAAGCTCCTTCTGATTCTGAAAGGAAGTTTTTGTTTTGACTTTTCAACCGCAGTCAGTGATTTGTAGTAGGTATACTTGTACCTTGTTCACCATCTTAGCCATCTTGTACTTTAGCTAAACCCAAGTACAGCTGTGGATGATGGGAATTACTTTTTAATGTTAATCCACCCATTACTTTTTGAGACCAAACATTTGGACCTGCATGTGGTGCTAGAGGAAAAGTCAGGGACCATTCTGAATTTAAATTTCTTCATACAATCAGATTCAGAGCATCATCTGCTTTTTATATTTTCACTGCCATTGACAAGTTGTTGCTGAACTTCACCCTGATAAAGAAAACAATTACTCTCTCAGACTTTTTACTGTTAGATATAATGTCAGAAGAAGAAGAAACAGAAACCAAAAAGATTTCACCAATTCTGCTGCTCTATAGTATAAATGTGATTGAAGCTAAAAAAAAGTGATGAGTGTGAGTCAGATACAGACTCTGAGGCTCCAGTGGTCGATGTAACATAATCTACACAAAACTTTCAGGATTTAGATGATCTGTTCCCTGTTTTTAATGCAGCTGAGAGAGATTTAATTGATCATTTCATACTTTTAATTATTTCGATGACATGAATAAAACTATGCTGCTGTTTGTTGTTTTGTTTTCTTTGCAGCTCAGTCAGCGTTGATTTGTTCACATCAACCAATCGTAGCACTGGCTGGTGATGATGTCATTTTGCCATGTCACCTTGAACCTGCAGTCAGCGCCAGTTCTGAGACAGTGGTGTGGACCAAACCTGGTTTGGACCCAGAGTACATCCATCTTCACCAAGATGGACGACTGATGTATCAAAGTCAAAATCCATCTTATAATTATCGTACCAGACTGTTTGTGGATGAGCTGATTAAAGGAAACGTCTCCCTGAAAATCTTCAGTGTAAAAATCTCTGATGCAGGAAAATACTTTTGTTTCCTTCAATCATTGCAGAAGGAAGCTTCCATCCAGCTCACTGTTGGTGAGTCAGACTGCAGCTTTATTCAGATAATAATTAATTATCCTGTGGTGCACTGCTTTAGTTTGTATCATACACCGATCAGCCGTAACATTATGACCACTGACAGGGGAACTGAAATCTCGTTATCAGGGCACCTGTCAATGGGTGGGATTATATCAGTACATCAAATACCGATGCTTTCAGAAAGCCTGACAAAATCTCTGTTTTTGACACAAAAGGTACCCTTCAGTGTCTGGAGAAGCCCTGGGCTTTCACAGAGTAGACCAGAAGCACAGGTCTAGGACCTCACTGTGAGTAGCTAGCTAACTACATTAGTCTTAAAGGCGTTGACAGGCCGACCAAAGCCCTCTGTGTTGCAGCGCTTGACCCTTAACAACTTGTCAAATTGTGATGGTTAGATGACCGGGTCAGAGCATCTCTAAAACTGCCCGCAGTGGTCAGTACCTATCAACAGTGGCCCAAGGAAGGAAAAGACGTGACCTGACTCCAGGGTTAATGGGCGGGCAAGGCTCATTGATGCATGTGGAGAGCGAAGTCTAGTCCAATGTGTCCAGTCCACATACTGTTGGTCAAATTGCTTAAAATATTGATGCTGGTTCTGATAGAAAGGTGTCAGAACACACAGTGGAGTCCATGCCTTGAGGGGTCAGGGCCGTTTTGGTGGCAAAAGAGAGACATTCATTATGATGAGCAGGTGATCATACTGTTATGACTGACTGCTGTATATTCTACAAGCTGCCACAAGCACAGAGACAACACAACTTTGTACTGAAAGTAAGCAGCTTTGATGAAACACAAAGAACACAAAGTAAAACAGGCAGAAGATGTTACACAAAATTTAAAACTCAACAAAACACATTGTGTTTCCCTGAAGTCTAACATGTTGAATAATTTCCTTCCTTATAAAACATTTGCGAAGCTGATTCACTGAATATTTTGAAACTTTTATTGTGTTCAGGTTCAGCCATGTTAGGTCTTCAGCAGTCTTCTTCTTCCTCCCTTTGCTGGTCCAGTGCTGTTTCTTGGCACTGTACTGCCACCTTTTGATCAGTGGAACAATGTGAAACCACTGGCAGCATTGTGCTTCAAGTCCCCTGCACAAGATAAACCAAACAGGGACCCACAGTGGTCAAACACACCACAGGGTGCCTTTATATTCCACGTAATAACAGCTGATGGTGAAGATTTGTTATTAAGGCAGCAGTGCAGTAGATGTTTTAAGAGGGAGCAAATACATTCAACATGTTTGTAAAGATTTAAAATACGTTGCTTGCTTGGTCTTTCCCTAAAATGTGCTTCTAATTTAGTTTGAACAATAATGCATATCAGTAACAAGTGAAGTATTTGATCTAAACCCACTGTCCTAATTGCTCCTCTCTCCTCCTCAGGTGCTGTCTCCTCGCCCATCATACAGGTTGTCTCAGATAACAGCAGCAGTGTGGTGTTACAGTGTGAGTCTGCAGGCTGGTATCCAGAGCCTGAGGTGTTTTGGCTGGACAGTGAGGGAAACCTCCTCTCTGCTGGACCTACAGAGACAGTCAGAGGTCCTGATGACCTCTATACTGTCAGCAGCAGAGTGACTGTGGAGAAGAGACACAGCAACAGCTTCACCTGTAGAGTCCAACAGAAGGACGTCAACCAGACCAGAGAGACTCACATCCAGGTTACAGGTTAGAAAGAGTTTTGTATAAATTATACAAAATACCACTGTTTTGTTTAAACTGTTGTAGCTTGATTAAAAAAGCGTCATGCTGTTCTGGTTTGTGTCATTTCAGCTGGTTTCTTCAATGATCTGAATTGTTGGAATTGCATTTGGAGCATCATCATTAGTCTTGGAATTGGCGTCTTAGTGTTTATTATCGCATGGACAAAAAGGCCGCAACGTAAGTCACATGTTAATTTCCATTTTTGTGTTACTGTCAGAGCTCACGGTTGGCTATATAATGACATGTAGGGTGAATTCAAAAGTATCAATAGATAATAGCATATCCATGATTTAATATTAAAATACGCTTTGATATAACAGAATAAGAAATATAAAATGTGGTGCAGAGGTAGCACTCATCCAACACCACAGAGTGCTGGATACCTTGATACCTGCTTTACTGGTTGGTCTGGGAGCCTGTTACAGAGGAGGGGGAGATCAGTGGAACAAGAACATCCACCATAATTTGGGGTCTAAGGAGAAGAAAATAAAGAAGTGGCACTCGTCTCAGATGCTTTGTTCCTCGTGTTAGAATGAAAACTTAAATGTTGTACCTGTAAAGAAAATGTCTTTTCTCCTGTCATTTAGATGTAAAATATTTTCTTTCGCTTTAGTTTCTCATTTTAACATGTTTTCTTTTTTAAGACAAAACTACATGAACACAGACTTAACAAATTTCTTCTTCTGTTGGCACACAGGGACCAGGAGGAACCAGGTGATTAAGTCTGACAGTCCAGAGTTATCCACATTGACTGGGCAAACCAGAGAACAGATGGGGAACAAAGAGAGAGTGCACACCAACAGAGAAAGGAAAAGAGAGGAGAAAAGAACAAATTGAAAAATTTATAAAATAAAAAATGTGAAAATGGAGAAGAGGAACTGGAGAGGACGCTTCAGTCAGTGAAGAGGATGGACAGAAATAAGATGCCCTCATGATACAACAGGAAGAACTGTGGAGATGAAAGATCTGGCATGCACCGGGCACACTCTACAACTGGCAATACCGGCTTGATTAGTCTTGATGTGATGAAGGCTATCAAAGTAGCAAGGAGAGTTGTCAGCCACTTTCACCACTCAGCAGTGGCAACTAGCGCCCTCAGAAATGGCAGGAACAGAAGAGCCAACAAACTCCAGACTGACGGACCAGTCTGGAGGAATTCTATGGTCATCATGCTCCAGCAGCTTTTCGAACACAGGACGGCAGTGCAGTCTGTGCTCACGGATGAAGCGGTCACCAAACCGAGCGTCCAGAAGTCACTCGCCATGAGAGCATCACAATGGGAGCTAAGTCCAGTGCTGCAACTATTGGCCAAGGCTTTTGCTTTAAGTTATAATATGCGCATATATGGTAATCCTGGTTATTCATCTTCATCTTAGGTGAGGTTGTCCAAAACGAGGACTCTGTTGATACTGAAGGTGAGCCAGTAACTGGGAGAAAAGCCAAGCTTGAGCAAGATTTTGCGCAACTTTTAGGGCCACAATGCTAAAGCGGAGGAAAGCAGGACGCCACTTCATCGCAGCTGAGGAGTTCTGTGATTTATTAATACTGCATATTCCCACCATAGAGCCGCGGCAGTGGTAGACCCATAACCAGGACAGATTTCTGCATAGATCTGTGTAGATGTGCATGAGCTGTCACCTGTCTGTTTGTTAGCATATACATTACATGTTGGAAATACAGATCGTAGCTTGTTGCAGAGAATTCCCTTCTACTGTGGTTTTATTAATGATGTCATCAGCGATTAGTCAACGTAGACTCGACTTTCATCACATAACTGTCGACTGCAAAAAATCTGAAGTTGTGCAACCCCAAGTCTGTTTTATTTTGGAAAACACATCTAGGATGCTTCTGATTCTGGTGTGAACATAGACCAGATTCTCACACTGTTCTGTGTTCGACTTCCTGCCCAGTTAATCTGCTCTGTGCTGCTTGACTTGGCTTCTGTCAAAAACAGACTCAGCTGGACTTTGCAGGTTACATTTAATTTTCTGACATCCCATTTATTGCTTCTTGAACTTTTATATCAGTTTTGCAAACAAAATTTACTATTGCTGTAACTGATCAATTCAAGCTTGGATCAGCTGGAAAATTGTCACAAAGCTAAGAGCAGAGATTTTGATTTTAAACTGAAATGATCAAATAACGGCAGCTGACCTTTTGTATGGCGCCATCTGCTGTGTTTATTGTGTATTGAAAGCTGTCTAGGCTGCAGAGGTCGAGGTTTTGGTGACGACGAACTGATCACTCATAATTTCTGTATGTCTGATTTACATGAAAAAAAACATGCAAGTGACTTGCTTTAAACCCTGGTTTTCAACAATGTGCCTCTGGTCTCTGGATGTGATGGTGAATTTACACCTAAAAAGCTTCCATGTGCTCCTCTGCAGAAACCTGTTAGTCCACTTCAGTTATCAGTGTAAACACCCTGAAGCCTGACCTGAGAGTAGAGGATTGACAAGTATAACAATAATTTGGGACATCGGGCTTAACCAATTATCAGCACAACAGGTTTTAAACAACAATACTTTATCACCACCTATGGGTCATTCATTGTGTGATTATAACTGTGTAGCACCAAGGGTTTGTCAGTACACCTGGTCAGCTGTGATTCATCTCCTCAAGCACAAGAAGAAATCGATCATGTGCATACATGATAATGGTTCCTGTAAAATTCTAATTATTGGACTACAAGAGCCATCCGGGTGTATAGCAGTTTGATGTGATTAACTTCATGTTTTATGTGGTATGGAAGTGTTTATCTTAATGAGTACTTTTTAATGAAGTACCTTTGTACTTTTACTTAAGTAAAGTTTTGAATGCAGGACTTTTACTGTGTCTGTCAAGTGTCCTGGAACCTCCCTGAGACCCACAAATGCCTCTCAAAGACCCAAGACACCACCTCTCAAAAGAAACCTGAAACCGGAAGAGCTTGGATCATCATCAGCCAACCTTTTTTTGGAGGTTTCTCTACAAGAGCCTCTGTATGTATGTGGAGGAAGTCTGTGGAGCTCCAGGAAACCTGGAAATTCATGTTTGTTTGTTTCCAGTGGTAAATTAATATTTCTGAAACTCAAATTAAACGCCCTCTGGCTTTATCATACGGCTTCACAAGTAGCTGGATGACGAACGACCAAACAAACTGATCAATAAATGGTCTAAAATTAATAACTGACAGTTAACAGGAGCTACGTGAACCACTTCATTCTAATAATGTAGAGTCAGAGGAAGTAGCTTTTAGCAGAAACATTATGTACATTTACTCAAGAACTGTACTTAAGAACAAATTCAAAGTCCGCAGACAATACGCAGCTCTACTTATCCAAACGATCCCACCGTCTCGGCGTGGATCACGGATTGTCTCTTGGACTTATCTGCATGGATGAAGGCTTGCCACCTTCAACTAAACCTCTCTAAGACATTTCTCTTGGTCCAGCCAAGAAATCTATCCACCATAACATCAAACTACAAATTGACTCCTCAACTATCACTCCAACCAAGGTGGTGAGAAACTTGGGTGTCATGATTGATGACCAGCTGTCCTTTTCGTACCATGTTGCTGCTGTCTCTCGGTCATGCCGCTTTGCTCTATACAACATAAGGAAAATCAGGCCCTACCTCACTCAGTACGCCACCCAGCTTCTGGTACAGGCCATGGTTATCTCTAGCCTCGACTATTGCAATGCCCTCCTTGCAGGTCTTCCAGCTTGTGCAGTGAAACCCTTACAAATGGTTCAGAACGCAGCAGCGCATTTGGTTTTTGATCAGCCCAAAAAGACTCATGTCACTCCATTACTCAGTGACCTCCACTGGCTCCCCGTGGCCTCCAGTCTACAGAGTGACTACTGGGTCTGCACCCATCTACCTAAACTCCATAACATAAGCTTGCTTTTCTTCTCGGCCACTGACAAAACACCACTTTGCTCTGCCATCCATACACACAAAGCAATCTCAGTCCCGGCTGTTCTCATCTGTGACAGCACGATGGTGGAACGAGCTACCACACGCCATCAGAGCAGGGGCGTCCCTCTCTAACTCCAAGAAGCTCTTGAAAACTCATCTCTGCAGAGCAAACTGGAGACATGGCAGGACTGTGTGTCAGTTCATGGCTCCTGATGTTATCCAGATGTTTCTGATCCAAGTGTTCATCCTCCCGGAGACTCGGACAGTTTGCTTTGTCTTTGCTCATAACTGCTCTTCATGTGTTGTCTTCATTAACTGCTTCATCCTCTCTCATCTCCTCTTCCTCTGCATGAATGGTCTCCTTATGAACAGCTCCACTGCTGGGGTAACCTCCATCACCCCAAACACCAGCTGCACATCTACAAGATAAAAACAAGGACACTAAGAGACATGTTTGATCCACATGAAGAGCACAAACTGGATCATTAAGAAGGGGAGCAGAGCTGCAGAAGTCCACACTGCAATGTTTCACTTCAACCACAAGAGAGCGCAACAGGCTTTCTGACAGACAAGACTTATTGTTTACTTTATACAACAAGTTAATTATATATATAGGTGTTAGGAAACATAGTAGCCTAATTTAGTGTGAAACCAGGTTAAATATCAGGTTACAGTGTTACATTGTTAACATGTTTCGAGTGACATCTTTTGATGTGCTGTTTTCTAAACTGCCATCAGTTTAATGAACAGAACCAGCAGCAGTGTGGTGTTTCAGTGTGAGCGTGAAGGCTGGGATCCAGAGCCTGAGGTGTTTTGGCTGGACGGTGAGGGAAACCTCCTCTCTGCTGGACCTACAGAGACAGTCAGAGGTCCTGATGACCTCTATACTGTCAGCAGCAGAGTGACTGTGGAGAAGAGACACAGCAACAGCTTCACCTGTAGACTCCAGACCAGAGAGACTCACATCCAGGTTACAGGTTAGAAATGATTCATAAATGTATCCTAAGCTTTCTATAAATACCATGTTGTTCTGGGATTTATCACTTCAGTTGATGTCTTCAGAGTCCTGTTGAGGTATGTGAAAGGTGTCTTAACTCCAGGATTTTTTGGTGTCTTGCTGTGTGCTGTACTCACAGAACGTGGTTGGAGGTTAAGGTATCATTTTGCTTGTCTTTTTTATTTCAAGATAGTACAGTTATTTATTTCCTTCTTTTAGTCCAATGGATAAAAGTTGATTAACCAAGTTTCACTCTATTCTACAGGTACAAGCACGACTGAGGATTGCCCACTGAGCGGGTTTAGATATGCATTGTGATACGCAGACATGTGCATTAGTCAGTGTATCAGAGACTGTACTCCTTTAAGAAAAATTGCAGCACTGATTGTTTGTTGAATGAAGATGATGTAATAATTACCTTTTTTGTTGTGTGAGAAATATCAGTTGATTTACATTTAAAAGAGTAAAGTAACAGAAGAATGACATGTCACAGCAAGAGATAGAAGAAACTGCTCCAACATGACAAGAACTTCAGACAGAGTAAGAACACCAGTCAGTAGACAATCATCTAATGTAACAGACATCGGCGTCGCCAGGTCATTTTCATGTTTTGACTGTAGCCCCTCAACAACAGCAACAAAAATTTCCATCTTAATATGCAATAGGCTAATCTTCATGATGCAGCCTGTCTCACAGGTCTTCAAAGAGCGGAGGCTACTCTCAATAATATTACTACATTTTGTTTAAAGTTCACATAACGCGAAACCACACCATTAGTCAGCCTGCCTGCGTTAAGAGGGAGCACGAGATAGAGAGAGAGAGAGCGAGCATTGCTCACAGCTTCAGGGCTTATCCGCGACTTCTGAATTGTCCCCAGCAAAATTGTAACCAATACATTTAAATATTAATGTTGTCGGTCTATGCTGCACAAACGGTTCACAGTCGCCGCAAAGTAGTCAGAGAATATCATGACACACCTGACCGTGACATTGACACCTGTTCTCTGTGTCCTGCTGTCTCTCTCCAACACCTCAGAGACACTTCGCTCTGTTTGACTGTCTCTCTGCTCCAGGATGCTTCATTCCCTCTAAAGTAGTGTTGTGTCCTTCAAAGAACATTTTGTTCATAAGACCTAATCGTGTGTATGACTCGGGAGGTTGTCTCAGTGAGTGATTTGTTCATTTTCATGCATGCGGGAAGGATCTTGTGTTCACACGGCAGCTGCATGGGCTCCGTCAACACAGGAAACAGAACTGATTAGTTCACAACTCTCAACTGTGGCTCTCTGGGTCTGAGTTGTTCATTTGTCACGTGACAGCTACTGTGGAACTCCTTGTTCATCGCTCACATGGGTCCTGTAATAATGTTATGCTTTATTAAATGTCATATAATTAACAAAATAGCAAATAGCTAAATGTCAGTCCAGTGACTTACCTGACAGCCGACCTGCCTCTCATTCTCCGGCGCTGGCAGCACTCAGCCTGCCGAATGAACGAAAGACTGAGGAGGACCCATGTGAGCGGTGAGCGATTAGTTCCTTTCTATCTGATCACAAGTGTTTTCAGTTTAGGTTTTCTTCCTCTCATGAACAGCAGTGCGCTCCTCTTATCCAGTAGGCTACACATTTCTTACAGCACCCACTCCCTCCCCCTCTGCTGGAGCTGTTTCTTGTGTTGTGGGCGAAAAAAATAATTTGCCAAATGCGCGGAAATATAACCGAAATATGAGCTAAAAAAATAATAAGCTACTGATTACTGCATTACATTCTGTTATATTTTTATATTCTGAATTGTCACCTGCTAAATTCCTTCCCTTTATAAAAAATAAAGACATTTCCACCATATATTGGTGCAGAAAATGTCTCCAGAATTCAGGAAATTAAGTGTTTAATTCTCAAAATCTTGGGGGGGACCCCAGAAAATTTAATCAATTAATAATTCTTAACTGAATTCAGATTAATTAAACTAATTTATCATTGAGGAGAAAAGTGTCATATGCACATTTGAAAAGACTTCAGGCTACTTCAGGCCTGCATGTATGTAGCAGCTGGGAGAAAAGTTGATCTACAGGAGAAAGATATCTGACAGTCTTACTGCATTATATTACACTATATTCTTATTTTGAAATGTCACCTGAGACATTTCCTCAATAAATTGGTGCAAAGAAATTCACCAGAATGCAGAAAATTAAGTGTTCAAAGCCCAAATTTTTGGGGGGTGGGGGAGTTAAAACATGAAAGATTTCTGTGCTGGGCTAAGCCCCCAATGTTTCAAGAGCCTGGAAACGCCCCTGGTAACAGATAATATGTTTGTGTTGTAGACAGCATGTGTAAACATAATTTAAACTGCAGATATACAGTCAGTATTTGCACATCAATCCACTTCTGTAAACAGGGTAACTTATTATTTACACAGTATTTATTACATTACATACTTTGATGTCCTCTTGCACAACATGTACTTTTAGTGATACATCCCTTTAAGCTAATATTTCGTCTTACAACATTTGTCCCTGCATGACGATGTTGTAAATGTTAGTAAACAAAGAATGAACAGGGCTAAACTTTATCGTGAAAACTACTGAAACAAACTGCTCATTTTTCATTATCAAGTCAATATTCAGTTACATACACGTGTTAGGGTCAAAACTCAGACTGGGCTTTTGAGCAGCTCCATATTATTAAACATCAACAGTGAAACAAAACCACAGACTCAGAGAAGTAGAAACGGATAATGGTGAAAGTTATGAAACACCACAAGGAGGTACTCCTATTTGCACATTTCATGCAGGCAGAACAGAAAACATCACACTACAGAGTTACCATTCATCGCACTGCAGGTAAGAGTTGCTTTTTAAAGTAATACTTGAATGTTAAATGTTGGACATTTCATCCTTCTATAATTGTCTAAACAATGTTTAGATTATTTTATGGATTTAAAAATAGTACATATAAAAGGGACTTCCATTGTTACTTAGACATTTTGTTTTTTTTCACATGTAAAAGTGTTCCTCTGTTTTTATACTTTGTACAAACTTTAAAAGGAAAATTAATTTAAAAGTAAATAACAGTTATTTAAAAAGTAAAACTGACAGACGATGGAGTGAAAGATTTCATTTGTTATAGTTCAGGGATGGAAGTGCACTTACTTACACTAAGTAAATAAAACACTATCACAATGTAATCCTAAATTTAGTATTTTACAACTTAAATCAGAAATCTACTTCAAGGATAAAGTAGTTGGTATTAGTAGAAAGGTAGACTAAAAGTTATTGCCATTTTATAGTATTTTCTAATCTCACCATTTATACTTCTCCACTTTATTTTATTATTTGTTTCCTCACAAACTGCTTTAGTCATCTCACCTTGCTCTTCCCTTCAGACACACACCTGCACATCTCTCTCTCTCTCTCTCTCTCTCTCTCTCTCTCTCTCTCTCTCTCTCTCTCTCTGCTCTGTTGTTGACCTTACTCCTCCTTTAGGTATAAAGTCACCCAAGTAATCACAACTCACAGTTTCGGTAGTGAAGCATGGGGTCCACAGAGCCATCACAGCTGGGGCAAACATCCTACAGAATCTTAACATGCAGAGTTCTGCATGTTAGACCAGCCCAGCTTCATCCGGACCCAGAGACACCCTCCATCACAAAGCCCTCCAAACCCAAAAGCTGAACCCAGAAAAGAGTCAACTGGTGCTGAGACTAAATGCCCCTTCTAAGATACACTCTGTCTCACGAAAACATTGATTTCCAAACACCAATGGAGGAAACTGTCTGTTTCCCATGCCAATAAAGTTCCACTGAATTCAATTGAAGTGAAACCAAAGAAAACTCAAATCAGATCGAGAATAACCATCCTGTTCACAAAGGTCCCATTTGTCCACTTTTCACAGATTAATAAGCCTTTAGTCTTATTAAACTTTTTTTTGTCTACTTTCAGGAGTCCAGGATGCTGCTTCCAAAGAAAGAGTCCAATAATGGAGTCTCCTTCAGGACCTGCACTGTTTTGCTTTTTATCTTTCCTCTAATACAATCTGTTGGAGGTAATGTCCGCATGAAACCAACACATTCTCACTCCTGACTCGTCACATATTGACGCTTGGTCAAGGGCCTTTGGTGTCACTTTTTACCACCATTTAATTTGTATTTAAACTTCCATACTAATGACATAACTTTGCTCATGTTTCTTGGTTGTACTTTTGTTTTCTTTGCAGCTCAGTCAGAGTTGATTTGTTCACATCAACCAATCGTAGCACTGGCTGGTGATGATGTCATTTTGTCATGTCACCTTGAACCTGCAGTCAGCGCCAGTTCTGAGAAAGTGGTGTGGACCAAACCTGGTTTGGAGCCAGAGTACATCCATGTTCACCAAAATGAAAGAATGATGGATGAACATCAAAACCCATCTTATCGTTTCCGAACAGCTCTGTTTGTGGATGAACTAATTAAAGGAAACGTCTTCCTGAAAATCTTCAGTGTGAAAATCTCTGATGCAGGAAAATACTTTTGTTTCCTTCAATCAATGCAGAAGGAAGCTTCCATCCAGCTCACTGTTGGTGAGTCAGACTGCGGCTTTATTCAGAAAATAATTAAATATGCTGTGATGAACAGCTTTTGTGTTTATCATACAGAAGAGTATTATTAATTGTGAAAAATGTATTTATGTACAAATGCATGGCATGAGCAGAGACGATGAAAAACAAAGTTTGACTGCAAAGATCAGTAATGCAACTTATTAGACAAAAGCAGCTTTGACAAAACACAAAGACAACAAAGTAAAACAGAAGATGAAAACTTCGAAATACAAAGTCGGAGTAAAATCAACAGTGACTGCAGAAAACATTAAAGGTGACCTGTGGAGTTTCTTGTAAACAAACAGCAGTGCTGTTTACATTCAGTGTTTCTCACCAAAACACAGTTTGTAAGCTAACAAACGTGTTGAATCATTTCCTTCCTTGTAAAACATCTAAGAAAATATTTTGGAATAATTTGTAGATCTTTCATTTACCTTCAATATAAAAGGTGAATATCAGCTCACCTGTGTTTTGTCTGTGTTGAGCATGAGATGTTGCTACTATTAGCATTAGCTAACTGGGGCATCATTATAACTGGGAGACCACAACAAACTGAACACAGTGCATTCATTCAGATTCACACCGTGTTGGAGTAAATGCTATGTCATATTGGAGCTGCCTCCTTCCTTGCAAGAAATAGCCTTCCTGCTGATGTTGCATTTTACTGTGAGTATGGTGTTACTTTCTAACTTAAGCTAAGCCAAACAGGTAGGGTTAACCTCCCATGTGTTGCTGCAACGTAGCAAACGGGGGCGTTTCATACGGCATCAGTTATGACGCATTGAGATGAGAATGTGTTGGATTTTCCTGATGGACGCAGGGAGTGAGGCAAGGAGGTCAGGGACCTTATCAATGATGTCGGTGGTTATGGCTCCAGGAAAGCTGTGTGTGATTGCATTTCCAAAGTGAATATTACGCACTATGGAGTGCCCAATTAAGAGCGACGTAGGATGGATCAGAGGAGGCACCATGAGGGGCCATCTTGTCTTACCGCAGCCGCACATGTTATGATATTGCAGCCCGAGGCTGCAGCAGTACGGTGGTGGCGTCTTTCTCAGCATGAAAATTCCCTGCTGTCTTTGGACCAGCGTCCTTTTCCACAGGGGAAATACCTGCTGTCCGCAGACCAGTGAGGCTGCTGGATCTTGTCCTGGTCACAGCCTCTACGAGCAACCTGTGGCGAGAAGAGGAGGTGGAGTTGCTCTCTGATGGATGGTGGCGTTTATCCAGTGAGGGAAACTTGTATATTCAGAATGTCAAAGCTGTTAGCCAGCAGGAGGTCCAGAGTCGTAAGAGGAGGAGACGAGCGCTTTGCCCCTTTCTTTCAAAATAAAAGTAGTGGTTTATGTTGTGAAACCTGTCATGGTTTTGCACTTTTTCCTCGTTGTCCGACTGCTCATCACTCTAAGCTTTAAATAAACTTTATAACAGATGGAAGATAAGTACAGTGACAATCTCAATGCTTTACAAAAAAAGTTAATGTTTCCTGTCCAACACGGAATCACTCCTCAGCCTCAGCTATGATTTCAGTGTATACATAGAGTAATTACTAGTAATAAAAACAAAACAAATAGGATGGAAATAATGAAGTTAATAATATAATGAAAAAAATAAATATACAAGTAGAAAAAGTTGAGCCCTGCGATGGACAGGCGACCTGTCCAGGGTGTACCCCGCCTTTCACCTGAGCTGGGATTGGCTCCAGCCCCTCGCGACCCTGTACCCAGGATAAGCGGTTGACGATGGATGGATGGAAAAAGTTGAGCCACTAAAATAATAATTAAACAAAAATGAGGAATTGAGCAAGGGCTCTCTTTGACCTTTTTTATACATTTTCAAAGGAGAGATTTTTTTTTTTGTGCATTCCACAATGGGGAGATTCAGAGAAACAACATTTATGTATAAAGTTTTTTGTCATGATGACAGGTAGAAATTCATTATGCTTATTTTTCAAGATTCCTCCTAACTGGGTGGATTTCACAGAGAAGAAATCTATATTCATGGTTTTGGAGCTTAGCTAATCATACGGGATAAGGATTTTGATTTTGGATCATGTCACAAGCACAAAACAGGTGCTTTGTTGTTTCTACATTTACGTGGGTCTGCCGCAAGGAATTGTGGGACGGCATTATCTCATTTCCTTTTGTAAAGGATGGTACAGGGCTTCTCCAAGTGCTAAGGTGCTACCCAGTGCATTACAAACTGACACCAACAGGTCACTGAAAGGAAAGCTAGCAGACCCTGAGAAGATAGCACAAATGGCTACCTTTAAATTCCACATAATAATAGTTGTTAATGATTTGAAGTGTTTTTAATATAATTATTTTATTATTATTAACAATAATTTAATTTAATATAATTTAATTTAATAATTTAACAATACATAAAATCAGTGATATATTTATTTGATCTAAACCCACTGTCCTAATTCCTCCTCTCTCCTCCTCAGGTGCTGTCTCCTCGCCCATCATACAGGTTGTCTCAGATAACAGCAGCAGTGTGGTGTTACAGTGTGAGTCTGCAGGCTGGTATCCAGAGCCTGAGGTGTTTTGGCTGGACGGTGAGGGAAACCTCCTCTCTGCTGGACCTACAGAGACAGTCAGAGGTCCTGATGACCTCTATACTGTCAGCAGCAGAGTGACTGTGGAGAAGAGACACAGCAACAGCTTCACCTGTAGAGTCCAACAGAAGGACATCAACCAGACCAGAGACACTCACATCCAGGTTACAGGTTAGAACGAGTTCTAACTGAATTATACATAATGTCACTGTTTTGTTTAAACTGTTGTAGCTTGATTGAAAATGCGTCATGCTGTTCTGGTTTGTATCGTTCCAGCTGGTTTCTTCAATGATCAGAATTGTTGGTATTGCATTTGGAGCATCATCATAAGTCTTGGAATTGCCGTCTTAGTGTTTATTATCGCATGGATAAATAGACCGTAACGTAAGTCACATGTTAATTTTCATTTTTCTGTTACTGTCAGAGCTCATGGTTGTCTATATAATGAAATGTAGAGGTGAATTTGAATAGATTATATAACATATCCATGATTTAACATTAAAATATACTTTGATATAATGTAGGCAAAATGAAAAACAGAACAGGAAATATAAAATGTGGTGCAGAGGTAGCACTCGTCCAACACCGCAGAGTGCTGGATACCTTGTATCCTGCTTTAGGTTTGTTCAGTACAATTTGTCAGTGTTCCCACCTGTATGTCTTTGTCAGTGCACCAGTGACTCTTACTTGCTGGTCTGGGAGCCTGTTACAGAGAATCCTGCTTAGTCTGCTTGTGTGTGTGCTGTGCCAGTAACTCTCTCTACCTGTGTTGTCTTTTGAGGTGCCAGAGTAGCTGACTGCACTGTCAATCAAGATGTGAAGCTCCTGGGCCCAGTGCTCTACAGGATGTAAAAGTCCCAGCTTCCAGCTTGGCTCACTCTCATTGCTGCCAGCTCCTTCGCCGTCCTGCTTTGATTATCCTTTTGCTTTTACTTTTACTCCACAACAAATTATTCCAAATAAATGAACACTACTGATTTCCTATTTCAACATATCACACTAACTTCCTATCCATAGGTTTCATCATTATATTTACTCTTACAACTGCCATTTATCCTTTCATAGATTTAAGTGTATTAAATGTAAATTATTGGAAATAATACAAAACAACTTTTACCTTTGTAACCTTTTTAATATTGATATTTTCATGAATGCAAGATATGATTTTAATTTGTTGAACTGTTGCTTGTGTATTGAGAATCATTTGTTACGTAAAATGGATCAGACTAAATATCCATGGAATAAATGCATGTTCTTAAAAACTGTCATCCCTATTTTCATTGTAAATATAGTGGCGATCTAAACTTAAATAGATCTAAAACATCCATCCACAGCTGGGTTTCGATGTGTGTACATTCTCCCGTGTTTAAACTGGGACTATGAAACTTATATCAGAGCAGAAAACAAGACACTCTTCAAAACCTTTTTAGTGCTTCTGGTTGTAAGGCTCCTTAGTTTTATTCAAGTTCAAGTAGGATGAAATTTGCGTCTGGTCTGAATGCATAGTGATGTAGAAAAACACTGCCACACACAGAAACACACAAATTGGACAAATAGAAACTATATTTAGATGTAAGTGACTCACTTTCATAGGAAGTTTTTAGTTTGCCACCTTCTCTTTTTGGTTTCTACCACCGAAGGGTTTGCGTCACAGAGAAACCTCTGTGAGAAGCCGCCTAGCAAAATGCACATACATACATACACACTTGCACATACAGTACAAGCATACTGTCATTCACATACTTATACATATATACATATATATGTGCAGTGAGTAAACCTCACTCTGCGATGCCTGATCTTTATTAACTTTTGAATGGAGTCACTGACTTTTTTGCTGAGCTGAAAACACTATTGAAGGGATAGTATATTTTTTTTGAAGTCCTCACCCACAGTTTGGAGAAGCAGACAGAAACAACAGAGAAGTAGGATGGTTTTTTTCTGTGCCGGTATCCTGTCTGCTTCTCCAAACTGTGTGTGAGCTGACCGCTGTCAGATGGAAAATTGTACTGGGAAATTTCTGGTTGCCTACTCTTCAGAACCACACAACATCACATTGGAGAGTTAGCATTCGTCGTGCTGCAGGTAAGAGTTGCTTTTCGAAGTAAATTTGATTGTTAAATGTTGGATATCTCATCATATCATAATCCTTGACGTTAAAACAATTTTCAGATTATTTATGGATTAACTATCAGTAGGTAAAAGTAGGTTAGATAATGTTGAAGTTCTTTTAACAGTTAATTTTCTGTGAAATTATTGATGCTTTAACAGACGAGAGCTGTTTCTGATTCACCTATATGACTTTTACTGCTGTTGCATTTTACAACTGTCATTGGCTTGTTCAAATGGTGACAGTGAGCAGCACTATCTTTAAAGGATATGTTTAGAAATCTAACACAAAATTCACATTCCCTCCTGTGAGTTGAATGTTATAGATCACTGCAATAGGCAATAATCTATGACAACGTCACAACGTGAGAGATGGGAGTTAACATCCTTCTTCTGTGTAAACATTCATTCTTGAGTTCAGCTGAAGATACCAGTAACATGAAGTTTGAATTATGTTGTGGAAATTAATGTGAGGTGTTTTTGGTGTTGAAGAATGTCTCAGAGACTCAGGATGCCTTACACATTGTTTGTTGCCATCTGCTCAGTGTTTTCTTATATGCGTCACCCTGGAGAAGAGCTTTGTCCAAGAAGTCAAGGATCATGCTACTTCTAGGGACTGTTAGTTAATCCGAGCACTGAGAAACCCACTGAGAAAATTAAGTTAAGTTGGACAAATGAAGTGGGTCGATTCTTTTATAGTACAAACTTCACATATTGATAAATTTTTTGAAAATCAGACAAAACATCTTCAAAAGCACACAAGAGGAAAAAAGAGCATACAACACATACGATTCTCTTCATTCACATTTCAGGCATTGTCTTATTTTCCTGATGTCTGCTTAGATGTGTTTGGTGTGACACAATCTTCTCATTTTGTCTGTGGTCCCAAGCGATAAAACCACTCACACTGTCACGCTGTCAGAACATTGAGGAAGAAAAACCAGAACACTGGATTTTTCATGAAAACAACCCAGAATAATGGGCCTTTTTTTCCTCTCTTCTTTTCATGACATTTGTTTTTCATTTTCAGGAGTCCAGGATGCTGCATCCAAACATAAAGTCTAATGACCAAGTGTCCTTCAGGACCTGCAGTGTTTTGCTTTTCAGCATTCTTCTAATACAGTCTGTTGGAGGTAATTTCAATGCAAAACACTCAAGTAACACATTGATGTGTTCCCAGAGACGTCATATGGGAATGAAAATGGAAACTTTGTCCTGTTGTGTGGCTCTCTCTAGTTACCCTGAACAATCTAAAGCAAGGGACATCCACTATGTTGAAGCTGTAAAGTTGAATGACGTGTCTCCTTTATTTCAAGATACATCTTTATTTATGATTGCACAAAGAAAGGAAAGCTGTCTTACAAACAGAACATGCCATATCTACATTAGAGGAATACAATTTTAAAAAGTTACACTTACAGCTAGTTGTTTGTTTTTTTTAATTTATTACTGAAAGAAATTGATAAAAAGATGGTCAGCAGGATGAGCAAGGTGGATTACATGTTATCAATAAGGTATTACAGATAAAACTTATCAGAATCAGAAGAAGCTTTATTGCCAAGTAGTGTTTTACACATACGAGGAATTTGCTGTGGTGATAAGGTGCTACACGTAGACAAACTTACAGTCAACATAAATAAATGTAGAAATATATTAATATTTGTGAGATTAAACAGTATTTACATGTGCAGAGACATTTGTATCATTTGCAAGGGGGGAGTGTCAGTGGGGGACTTGGGCCTAGAGGCCAGTTGCAGACGGGAAGAATCTGTTTTTGTGGTGAGAGTCTGAAACAGTTTGTGTCCGGGGTGGGAGGGGTCAGCTGCAGTCCTCGAGGCGTACAGGTCCAGAAGAGAAGGAAGACTGCAGCCAATCACCTTCTCTGCAGAGCGAATGATACGCTGCAGCCTGCCCTTGTCCCTGGCAGTGGCAGCAGCGTACCAGATGGTGATGGAGGAGGTGAGGATGGACTGAATGAAGGCGGTGTAGAAGTGCACCATCATTGTCTTTGGCAGGCTGAAGTTGTTCAGCTGCCGCAGGAAGTACATCCTCTGCTGGGCCGTCTTGGTGATTGAGGTCCTGGGAGATGATGGTGCCCAGGAAGCGGAAGGAGTCCACAGTGGTGACCGGGGAGTCACACAGGATGGTGGGGGAGGGTGGGGCTGGGCTCTTTCTGAAGTCCACGACCATCTCCACTGTCTTCTGAGCATTGAGCTCCAGACTGTTCTGGCTGCACCAGGTCACCAGATGGTTGATCTCCCACCTTTAAGTGGACTCATCCCCACCTGAGATGAGCCCAGTGAGGGTGGTGTCATCCACAAACTTCAGGAGCTTGACAGACCGGAGGAGCAGCTGTTGCTGTACAGGGAGAAGAGAAGGGGGGAAAGAACGCAGCCTTGAGGGTTGAACCGGTGCTGATGGTTCTGGAGTCAGAGACATGTTTTCCCAGCTTCACGTGCTGCTTCCTGTCCATCTGAGAGAGCTTGTTCTGCAGCAGGGCTGGGATGATGGTGTTAAAAGCAGAGCTGAAATCCACAAACAGGATCCTGGCGTAGGTTCCTGGGGAGTCCAGGTACTGGAGCATGTAGTGAAGGGCCATGTTTACAGCTTCATCTACAGACCTGTTGGCTCTGTAGGTGAACTGCAGGGGGTCCAGGAGTGGGTCTGTGATGGATTTAAGGTGGGACAACACAAGGCGTTCAAAGGACTTCATAACCACAGAGGTCAGGACGACAGGTCTGTAGTCGTTTAGTCCAGTGGTCCTTGGTTTCTTGGGGACAGGGATGATGGAGGAGGCTTTGAAGCAGGCTGACACATGGTACGTCTCCAGTTAGGTGTTAAAAATGTCTGTGAACACTGGAGATAGCTGATCAGCACAGTGCTTCAGGGTGGATGGGGAGACAGCCCAGCTACTTTGCGGGGTTTCTGCCTCCTGAAAAGACCGTTGACTTCCCTCTCTGTGATGAAGAGAGGAGAGGAGGGGGTGGAGCTGGCCAGCTCTGAGGAGGGAGTTGAAGAAGTGGTGGACTGAGGCTGAAGCTGAGCGGAGGATTCACGGGGGATGGTGTCTGATTGACTCTCAAAGCGGCAGTAGAACTGGTTCAGCTCATTTGCCAGGCGAGAATCGTTTATAGAGGGAGGACTGCCGTTGTTTGCAGAGAACTGGTTCTTTAGTCTCTCTGAGTACAGTCGTTTAGCTTCTCGCACCTCCCTGCTATACCTGTACTTTAACGCCCTGCACCCGGCCCTGTCACCACTCCTAAATGCCTCCTCTTTTTTGTTTAGCTGTGAACCAGGGTTTGTCATTATTATTATTCACCCTGGTCCATGTTGGAATGCAGCTGTCCTCACAGAAGCTGATGTAGGACGTCACAGCCTCTATAAACTCATCCAGATTGTTGGTAGCATTCTTGAAAACATCCCAGTCAGTGCAGTCCAAACACACCTGGAGGTCCTCAACAGCAGGAAAAAACATTCCTATAATAGACTCCAACATTATTTCAACAAACTCAAGTACAATATTTGTCATCAAATGTAGCATGCTAACATTGGCTAATTAGCATTGGACACAAGTACAGCTGAAGCTGAATGGATGAAACGTCAATGGATCACCAGATTTTATGTCAATTTAATATCAAAATGAAGCTCCTGTGGACAGTTATGATCAACATCTGAAACACTTTCTCACTCCCACATTTGGAAGCATGCTCAAGACCACTCGTTGTTTATGAACCTTAAAGGTAGGTTGAGGATATTTAAAATGGTCATATTATGCAAATTTTCAGGTTCAAAATCCTATTTAGCGGTTGTACCAGAAGTTTACAGGGTTTCATTTTCAAAAAACACCATATTTTTGTCATACTGCACATTGCTGCAGCTCCTTTTTGTGTTTAACGCTTTGTTTTAGCTATGGAGTGATACATCTCACTCTACAACACCTTTGCTGGGAGCACATGACAGAGGTGTACTAGCTGCTGTTGGATTTTGTTGCAGCAGCCTCTGAAGCCTGGGGCACTCTGCCCTGGGCTGTGAGGGGTCAGAGGGTCACGGCGAGAGGGACTGGGGTCTTGGAGAGACTCTCAATATGAAGAGCAAGCCCTGCTTGGGATGAGATTTCCAAGGGCAACCGGTGGTTTATTGTGGGTTTGAGAGAGAGACATGGAAGGTTTTTCCATTTTATGTTCACTTGTTACTGACTGCAGCTTTAAAGCCACTATAATCAATATATTTTTCATTAACAATGGATCAAATGATCATGTGTTAAGGATGTATATGCTCATAGTCACAAACTTACATACAATAGGCCTAATCTGCAAATCTAAAGATCTCCCAGTATTGTTTTTTCAAGTCATGCCCCAACAACGACAGATCTTCACAGAGAAAGTGGTGAGGATGAAGGTCACTGTGTTATATGTCAGCCTTTGTGAGTAACCATGTCTTTCTCTCTGCTCTGTGATTTATGAGTAGATCTCATAGGAAGTTTTATTGGCTCAAACTCAACAAGTATAAAACAACATCCTGAATCTTCTCTTCTGTCTCTGCTGTGTTATTTTCAGGTGTGTTTCACACACGTGCCTCATCTCATATCAGAAAAGGTAATCAGCTCTTAATGCACGGTTGTCTTTAACGGTTTGAAATGCTCTAATAAAATAAAATAAATTATTTAAAATTCAGGACAGTAAAAGGAGTTTAACAAAGCTTTGACATTTGAGGTGTTTAAGAAGAAGAGGCCACAGCAAGAAGATGTGGAAGATGTAAGACGTCTTCCAATGTCTCTGCAGAGAGTGAGATGAGTGACTCTGTGAGATGCAGCTTTATTTTTACAAGTTTTAGTTTCTCTTATTGTGGATTCACAGTGACGGCAGCTTCTTATAAATGTCGTCTTTACTTAAGCGCCCTGCAACTTATTTGGTTTCAACTTAACATTATGCAGTATATAGCACTGCATTGTGGACAGGCAGAGAGCACTCATTTGTTATTAATATAAATTACTCAACAAAAAATCTTCACAGCTTCCAAATGACCCCAACACTTTCAAATGAAGGTTGCGGTGAAGCGGGAAGCTTTGAGCAGCTTGAATGAACTCATTTTTTGTTCAAAATCCGTAGTGAAACAAGGAAACAACAAGTTTGCTGAGCGTCCACACATCAGCCAAGTGTTCACGTTTGTTCACGTCTACAAAGTCTTCTCTTTCTCAAGTTGCATATGAAAGTCTCACTTTTCCACCGTGTCTGTTTCTTGCAGCCACTCTGAGCGTCCTTCCCAACAGATCCCAGTTCTTTCAGTACGAGTCTGTCTCTCTGAGCTGTGGGCAGCAGGGAATCTCTTCTGAGTGGAGCGTTAAGAGGAACACATCCAAAGACAGAAATGAAGAGTGTTTCAAATTCTGGGGAAGAAAAAATGAATCCCACTGCTTCATCGCTGACCTTTACCCTACAGACACTGGAGTGTACTGGTGTGAGTTTGCAGCAGGAGAGCGCAGTGAAGCCGTCAGCATTACAGTGACCCGTAGGTTTACACATTTACCTCCATACGACCTTCTGTGAGCGACACACAAGGGTTGTTGGTCAACATGACTGATGCAAATTCTCAAATGCGGTTTGGGGGCATCCAGTTAAAGAAAGAAAAGCAGTAGTATATTTTGTACATTTAAATGCTTCTAACAAGCCTTTTGGGGTTTTCCTGACTAAAAACTTCTTGTGGTGAAGCAGTCAATGACTGTCGTCTCTAAGTAGCATAGATGGACAGAGCATAACGCTGTTATGAGGCCACAAAAAGTCTCAACCTGCCTCATCTTGAGTTGTTATTGTAAGGATACGACACTTGTCCCTCAACTATTTCTTCTGTTTGTATGTCCCACAGTGTGCACTGTACGGCATCAACTGATTCAAAAAACGCATTACACTGGCCCCAAATAATGTTATAAATGATCATGTGTAGACTTCTTAAAGCTTTGCGAGCTCCAAAAGTCCTTGTTTTTCTGCCTGTCTGTCCCTGAGGTGGCTTTGTGATCCTGGACAGTCCTGTCCTTCCTGTGATGGAGGGAAACAATGTGACTCTGAGCTGCAGAAACAAGAAGTCCTCCTCCTCCAACCTCATAGCTGATTTCTATAAAGATGGGCTTCTCATCAGGAGCAGCTCTACAGGAACCCTGACCATCCACAGTGTCTCTAAATCTGATGAAGGACTCTACAAGTGCAACGTGTCTGGAGCTAAACAATCATCAGACAGCTGGCTGACTGTCAGAGGTGAAAACACAACTACTGATTTATTTTCCAACTAAGGCTCATACGTTTTATTTCAGGGGATGTAATGTGAAGTAAAACATGCGAATGAAAAGTCATTCAGCATTATAATTCCATATTTACACAGTTGAAGCTGTGTTTACAATATGAAACTGATTTCCACTCTGTGATCAGAGGTTTCTCTTGCATTTGAACTATTTATGCTTTTTGGGGGAAGTAAAAATGTCTGAAGTTGTGACATGGCAGCAGCTTGGTGAATACATTTGAGGCTACTTAAAGCAATCGTCCTAACTCCTATGAACACATGTATGTTATGTATGACATTGCATTGGTTTTAAGTTGTAGAATGAAATTCACCTCAGTAATCTCCCTGCAGAGCCAGCAGTTCCTGTAACATCTGCCTGCAGACTGATACATCATGTAGTCGTAGCGAGTCTTTACCTGCTGTTCACCATCGTCCTGGGACACATAATATACAGAATGAAGAAAAAAAGAGGTGAGAACTAACTCTGATGGTTTTGTTTGGGTGTCCATAGTTTCTGTTTCGTTCATTCTTCTTCTCTCTTTTTTCTTCTTCGTGTTTCTTCTGCAAGCAGCACATCAGCTTGTTGCAGAGGACAGAAGTCATCATGTCATCAAGGAGGTGGAATAGATTGGACCACACACAGATATTGAATATTATAATGTTTACATTTGTGTTTTTTCATTTCATGCACATAAAAGAATAAAAGCTTTTGTGAATAAGTTACCTGTGACAAAATAAGTGGCAATTTTATTGATATTGCACTTTTGATTACAGATCAACTGACTGTTCTTTACATTAAAGTGCACACAGCAACAAGTAACATGGCAGTCAGTTTTGGATCAAATGCCACCAATATAATAGACAACACACCCAGCAGAATGATGTGTGATTTTGTATCAGAATTTTCTCACCAACATGTTGCGTTTCTCGCGAATTGCTCGCATCCCGATCATTGCCGCTTGCGGCTACATTAGAATTTTTATTTGTTATTTAAAATTTCTTGTTGTAAGCTAATTTTCAGAAAACTTTTAGCAAATGCTTTCAAAAAAGGGGTGGGGACATGTCTCCCAATGTAAGTGATACCTATGTGTACAGTCAGTCAGAGCAGGGCCGTGCAGAGACCTTTGGAGGGGCAGGTGCTCAAAGTATAAAAAGGGCACTTGGAACAAGGATTTAAATATGACTCTTCTCATCCTATTGACATAGAAATATATCGTTATGTATTCCTTGTTGACACGCATATACAGATGCTTCTGTATTGATACATCAGCACATGCTGTGACGCAAAAAGAAACAGGGAATACCCAACTCTAGCTTTAAAACACTGTGGGATGACATAACTTATAGGGAACAGTTGCTGTTGATCCGGCTGCTGCTGCTGTTGTGTTGTTGCTGATACTACTGGAGGTGATCTGTGATTACAGATATTACAACAACTATAGGATATATATTAGCTGATATATTAGCTAAACCATTATGTGACCATAAAAAGATTGTTGAGTGTTTGGGACTGGCTCACAGTGACTGACCTGCTGTAATACTGCAACCACTACCAAGGCTGACTGCTAGGGAGACGCTCACAGACCTGCACACCAAGAGCTGCAGGTGGAGGCAATAAGATACCAGATTTTAAAAAAGTGTGGGAAATAATCTAAGAAGGAAACATTAATGTGGAAAGGATGAGGGTGGCCATGGTAAGAGTGAGACAAACAAATCTATTGACAGAGGTGTGTGTGTCTGTGTTGCTTGCTCTACAGTATGCAAAATTATGATAATGATTTTATATATTGTATTGTGAATCTGAGATATATTTTGATTTTTATTGACTATATGTCTAATCATATATCTAAATAAATAAACTAGCCATAATCTTTTATAATATTCCTGACATCCAAGTAAAGAGTGAAGAAGAAACGGTCCTATTAGATTTCAGAAAAATGTTTGAAATGTTTTTGAATCTGGAATCTTATTTCCTCTACAGTACCTGCAGCTCTTGGTGTGCAACTCTGTGAGCGTCTCCCTAGCAGTCAGCCTTGGCAGATTCTGCAGTATTACAGCAGGTCAGTCACTGTGAGCAAGTCGCAAACACTCAACAATCTTTTTATGGTCACATAATTATTTAATCAGCTAATATATATCCTATGTTTGTTTTAACAATTCATACATTTCTCTGAAATCTTATAGGGCCATTTCTTCTTCCCTCTTTACTTTGATGTCAGGAATATTATTTATTTTACATTGGTACTGACATTTTTATATGTATTTCCAGTTATTGAGTTTTTATTGTAGTTGAGCTGTTGTAAACACTACTGTAGCTGTGAAAATGTAAATATATTCAATACTGAATTTAATGATAATTCTTTTTTTTTAAAGGGCTGAAGTAGGCTATAAGTCGGAGGAACAGGCGTAGAATTTTACAAATGTTGTTAAAATACTTATTTTAAGGCGCAAGGCTTTACTTTAATAATTACTTTAATAATCCTTAGTCAAATTAAATAGAAAAGACCAGACCTCTCGATGCCCGTAAAACTTTTCAAACAGAACAAAGTGAACACCCAGAAGAAAAATCTTTTTCTCAGAATAGTCTTTTCTTTAACTCTTGAGAAAACAATATCTCAATAGTATATATTTTTGAGATCACTCCAATCTGAATTGTTGCTCCTAAAACACCTTAGGAGAAAAGGATGAGATGTTTTTGAGACTTAGGTAAGACAACTGGATACTGAATTGAGATTAAAATAGGATAAATGGAAGTAATAGATGAGATCTCATCATTGTATCTTTTTGAGTTCATTAATGTCTTGCGTATTGCTCCTAAAAAGCAGTTGGGAGGTCTGGGGAGATGTTCGTAAGCTTGATTGTATCACATTACTGTCTATGCTTGGAGAACCGTGCTGGAGGCCCTGTGCTGGATTTGAACCCCACTCCTGCTGTTCAAAGTGCAACAACACTGCCACTGCGCCATCCAACTAAAATTGAAAATCCAGGACTGATTGCCTTTAAATTAGAACAATTTACCTTTACTTGAAAGAGGAGAAATACCATATCCACAATTAAAGTCCTCAAAATTCTGGTCAAGTAAAAGGTATAAAAGTACTCCATAGTGAATGTACTTAAGTATCAAAAGTAAAAGTGCTTATTCTGTATGACAGATACATGTTGTATCTCAGTTCTTGCGTGCATTAGGTCCTTAATGAATTAATCTCTAAACATCATGTCAAAGTATTGGGTGTTCCAGTTATGCTGGCTTGTGACTACCTTAACAAATTGGAAAACTTTAAAACATTTAAAAGTGCATTATTTTCAATGTCTAAATGTATTTTATTTTTCTCAGTAACTTGTAGAAGATAAATAACAATAAATACAATATGGATTTGAAATTAAGGGGAGTAAAAGTACAAACCCCCATAAAAAGAAAATACTCAACCTCAACATTTGACGTAAGTAAAGTCACATTTCTGAGACCCTGCATAGTGGGTGTGAGGGTGGAAAAACCCACTTCCTTAGGGCTGTCAGGTTCTCCAGTTCAATAGCCAGTCCATCTATCTTATGCGTATCTTATTGTTCACAGTCCCCCTCCAGGGGAGGAAGCCCCCAATGCCTTTCACCGCTTGTGGAACCCTGGTGTTTGAGCGTCTGGCTCTGTGAGGCACATAATAGTGGGCGTAGTGACTGTGGAAACGGCTCAGATTGGGCAGGATGGTGACAAGTTCCAGAATCAGGTTGTGGGGGCCCCAAAGTTGACCATGCTGATGTTACACAGTTTGAGTGCCTTGGTAAATCACCTGCCCCACATTGTTAGTATGCAACTTTTGACAAAGTTGTTGAACTCCTTTGTAAACCTGTTTAGTTCCTGTGTCATACTCCCTTTTGATACATGTTTTTTACCGTGTGTCAACTTAGCATAAAAAGGAAACAGCTACTCAGGCAGGCATGGCTTCTCATCTGGCCCACACCACACTGCTTTTTTCCAAACAGCTGTCTCCAATGGACTCGCTCTCACCCTTTAATTCCTGTAAATCAGAGTCAACGGCAGGTCAGCCAAAACAGTACATTGGGTGGTTAGTGTTTGTTTTGCTGCAGCCTTTGCTGCAAGGTCAGCTCTGGCATTCCCCTGTAAGTTTGTTAATGTGAGCGTCACCTTTACACACAGCAACTATTTTGGGCAACAGCACGGCATCAAGTAGGTCAGCAACCAGTTTGTGATGAGTAATAGGTTTGCCTGTGGATGTCAAAAACTTCCAGTTCACCCACAATCTCCCAAAATCCTGAATAACCCCCCAAGAATAACGGCTGTCTGTATAAATGTTTTGTCCTTTGCATATTTACATGCTTCTGTCAGTGCAACTAGCTCTGCTGCTTGTGCTGCTAGTTTGAAGGGAGCCGTTTGGCCAAAAATGGTCTCATGCAAAGTTGTGACTGCAAAACCTGCTCTATTTTTACCAGTTGGCTTCTGTTATGACTGCAACACAATCATGTGGCTGTCCTTCATCTGGGGTTGGGAGGAGAGTAGCAGGATTTAGTACAGTGCATGTCTTAACAGTAATGTTAGCCATATCAAGCAGTGTTGTATCTCCCCATGTGCGGTTTCTGCCCATGGTGCCTTAATGTGAGTACTGTCATCCCTAAAAAGTTAATTTACCTGTTTCTTTGCCTCTCAGTTTGGGATTGTCTGAATTGCTTCAATTTACTTTGGGGTGACAGGACTTTTTCTTTTTCCCTTTCCCTTTCCCTTTCCCTTTCCCTTTCCCTTTCCCTTTCCCTTTCGTGATCACATGACCCAAAACAATATCATTCAGACACAGACTGCAGTTTAGATATGCTGGCTTTATGGTCATCATCAGGAAGGAGTTAAATCTAGAGACGTATTTCACAAAGATTTGTTTGTCATGACTTTTTTTTTTTTCATCTCTTATCAAATTTGACATCAGAAAATTCTGGAACAGTTCTTACTGCATTCACTACAACAGAAAATATTTTGCAATATACCTGTAGTTCACTATGAAAGTCAACATTTTGATCTGATGTCTTTTCCCACCCACCGGCTTCACAGCATGTTTTCATCCAGGGTCCTAAATCCTCCCACCTGTCATTTTTAGCATTGACCAGAGAGACATGGGCAACTGAGTTAGGTCTCTGAAAGAGTTTGATCATTCACCATAACTGAAACAGCACATCTTTAATTGCTCCAACACAATCAGTTCAGCTTTAGTGTTTTCATCTTCGTGTTTCTGAACCATCTGTCCTCAAGGATCATATCAGCACTAACATGTACATGTGATGTGCAGCCTAGTTCTTGTGGAGACACTCGTTTTTTCGGTGCGCATGTTGTTTTGACTTCTGTGATGAAGGAATGGTTGACAAAGTTTACTGCTGCTCCTGGCGTCCTTCACTGATATCCATATGTCAACTCCCTTTGACTCAGTTTAACATACTGTGATGCCGTATCACAAACTCACAACAATTCTCTCAGGAGTGGAAATCACTAAAAATCTTTTAGAGCAGTTTGAAATTAACTTCTAATGAGTGTTTATGTCGGCCCTGAGTTATGTGCTCAGGCGTGCGTTTATATGCACCTGCTTCAGTGTCAGCATGTGTGTCTGTGCGGCTGCTCTCACATGATTTATGTATAGGTTGTTCTGTCTATCTCAGCTCCTATGTCCAAACCCATCCATTCCTTCTCCGGCCTCGGTCTCCCCCCCTCTAGTCAATCAGCCATTTGATCAACATTTTCAGTCTCAGGATGATCTCTGGCCCGGTGTCCAGTATTGTTTTAGTTTTGTTTTGTTTTTTTCAAACAAGCGTCAGATATGCCACGTCCTCGTCCTCTACCTCTACAACCACGACCCCTGGCTCCTCCTCTTCCTCAGTATTGGTCCTCGTACACCATCAGCTGTGCCGTTGGCAGCCTGTCTGTAGCTGTTTGTATTTTTTCTCTTTGTTTTGTCGTTTGAGGAATTTTAAACAGCTTCAGTTTTTCAACAGTCCCAGGTCAAACAGTTGTGTTTCACCATGTCACTGACTTCTGTCTGGTGCCATTGATGACACAGTTTCTCAGGTGGGCTTCACAGGGTGTTTGTTTCTCCCACTGGCTCCCTGTTCTTGTGAGCCTGTGTGTGCTGAGGATTTCTATGAGTCTATGAGAAAAATCTGCTTTTATTCTCTGTAGCAGTGAGGCAAATCCAAAAATGTTCTTCTTTGTACGGTGGAGGAGTGAGAGTGACAGGTTCCCCCTGCCCCTTCTCCTGTGTCCTCACCCAGGGTGTTGAGTTGAGCGTCAGTTTTCAGAATGGCATTGGCTTCCTGCTTTCTAGCTATAGTTTTTGCACTGACAGCTGTTGTGTTGCTGTCTGTGTTGCTGGTAGTAGCAGTGATACTGATGTCGGCTGGTGCTGTCTTCTGTGGGGGGTGGACCAGGTCCAGATTAGGACCTGGTTTGACACACTGAGATTCAGAAATGTTAAGAGATGCTGTCCCTGCCTTTTTGTCCTCCTGTCCCTGAGAAGTGCCTCCTTTAAACAATCTGCTGTCCAGTCTGTTCTAAGTTATTTCTTTTTCTTGTCTTTTTTTTTTTGTTAACTTACTCTTTAAAGATTGTCTGAGACTGAAGCTGCCTGTTACTGGAAAGCCACACTCTTTTACCCAAATGTCCAGTTGGTGAGTGTTTCGATTACCGTGGTTGTTAATCATGTAATTAGTATTAAGAGAAGTCATTACTGGAGATATCAGAGGATCTTGTTCCTTTTTTCTGTTAGTTGAACCCATTTTCTCTTCTCTTTAGGTATTTAACTTTTGAATTTAACTTTCTCGAAATCTCCTTTGTTTTAAATTTGGGAGGTTTGTTTTGTCTTACACATATAAGGACCTTGAAGCCATCCGCTTGGGAAAAGATTGTTAACAGATCTGTAATTTTGAGTTTTTCTCTAATAACTCTTAAAAAAAAGCTTTTAGACTGAAAAATGTCTTAATCTGTTTTACAAAAGCCTTTGTTCAACATTCACACACATTCTGTTAGTTTGTTTTTTTGCTTTTCCTCATTTGCAATTTGTTCACACAACGCTGTTTCAGATCTCACTCATTTTTTTTTTTCATACGCAATTCAGTCAGACATCTGCAGTAAACACATTCAGCATTCAACAATACTGTATATTTACTGTGTATTCACCTAGAATAGCAACCTTAATTAAAATAATAAAAAAACTTTTAGAATTATTTTTTTAATTTTATTTTGAGTCCTATGACTCACACTCCTCTATTTTACTGTGGGTCCCAGACCCAAAAGAACTGATGCAACAGTAGGTCCCAGACCTATAAGAAATCCACCGTCCCACAGTGATTTCTTGATTATGGTACTTTTAACACAAAGCTTTGCCGATTCACACAGCGGCCCCAGGCCCGACCTGCTGACACGTCTGTCACGCACACCCTGAGAGGTAGCGAGAATCGTTCCAGTCTACTCACCAGAAAGAGAGTGTTGCCAGCCACCAGGTTCTTATGGATCACAGCGGTGAGCGAGCCTCAGACACTCAGGTATCAGAAACCTCAACGTCTCACCCATAGTTTGGAGGGGAGGAGTCCCAGACTCTGACCGTACGGTTTTTACTTTCAGCTCTGAGTGTCTCTGAGTCCTCTCATGCGTGTGATGAGTCGACAACGCCAAATTGTGATGGCAATTCGAGTTTTCAAATAAGCAGCTCAGGCCAAAACTTGTCTTTCTGTGAGTTTTATTCAAGTCTTCTGCAGAAGGACTCACAGCAACACACATACATCGTGTACATGTGTGCTTGAATGAGTGAGGAGAGCTCTGTGAGCCTGTTATTTATCCAGCTTTAGGGTCAATCTTATCATCCCACAGAGACACGTTGTCCCTGAAGTCTGGATAACACAGAGAACAGAGATATTTTTACGTTTACACAGATTCAGTGCCACCTCAGGTAAGTCTCCCTCCAGGGTTACATGCAATATGTTTGGAATTACCATTACAGTAGTTATAATAGTGAGTACATCTGAACCTTAAATTCCCAGTTCCCAGGTCCAGCTTTACATTCTGTTTTACATTTTGCACATCTATGTGACCTTTACATTAATTTAGATAACCTCCGGGATTACAATCTCCACAACTCTCTTTAGTTGTCTCTCTCTCTCATGTGCAGAGTGTTCCCGAAAGTTCTTTGGCAAAGCGAAAGGAATTTGTTCTTTTCTTGAGAGTCTCTTTGCTGAGTCTAAATGTCAAATCACCCCACATTCCCATCTCAAAAGTTTACTCAAAAGTGCTCCAATGAATACTTTCACAGCTGCTTCCCCTTACAGCTTGTGATTTTGTTGGCAACAAACCCCAAATGAAAATATCTAAATATATAGTAATATAGTTCTGATGCCCACGCTCTCTCTCTCTCTCTCTCTCTCTCTCTCGCTGGCTCTGAGTCTCCCTGCAGCAGCACAACACACAGCCAGCCAGCAGTACCTCCAAGCTTCTGGCTTGTGAGGAGGTGAGTGGTGATGAACAAAAGACTAAACTACCAGTGCCTTCAGTAAACCGCTAATTAAACAAAAGACAAAAGGCAAATATAGGCCTATACATTTATGACATATGAGCTGAGCTCATGTAATAATAGGTGAAGTTCAGCTAAGGCCATATCTCATGGCCATAACGAGCTAATGTACTGTACTAAATGGAGACACTACAGGTGAACACAGTAACATTTGTGTCCAATAACGTCATCACAATCGCCACATTTATATTCAAATTATGAGTTAACTAATTAAAATGCGCTAATTTGCACACATTTGACAAGTTACTGCAGGTGAATAGGTTAAACAAAATAACTAAAGCATATCACCACAGAACTTCCCCAGTTAATGACTTACATCAAGAGTATTTTCCTCTGAAATGTTCTATGTAAATATGCAGATTAGCTTGTTTTGGTTAATTTAGAATAAATCTACAGATGCGAACAGACAGAGGGTAGCAGGCTTAAAACAAACACAATCTAAACGGTGTTTTCTTGAAATTTCATTTCCAGAGTAAAAGTCAACATGGAAGTAAAATAGACCAAAGTCTCAAAATTGACCACTATGAAAAAGTGTCCTGCCTTAAACAGTAAATTCGTAGTTTTGATGGCAGGCTCCTCATCTTAACTATCCATCTGTAGTTTGTGTAGACCGTGCTCTTTGTGTGAACTGATTATTTTGTATGTATGTATAAGAAAAAATGTAGTAAGTAAGTATTAAATTATTATGTGAGTGTGAGCAAATTAAAATATATTGGAAGGAAGTCAGAGTTTTGTTAATATATTTAATGTTTCTTTTCATTTTTTTTTATGCTGTCTGACTTTTCCTTATTCATACTGTCGATATCAAAGCACATATCTGAACGCTTTTAGTAGCTCACGTCTTCAGAAATATCAAAATCCTGGACTACTATGTTTTTTACCCAAACATGATCTTGAACATGACTGCTTTTATGATCAATCTGTCAATCGATGTATGGACAGAGAGTTATCTCCAGACATAGAGGAAATACCTTCTTTATAACACTATGACACAAGGCAGCTGTCAAGTTGGCAACAGTTGCCCTGAAACACATCCCGTGGGCTACATTACTGCAGTAATCACTGTTTAAACTAGTAAAACTGATCAATGAACAGTAATCTTTCATATTGTAGTCGCATGATAACTTTCTATCATATATAGTGATCATGTTGGAGATAATGTGACTATTTGAGAGTGATTATGACTGTGGTGCAGCTGAAACAAATAAATGTAGTTTAACCTTTTGAAAACAGACCCCTTTTTCCAGAATGAATCAGGAATAACTCCTCAACCATTTGCTATAAAAAGCTATATTTTGATGCAATAAACCATCAAAACCATCCTGAGTTAGCTTTTAATGCAACTGAATATCTTCTAATCCACCTAGAATGCAATTGTAAATGTAAATCTGACGAAAATAAACTAAAATACAACAGTTATCATACAACATTTTCAAATATACCAGGCGATTGTCCATATTTTGGCAATATTTATTGTTAAAATGCTGACTTTTATTGATAGATATCTTTAAAACACTTTTTCAGTCTATACAACCTATTTCCAAATGACAGTGGGTCAGTAATGGTGTGGGGTGGCATTTCTTTGGGGGGCCGCACAGCCCTCCATGTGCTCACCAGAGGTAGCCTGACTGCCATTAGGTACCGAGATGAGATCCTCAGACCCCTTGTGAGACCAGATGCTGGCCCTGGGTTCCTCCTAATGCAAGACAATGCTAGACCTCATGTGGCTGGAGTGTGTCAGCAGTTCCTGCAAGAGGAAGGCATTGATGCTATGGACTGGCCCGCCCGTTCCCCAGACCTGAATCCAATTGAGCACATCTGGCACATCATGTCTCGCTCCATCCACCAACGCCACGTTGCACCAAGTTGACTGTCCAGGAGATGGCCAGGTCTGGGAGGAGATCCCTCAGGAGACCATCCGCCACCTCATCATGAGCATGCCCAGGCGTTGTAGGGAGGTCATACAGGCACGTGGAGGCCACACACACTACTGAGCCTCATTTTGACTTGTTTTAAGGACATTACATCAAAGTTGGATCGGCCTGTAGTGTGGTTTCCCACTTTGATTTTGAGTGTGACTCCAAATCCAGACCTCGAGGGGTTGATAAATTCGATTTCCATTGATCATTTTTGTGTGATTTTGTTGTCAGCACATTCAACTATGTAAAGAAAGGAGTATTTAATGAGATTATTTCATTCATTCAGATCTAGGATGTGTTTATTTTAGTGTTCCATTTATTTTTTTGAGCAGTGTACTTAGCATTGTTTACTTCATAACACAATCTGATGATTCAGATGCACATTTCAGGACATTTATATAGTGTGAGGAAAAATAGTAATTCAGTATGAAACCAGTTTAAACGGTCATGCTGTTATATGGTTAATGTTTATCAGACAGACATCATTAACCTGCCACCTATAGTCTGAAGTTTAAATAATTTAAATCTCCTCTCTCTCATTTTTAGGTGCTGTCTCATCACCTGCTACTGAACAGAACCAGCAGCAGTGTGGTGTTTCAGTGTGAGTCTGCAGGCTGGTATCCAGAGCCTGAGGTGTTTTGGCTGGACGGTGAGGGAAACCTCCTCTCTGCTGGACCTACAGAGACAGTCAGAGGTCCTGATGACCTCTATACTGTCAGCAGCAGAGTGACTGTGGAGAAGAGACACAGCAACAGCTTCACCTGTAGAGTCCAACAGAAGGACGTCAACCAGACCAGAGAAACTCACATCCAGGTTACAGGTTAGAAATTAAATTAGAAACCACTCTGGTTAATGTTTTCAGAGTCCTGTCGAGATAAAATGTGTCTTGGCTGAAGGATTTATTGGTGCCTTGCTGTGTACTGTATTCACAGTATGAGGACGTTATAACTTGCCTTTTTTAAATTTCAAGATACTTTCACTATTTCTTAATTTCTTCTAGTGTAAAGGATAAAAGTTCTGTAACCAAGTTTCACTCTGCAGGTACAGGCAGGCCTAAGGGGCCCACTGAGTGTCATGTAAAAACTGTGTGGGTTTATAGATAACATTCAAAAGTGGTTTCCCCTTAAATGAACTTGATGTAATAATTACCTGTTATGTTGTTCACTAGATGTGAGAAATACTGGTTGATATACATTTAAAAGGTAGAAGACAGAAGGCCGACATGTCACAGCAAGAAACAGAAAATGGTGATGGTGGATAAGACACATGCCTTTGGTGTGAGAAACCTGGGTTCAATTCCCTACTGTGACACATCTACTGATGTGAATAAATAATGTAAGAAACAGCTCCAACATGACAAGAACTTCAGGCAGAATGAGAAAAAGGAAGTAGTATGATCAGTTGATGCCACCACATTCACACTAACATCTTCATATTGAGCATGTTAGCATGCTGACAGTTGACAGTTGATAGCTCAAAGCACCTCTGTGCCTTAGTGCAGTGAACACAAACTGTTTCACTTACTCTGGTTGGGACTACAAACAAAGCCAAGGACAACTTCCACTCGCCATCACACTCCTGGACAGTTCAGTTAGGATATGTCATCATCATCATCATCGTGAATGAGTGAAGGTGGTAGCAGGCTGATGAGGGCAGGGGGCAGGCGGGGGAAGAGCGATGAGAATGAAAGCTGGAGATTGTGCTGAAGTGGCGTGAGAGGAGAGCAATTTTGAAGCACAGGAGGAAAACCAGTTAGTCAAAAGCACAATCACAAAAATATTAGAGAACTATTTTGGTAAAGAGCCACACCACCATTAAGTAATAATTTGAGCAGAGAGTCGATGTGCTGATTGAAGACAGGCGTGTAGATGAGCCACCAGCCAGGCACCAGGAGAGGTAAGCCATGGCCACAACACACACACTGTAGCTGTTTCTCAATCAGCGTTCTTGCTACTAACTACTAACTAACTATATTTATTTTAGTTTTTGCTTAATGATGCTGTTTTGACCAACAATAGTGTATTAATTATTGACAAATATATATTGACATTTACCTCTCCTTCACTCTGAAGGGTGAGAGCCTGCAGGACTTAAAAATCAGGCAAACATAAAATAAAAAGTGTGCAACATGTTTCAGTGTCGTTAAGGTAACGTGATATTGTGGCAAGGGTATAGCATTTTGAGCCCTTGCAGCCTCTTGCACTCAATCACTTTCCAAGTGATGTCAGTAAAGTCTGTGAGGGTTCAGGGCTTTGGGCTTAGGGGGGACATTGGGTTTGGGCCCTAGTGTTTTTGTGGACTTGTGAAACGTCATCAGTTGCAGCCCAAGTAGGCTACTACTAGGCATCTAGCCAAGTACAGTCATATACCCGGATGTGTTCTCGCTCTGCCAGTTTTACTGCCTGCATTGGGTGGTGACTTGTGTGGACTTCGGATTCGCATTTTGCGCTAACAAGCGGAAATGGCGAAGGAGAAGACCCACGACGAATTTATAATACGTCTTTTATTGTGTCATGGAATACAGTTTTAAGAGTTTTTATATGGGAATATAGTTATTTAAACTCCAAATGTGTGGTCTATTTCTCAACTAATTGCTGATTTAAAAAATTTGCTACAATGTTTTCGGAGATGTGCCTGCCCGCTAACGGGCAAGTCTGCTGCTGTTTGAATTGCTGAATGACAGACTGCGTGGTCCAAATAAATAATTATAATGTGTAGCAATCTTCACATGTTATCAGACGCAAAGCGCCCCTTAACCAAATCCTGTTTGGTCCTCATTAACAGCATGCTGGAATGCACTACAGTTGGCAGAGTCATCCACAGACTCAGCGGTGACATAGATTGACGTATGTGTTTGTTTCTCAGCAGAGGAGTGTCATACTGATACTTAATGTCACGTCAGTCAGCCACATCACATTGAAGGTGCAGTTGTCAGACTGCAGGTAAGAGCTGCTTTTTAAAGTTAAACTTGTATGTTAAGTGGTGGATATCCCATAATTTCATAGTCTTTGACCTGTTCAGATTATTTTATGGATGTTTTATTAAACTTTTCCAAGTGTAGAGTTGTGTGCAATGAAACTTATGTTTGTGGAGAGAGTCAGTGTTAAATCACATGATATAAAATCACAAATATATTTGTGAATCCTTCTGTGTGGATTCATTAATATTGAGACCCAAGAAAAAAAAAATATGTTAGATTTTATTCATAAGTGTACAGAGATTAATTGATTTGCAAGTCACAACACATGCATTTAAGATTGCCAGACCTGTTGTCTCAAAACCGGAGCTAGAGATGACATGTCATGCATGAAGTTCATACCGGTTAGACTACTCTGTCTCCTTTTCGTATCTCTCCTATTCTTGGACCAGAATGATGCTGCAAGACTGTTGACAAGGTCAAAAAGAAGTGCCCTTAAAGGCACTGAAAATATTGTATGCTTATAGTACATTCATACTCCTAACATGCTTACTACATGTATATTAAAGATATATTCTCCTGGCCTTTAACATACTTCTCAAAAGTATACTTTGAAGAAATTGGTAATAAATATATACTTAATTAAACTTTTAATAAATATGCTTAAATAAAAGTATATTTTTCACAACATTTTAGTCTATTTTTAAAAAATATATTTCACTCTTAGTAAATACTATTTAGGTGTACTTTGTGGAAGTACATTGTTAAACAATTACACTTTTAGAGGGTTAAAAATATATTTATGCCAAACATGCTTCATTGTGTAGGCTACTACTATTAAAGTGATAGTGTGGGTTTCATGAAGTGTTGCTGTATGAGGTATTTCGTCTATAGTCAGATGTGTAGCAGAAATTTCTGGACCCTGTACATAGGTATTCTCTATAGCTGTGGATGCAGGGAGGGTCTCCCTGCATCCACGGCCATTTACATATCTCTGTGGGCCCTCCTCACAGTCCCCTTTCCCCCCCTAGTCCTACTTCCCTGTCTTTAGTTAGTGTATTACCTGCAGTATGGCGGTAAGCTCTTCCCCAGTGTGGTGAAGCAGCAGTAGTCAGTCAACCAGAACCTGTATAAACAAAAACAGGATTGGTTGTTGTTCAGTTGATACAACACATTTCATGTGACAGCAGGCTTCCAGTTCTCTGTCAATAGTCAAAACTGGTTTACTTTAAACATGATGGTGACAAAGAGGTGAAATTAGAGGTGAGATCCACATTTAAATCAGGTAAGACACAGAAGACTGACATGTCAAAGCAAGAAACAGAGGAAACAGCTCCAACATGACAAGAACTTCAGGCAGAGTGAGAACAGGAAGTAGTACGACAATTGCAGTCGATGCCACCAGATTTACACAAACATTGTCATTGTGAGCATGTTAGCATGCTGACAGCTGACAAATGTTAGTATTTGTGTCAAAGCACCTCAGTGCCTTAGTGCACTGAACTCACTTCCTCTGGTTGGGGCTGCAAACAAAGCCAAGAACAACTTCCAAACACCATCACATCATGGACAGTTCAGTCAGAATATATATAATCATCACATTCATCATCATCCAGTGTAACAGATGCACATACAGTATCTCACAAAAGTGAGTACACCCCTCATGTTTTTGTAAATATTTGATTATATCTTTTCATGTGACAACACTGAAGAAATGACACTTTGCTACAATGTAAAGTAGTGAGTGTTCAGCTTGTATCATAGTGTAGATTTGCTGTCCCCTCAAAAAAAAAACACACAGCCACTGATGTCACTAAATTTATGAATTTTTTAAGTAACGTGAATAGAGGTGTCACAGTAATCAAAAAACAAAGTAATATTATCAGCATACAACATATGATTATTATCGCCAGTTTTCATGGGGGAGGCTCTAGATGGCCTAACGGCTTGCGCCAGAGGTTCCAGGGACAGAATAAAGTGTTGAAAGTGGACATCCCCGTCTTGCTACACGCTGCAGTGGGAATGGGTGAGAGATTACCAGTTAGAACACTTGCAATAGTGGTATAATGTCTTGAATAAAATTATGTCTAAATCAAAAATGTTGCAATACTACCCACCTATAGTTCCACTCTAGTCTATCAAATGCTTTTTGATGTGCAGTATTCTCACTTGAGGTGTTCAAGTGAGAATACTGCACATTGATTCAGGTGAGTGTTTGCAGCATTTATAATGTGTAGCAATCTTCACATGTTATCAGACGCAAAGCGCCCTTAACCAAATCCTGTTTGGTCCTCATTAACAGCATGCTGGAATGCACTACTGTTGGCAGAGTCATCCACAGACTCAGCGGTGACATAGATTGACGTATGTGTTTGTTTCTCAGCAGAGGAGTGTCATACTGATACTTAATGTCACGTCAGTCAGCCACATCACATTGAAGGTGCAGTTGTCAGACTGCAGGTAAGAGCTGCTTTTTAAAGTTAAACTTGTATGTTAAGTGGTGGATATCCCATAATTTCATAGTCTTTGACCTGTTCAGATTATTTTATGGACGTTTTATTAAACTTTTCCAAGTGTAGAGTTGTGTGCAATGAAACTTATGTTTGTAGAGAGAGTCAGTGTTAAATCACATGATATAAAATCACAAAATATATTTGTGAATCCTTCTGTGTGCATTCATTAATATTGAGACCCAAGAAAAAATAAAATATATGTTAGATTTTATTCATAAGTGTACAGAGATTAATTGATTTGCAAGTCACAACACATGCATTTAAGATTGCCAGACCTGTTGTCTCAAAACCGGAGCTAGAGATGACAAGTCATGCATGAAGTTCATACCGGTTAGACTACTCTGTCTCCTTTTCGTATCTCTCCTATTCTTGGACCAGAATGATGCTGCAAGACTGTTGACAAGGTCAAAAAGAAGTGCCCTTAAAGGCACTGAAAATATTGTATGCTTATAGTACATTCATACTCCTAACATGCTTACTACATGTATATTAAAGATATATTCTCCTGGCCTTTAACATACTTCTCAAAAGTATACTTTGAAGAAATTGGTAATAAATATATACTTAATTAAACTTTTAATAAATATGCTTAAATAAAAGTATATTTTTCACAACATTTTAGTCTATTTTTAAAAAATATATTTCACTCTTAGTAAATACTATTTAGGTGTACTTTGTGGAAGTACATTGTTAAACAATTACACTTTTAGAGGGTTAAAAATATATTTATGCCAAACATGCTTCATTGTGTAGGCTACTACTATTAAAGTGATAGTGTGGGTTTCATGAAGTGTTGCTGTATGAGGTATTTCGTCTATAGTCAGATGTGTAGCAGAAATTTCTGGACCCTGTACATAGGTATTCTCTATAGCTGTGGATGCAGGGAGGGTCTCCCTGCATCCACGGCCATTTACATATCTCTGTGGGCCCTCCTCACAGTCCCCTTTCCCCCCCTAGTCCTACTTCCCTGTCTTTAGTTAGTGTATTACCTGCAGTATGGCGGTAAGCTCTTCCCCAGTGTGGTGAAGCAGCAGTAGTCAGTCAACCAGAACCTGTATAAACAAAAACAGGATTGGTTGTTGTTCAGTTGATACAACACATTTCATGTGACAGCAGGCTTCCAGTTCTCTGTCAATAGTCAAAACTGGTTTACTTTAAACATGATGGTGACAAAGAGGTGAAATTAGAGGTGAGATCCACATTTAAATCAGGTAAGACACAGAAGACTGACATGTCAAAGCAAGAAACAGAGGAAACAGCTCCAACATGACAAGAACTTCAGGCAGAGTGAGAACAGGAAGTAGTACGACAATTGCAGTCGATGCCACCAGATTTACACAAACATTGTCATTGTGAGCATGTTAGCATGCTGACAGCTGACAAATGTTAGTATTTGTGTCAAAGCACCTCAGTGCCTTAGTGCACTGAACTCACTTCCTCTGGTTGGGGCTGCAAACAAAGCCAAGAACAACTTCCAAACACCATCACATCATGGACAGTTCAGTCAGAATATATATAATCATCACATTCATCATCATCCAGTGTAACAGATGCACATACAGTATCTCACAAAAGTGAGTACACCCCTCATGTTTTTGTAAATATTTGATTATATCTTTTCATGTGACAACACTGAAGAAATGACACTTTGCTACAATGTAAAGTAGTGAGTGTTCAGCTTGTATCATAGTGTAGATTTGCTGTCCCCTCAAAAAAAAAACACACAGCCACTGATGTCACTAAATTTATGAATTTTTTAAGTAACGTGAATAGAGGTGTCACAGTAATCAAAAAACAAAGTAATATTATCAGCATACAACATATGATTATTATCGCCAGTTTTCATGGGGGAGGCTCTAGATGGCCTAACGGCTTGCGCCAGAGGTTCCAGGGACAGAATAAAGTGTTGAAAGTGGACATCCCCGTCTTGCTACACGCTGCAGTGGGAATGGGTGAGAGATTACCAGTTAGAACACTTGCAATAGTGGTATAATGTCTTGAATAAAATTATGTCTAAATCAAAAATGTTGCAATACTACCCACCTATAGTTCCACTCTAGTCTATCAAATGCTTTTTGATGTGCAGTATTCTCACTTGAGGTGTTCAAGTGAGAATACTGCACATTGATTCAGGTGAGTGTTTGCAGCATTTATAATGTGTAGCAATCTTCACATGTTATCAGACGCAAAGCGCCCCTTAACCAAATCCTGTTTGGTCCTCATTAACAGCATGCTGGAATGCACTACTGTTGGCAGAGTCATCCACAGACTCAGCGGTGACATAGATTGACGTATGTGTTTGTTTCTCAGCAGAGGAGTGTCATACTGATACTTAATGTCACGTCAGTCAGCCACATCACATTGAAGGTGCAGTTGTCAGACTGCAGGTAAGAGCTGCTTTTTAAAGTTAAACTTGTATGTTAAGTGGTGGATATCCCATAATTTCATAGTCTTTGACCTGTTCAGATTATTTTATGGACGTTTTATTAAACTTTTCCAAGTGTAGAGTTGTGTGCAATGAAACTTATGTTTGTAGAGAGAGTCAGTGTTAAATCACATGATATAAAATCACAAAATATATTTGTGAATCCTTCTGTGTGCATTCATTAATATTGAGACCCAAGAAAAAATAAATATATGTTAGATTTTATTCATAAGTGTACAGAGATTAATTGATTTGCAAGTCACAACACATGCATTTAAGATTGCCAGACCTGTTGTCTCAAAACCGGAGCTAGAGATGACATGTCATGCATGAAGTTCATACCGGTTAGACTACTCTGTCTCCTTTTCGTATCTCTCCTATTCTTGGACCAGAATGATGCTGCAAGACTGTTGACAAGGTCAAAAAGAAGTGCCCTTAAAGGCACTGAAAATATTGTATGCTTATAGTACATTCATACTCCTAACATGCTTACTACATGTATATTAAAGATATATTCTCCTGGCCTTTAACATACTTCTCAAAAGTATACTTTGAAGAAATTGGTAATAAAATATACTTAATTAAACTTTTAATAAATATGCTTAAATAAAAGTATATTTTTCACAACATTTTAGTCTATTTTTAAAAAATATATTTCACTCTTAGTAAATACTATTTAGGTGTACTTTGTGGAAGTACATTGTTAAACAATTACACTTTTAGAGGGTTAAAAATATATTTATGCCAAACATGCTTCATTGTGTAGGCTACTACTATTAAAGTGATAGTGTGGGTTTCATGAAGTGTTGCTGTATGAGGTATTTCGTCTATAGTGATGATGTGTAGCAGAAATTTCTGGACCCTGTACATAGGTATTCTCTATAGCTGTGGATGCAGGGAGGGTCTCCCTGCATCCACGGCCATTTACATATCTCTGTGGGCCCTCCTCACAGTCCCCTTTCCCCCCCTAGTCCTACTTCCCTGTCTTTAGTTAGTGTATTACCTGCAGTATGGCGGTAAGCTCTTCCCCAGTGTGGTGAAGCAGCAGTAGTCAGTCAACCAGAACCTGTATAAACAAAAACAGGATTGGTTGTTGTTCAGTTGATACAACACATTTCATGTGACAGCAGGCTTCCAGTTCTCTGTCAATAGTCAAAACTGGTTTACTTTAAACATGATGGTGACAAAGAGGTGAAATTAGAGGTGAGATCCACATTTAAATCAGGTAAGACACAGAAGACTGACATGTCAAAGCAAGAAACAGAGGAAACAGCTCCAACATGACAAGAACTTCAGGCAGAGTGAGAACAGGAAGTAGTACGACAATTGCAGTCGATGCCACCAGATTTACACAAACATTGTCATTGTGAGCATGTTAGCATGCTGACAGCTGACAAATGTTAGTATTTGTGTCAAAGCACCTCAGTGCCTTAGTGCACTGAACTCACTTCCTCTGGTTGGGGCTGCAAACAAAGCCAAGAACAACTTCCAAACACCATCACATCATGGACAGTTCAGTCAGAATATATAATCATCACATTCATCATCATCCAGTGTAACAGATGCACATACAGTATCTCACAAAAGTGAGTACACCCCTCATGTTTTTGTAAATATTTGATTATATCTTTTCATGTGACAACACTGAAGAAATGACACTTTGCTACAATGTAAAGTAGTGAGTGTTCAGCTTGTATCATAGTGTAGATTTGCTGTCCCCTCAAAAAAAAAACACACAGCCACTGATGTCACTAAATTTATGAATTTTTTAAGTAACGTGAATAGAGGTGTCACAGTAATCAAAAAACAAAGTAATATTATCAGCATACAACATATGATTATTATCGCCAGTTTTCATGGGGAGGCTCTAGATGGCCTAACGGCTTGCGCCAGAGGTTCCAGGGACAGAATAAAGTGTTGAAAGTGGACATCCCCGTCTTGCTACACGCTGCAGTGGGAATGGGTGAGAGATTACCAGTTAGAACACTTGCAATAGTGGTATAATGTCTTGAATAAAATTATGTCTCAATCAAAAATGTTGCAATACTACCCACCTATAGTTCCACTCTAGTCTATCAAATGCTTTTTGATGTGCAGTATTCTCACTTGAGGTGTTCAAGTGAGAATACTGCACATTGATTCAGGTGAGTGTTTGCAGCATTTATAATGTGTAGCAATCTTCACATGTTATCAGACGCAAAGCGCCCCTTAACCAAATCCTGTTTGGTCCTCATTAACAGCATGCTGGAATGCACTACTGTTGGCAGAGTCATCCACAGACTCAGCGGTGACATAGATTGACATATGTGTTTGTTTCTCAGCAGAGGAGTGTCATACTGATACTTAATGTCACGTCAGTCAGCCACATCACATTGAAGGTGCAGTTGTCAGACTGCAGGTAAGAGCTGCTTTTTAAAGTTAAACTTGTATGTTAAGTGGTGGATATCCCATAATTTCATAGTCTTTGACCTGTTCAGATTATTTTATGGACGTTTTATTAAACTTTTCCAAGTGTAGAGTTGTGTGCAATGAAACTTATGTTTGTAGAGAGAGTCAGTGTTAAATCACATGATATAAAATCACAAAATATATTTGTGAATCCTTCTGTGTGCATTCATTAATATTGAGACCCAAGAAAAAATAAAATATATGTTAGATTTTATTCATAAGTGTACAGAGATTAATTGATTTGCAAGTCACAACACATGCATTTAAGATTGCCAGACCTGTTGTCTCAAAACCGGAGCTAGAGATGACAAGTCATGCATGAAGTTCATACCGGTTAGACTACTCTGTCTCCTTCTTCGACCAGAATGATGCTGCAAGACTGTTGACAAGGTCCAGCAGGACAAGTCACATCACACACATCCAGCCATCGTTGGCTCTCGATCAGGTTCTGGACTCAGTTTAAAGTGCTCGTTTTTACATTAATAGCCCTGCATGGTCAGGCACCTGGATACATTTCTGACCTGCTTCACCCAGATGCTACATCACCACAAGGCCACTTAGGTGTTCAAAGCAGGGCTGAGGCTACTAGTTGTTCCTCTTGCTGAAAATAAAAGGTTATCGTGTATGTGAAGTGGTCGCTCCAACACTGGAATGCACTTCCCCTATAATCATGTACTGAAGTCTCTGTCGCTGCCTTTAACAAACAATTGAAGACTCTTTTATTTATACTAGCCTTCGTCTCTAAATTATGCAAACCTGTGTATTAAGTTTTGTTTCCGATTATGTTTTATTAACTGACTTTATGATTTTTATGAAGTTGCTTACATTTTTTGCTTAATGATTTATCTGTTTTAAGTTGCTGCTGCATGTTGTATATTATGAAATACACCGATCAGCCATAACTTTATGACCACTGACAGGGGAGGTCATTGTTATGGCACCGGTCAGTGAGTGGGATATATTAGGCAGCAAGTGAACGTTTTGTCCTTTGTTGATGTGTTAGAAGCAGGACAAATGGGCAAGTGTAAGTTGCACCATCTGCTCAACCGAACAGGTGTTCTGACAATTTATGTTGCCAGTCGATAGAATCTATCAGCTCAACAAGCTACTGTGGAGAGGAGACTGCCGTGTCCTGCCCCAGGTCAAAAAGAAGTGCCCTTAAAGGCACTGAAAATATTGTATGCTTATAGTACATTCATACTCCTAACATGCTTACTACAAGTATATTAAAGATATATTCTCCTGAGCTTTAACATACTTCTCAAATACTTTGAAGAAATTGGTAATAAATATATACTTAGTTAAACTTTTAATAAATATGCTTAAATAAAAGTATATTTTTCACAACATTTTAGTCTACTTTTAAAAAATATATTTATTTAACTCTTAGTAAATACTATTTAGGTGTACTTTGTGGAAGTACATTGTTAAACAATTACACTTTTAGTGGGTTAAAATATATTTATGCCAAACATGCTTCATTGTGTAGGCTACTGCAAAATATTGTAATTATTTATGTAATTGCCACATGTTTCAGCCTGATTTCCAGAAGTATGATTTTTAAAACCTTTTTAAAAAATTTCAAAAGCATGTTGTTTCTTTTTTTTTTATTTCTTTTCTTTCTTTTAATTATTTTTAATTGCAGGTAAATAGCTCGTTGAGATCAGAGACCTCTTTCATAAGGGTAACCTGGCCTAGAAGGAAGCAGCACATGTTGTTAACTTAACAAACAACAACATATAGATATAAGGATACTTTAAATCATAATGTAGTTATACTTGTTTGTGTTTGTAAACAGTAAACACATGTGTACAGAGGGGCAAAGTGCGCCCTCCCGCCCAGCCCACTAGCACAGTGCATTCAGTTTGACCAATCAGAATCAAGGTTTTCAAATCAATGACCCAATCACACAGCGTGAAAGTTAACGCGTGTACTGTCGTTGAGAGGGAAGCCAGAAATAATTTTGTTTCTCAGGTTTCCTTTGTTTTACTTTACCAACTTGGCGAAAGTGGACACCACAGAAAAGGACACAGAAGAGAAGAATATCCGGTCAGATCCCTGCAGAAGTTTAATGTGAACAGAGTTACAAGCAGGAGAGGACAGACGCACAGACTTTCTTGGTAAGTTTCTTATTGTTAGCAAGACACCACAATTGTGTATGTTAACTAAAGTTGAGCTCACTCTGGGTTTGGAAATACACTCTTGAACAAAATCTTAAGACCGGGGGAAACATTGCAAGTACTCGCATTTCGCGCTGGTGGATCATAATCATAGTTGTAAGTACTGCTTCAAAATGCCAAAAGAAGAAACAGGAGCAAGAGACAAAAAATAGAGAGTAGGCAATTTATTGAAAACTGCATTTAAACTCAAACAGGCTGTTCATCAGCTGATCCGGTTATGATCCACCAGCGCGAAATGCGAGTACGTGCAATGTTTCCCCTGGTCTTAAGATTTTGTTCAAGAGTGTGTTTTCCTTTCTTGGATAGCTCTGGTGTGCAATAGCTAATGCTAGCACGTGGATTAATATATTTATTAGCTAAGGTTAGGTAGCATTTTCGTCTGCCTTAAACAGTGTTGGGAGTAACGCGTTACAAAAGTAACGCAATCGACGTTACGGTAATGTATTGCTTTTTGCTGTAAGGCAGTTTTTAATGTTACTAAAATTTCGGTAATGTACAATCTCAGTAACCTGTTGCTGGAATTTGATGCATGAGATTTTAACTACGCAGGCCTGCAGCATGTGTGTGTGTGAGCCCTCAATTCTGCTTTTGCACTGTTAAAATGATACATTTACATTTAGCTGACGCTTTAATCCAAAGCGACTTGCAATTGCTATGCATGTCAGAGGTCGCACGCCTCTGGAGCAACTAGGGGTTAAGTGTCTTGCTCAGGGACACATTTGTAGATGTCTCACAGTGGGAATCGAACCCGGGTCTCCCACACCAAAAGGCAGGCATCTTATCTGTGCGCGATCACCACCCACCTGTGACCAGTGAGGTCTTTATCAGAGTTATAAAGACATCACCACAGCTGTCATTTTTGTATAAATTCATTCTAAAGTTTAGCTGAAGCTGCTATGAAACACCAGCTAAGCATCTGTGTTAGACTAGTCAAAAGTGGACATCTCTAAAGGTGCACTGTTTTTTTTTAGAGATTTCACTTCATGGAGGGGGAATTATTCCAGTGACCAATAACTCAGTTAAACAGCAATGTTAAAGTGTACACGGGTCAAATAATGTTTTTATGTACTGCAATGCATAACCACACGATATAATAGCTTGTGATGTTAAGTAAAATACTGCTCAGCTTTATGTCCATAGATCCTGTATTCATCTTTTTAAACTTGAACCTACTCTTTGCCAACTTTAACCAACTTAATGCTAAACCCAGAGTTGGAATTTCCTGCCTTAGCTCAAGAAAAGTAATTCTATTCTTATAGCAAATCTTTATTATTATTCTTTATTTAGTTTTTATAATGATACGCAAATGAAGAACTAAACTAGGTGGAAGTACTGGCCTAACTGAATATTTATTATATCTCATTTGCAACTGCATTTCTTTTCTTTTAGAGCTTCCTGGGATCATTGCCTCACTCAGAGGCCACAAAAATCAGGACCAGCTGGTGCTCATAGGTGTGTCTGGCTCCTGCACACCATCACTGTTCTTGTTTTCGGTACATGTCAATGGGGTCAGACTAAATAAACAAATATTCTTGTGAAAAAATAATTTTATTTAAAATATTGTTATACATTCAGTAATTGGCTACTTTTGTACTGTGTTAATGTGAAATGACATGTAGACAGCACAGTTGTTAAGCAGGTCTGAATGTTTGTGTTATTTGTTGTACCTGTTTAACAACATTTTATCATATACAGCTCCTTGGCTGAATGTACAGTAGTGTTTATGTAATGTTTTTGATTATGTTGTAATGGAAGAACTGAGCATTAACTGGGAGGGGTACCTTGTGTAAAACCATTTCACCTGAACCTAAACGGTGAGCATCATCAGAACAGACATGATGTCATATTGTGTTTCAGCAACTTTAAACAAAATAACAAATCTGACAACGGTTGTTAATTAATTAGAGGTAATATTGCTTTGATATAGACAAAATATTTCCTTTTCCCTTCCACAGATGCTATGTGATAAAGCAGTTTCCAAATCCCATAGTGTCACTGCAACAAGTCCTACTCAAAGATACCGACCCTCCAATCCAAGGATACGGATTGTGACATTTTTCAGTTTGGTTCCACCATTTGTACTGCATGCTTGTGACGGAGTACCTTCACTACAGTTGAGTTAGAGAACCCCTCAGAGAACCGAAATGCAATTAACTGTCAAAGTTGCATGTTTGGTACCCTGTAGACCTGTGATTGAATCTGGGTAGACTGACTGCTCTCGCCTTTGGCCGCATATGGTGTCAGGAGTGGGACGGCTTGCCGTGAGGTCATCTGAGCCCAGAGTCTGAACCGTATGAGGGACCCCATGGGTTACATTAATGATGGGATGTGTATAGTGTACTTTTCAGTAATACTGATCATATGTCGTCATTTTACGGATTTTATTTTTATTTGAAGGTATTTTGGTCGAGATGTGATACATGCTGCTGCACCTTTTAATGTACAGGAATTTATTTTTGTAATATACACAAAATTAAAGTTTTTTTTAGTTGTCTGTATGTGTTGTAAAATATTTTTTTTACTGATTATTATTATGCTAAAAGGGCATTTTGCAAGATATTTTTCATGCATTAATAATGAATTATTCTCATACTGAATGGTTTCATAAAACAGCTTCCCAAGATATTAATAGTGGCTCTTGGAGTATACTAGTAATATATTACTAATATGCTGAAATGCTAATAAAAATGTTCAGGGAACACATTTAAAATATATTTCAACTGTTCTTCAAGTATAGCACAAAAGGTTATTTTAAGTTAAATTTTATTATATTTAAATTACAGTAAAGGTACATAGAATGGGTCCATTTTAACACAAATAAGTATATTAAAATATATTGCAATTATCTTAAAGTTGACTAAGTATTTCTAAAATGACACTTAACATACTTTAAGTTTTTCCAAAATAACACATTTAATATACACTTAGTATAGTACAATTAAAATATGATAAGTGCATCCAAAAAAAGGCTTGCTGCACTTGAGGTGACAACAACTTTGGTTCACCAACCTGCACCTGGTCCTCTCCATCTCAAAGTCCCGGGCTGATTTTCAGTACCAGGATGGATGATGCAGGGCTCTACAGAGTACACTGGTGAACGAGCATCATGTGCACATTCTTCCTTTTACTTTAGCTTGTTGGCTAACAGCTGACTTGAATAACATCAGGTCCAGTGCAGTTGACCTGCCGCCCACTCATGCATTCACGTCAAGGATGGTGCATTCAGTAACTCAGTACCGCAGCGTTACTTGGATTAGTAAATGTAAAAATATTACTGTTTTGGAAATAGTAATCCGTTGTACTACTAGTTACTGGAAAATGAGGAAATGTAAAATGAGAAAAGTAATATTAGCACAGTCCCTGCCCAACACTGCTAACAGTATGCCTAGCTATGAAATTAGTTTTAATTTAATGTTAGAGTATTATACTAAGTTAATTTATACTTCAGATTCTGTTCAACAAAAATGAAAATTTTTATTAATAAATAGTGACAAATTAAACTCTATTAGCAACAAAAAACTACTTCCTTAAAAGAGAAAGTATGTAAAAAGATTTAACTGAAAACACAAGACTGAATGCTGAAATTAGGTAAACACTTTTAACACCCTCCCTCCTCTGAGGAAGTAAACAAGAGCACACAGCTCCACAATTCCCAGAAAATGTCTCCAGAATGCAGAAAATTACTAGTTTAATGCTCAAAATCTTGTGTGGCAGGACCCAGTCCAGATGTCTTTAGCAGGTCCCACAGACCCAGGCCAAACACAGGCAGCCGCAGTCAGTACGTGCACAAGAAACAATAAACTAAAATAGTATAGCAGTGAGTTATAAGTAAAGGAGGAACAAAGGAAAACAATGGTTTTATCACAGGTGGGTTTTGAAACAGGAACCTGTTTTTATCAACCGGAGACACGAGTTTGGAACCCGGTAAGAAACCCCTCCCCAATGATCTCCCTCACGCAGACAATCGAGGATGTGGGCAGAGTTAGCCGTGAGCCAAGGAGAAGGGGCAAGGAGGGATTTACCATAAGCCAGTGATTCGAGTCTGTGAAAATAAGAGAACATTTTCTTCAAGAAATTGCCAAGAGGGCAGGATCCTTGAACGATATCTACCTACCAAAGAGAGGACCTCCATGCGGTGGAACTGTGTGTCCCCGAATCTTTTTCAGCTAATGAGTATGTTTCTCTTACAAACGTTGTTTCTTTCAAAAATGGAATATTTTAACATCATTGTTATTCATATTTAAACATTTCTCTGTGATACAATTACAAAAATATTCAGGGCCACTTTGAGAATTTACAGTTTTACCTGTTATTCAGAAATAACTTGGATGCATGCGCTAATATCAAGGACTGCAAAGGGCCTTCATCTTTATCTTATTTTGTATTTGCTCTTCATAATTATAAAATTAGGACTAAAATTCCAAAACACTAAAATCCACTTAAGTCGTTTAGATGTTATCACAGACCTTTTTTTTTCTCTGGTAAAATAAGAGCATTCTCCCTTGCTCTTGTCAGTAGTAATTAAATTGCCTCTCCACCTGACATCCTATTTTATGCAGATGTCAGAAAATTCTTACCCCAGACTCCCTGGCAGCGGGGGAGGGGAAGTTCACCTGCACTCGACTTTAGTGCGTCTGCCTGGCTACAGCCACCTCTGGCACACCTTTTATTTAATATAGTAAAAAGTTTAAATGAATATAGGCTACTAACATGAATATATGAATATGCTGACTTAAATATATAATGCAATGCATTACTTAAAATATGCAAAAAATATTTGAGCAGAGAGATGATGAGTTGATAGGTGTGGAGATGAGCCAGGTGCCAGGAGAGGTAAGCCACGGCCACAACAAACACGCACGCGCACACACACGCGCGCACACACTCTGTTACCTTTTGAAGTGAAGTGATAGTTCTGGGCTTTTAGTGTTGTGTATGTGGTATGTGGATGGTTGTCAGCTCGCCCCCAGTGAACAGTGGAAGTAAAGCACTGCTGTGGGCAGAGTCAGCCACAGACTCAGAGAAGGAAACGGATTTACGTTTGTGTTTCTTCTCAATAGAGGAGTGTACTGTAGGCTACTGGTTTACATGTTGTCAAGGACAACATCACATTGGAGAGTTAGCATTAGTTATTCTGCAGGTAAGAGTTGCTTTTTAAAGTAAAACTTGTATAATGTTGGGTATTGTTATTGTATTTGGGAGGTTTGACGCAAGATAGTTATATCATAATATTAAAGTATGTATAATGTGTGTTATGCCAGATGTATTTGTGACTGATTGCCTGTGGAGTTTCTGATGTAAGGCGTTGATAAGGGAGGATATTTTCTGTGTATAAAAAATGTGATCCAGATTGAATGGTTCTTTTGCTCTACAGACCAGGGGGCCTGTAAGAAGCAGGATTTGAGCTTATCGGGGTAACTTCGGGGTTAACCCTGGGTTTTCAGGTCCACGACGGTGGTCCACTTCTTACCCGGGTAGATCTCCATGGTAACTTATGCTAAACGGCTCCAGATAAGAGATGTTGATCTCTTATAAATAAATAACCTTTTTTTTCGATAGGCTGCTTTATGTTTGCTGCGGTGATGCGGAGAAACTCTTGCCCATAGATATAATCCTAGACTCTGATTAAAAGCCTTAGGTAACCTAATTGTAGGCCTACAGGTTTTACAGTAAGCCTACTAACTTCTTAGAAATGTTTTTAATAGGCCTATTTTTTATTTGCTCCCAGTCCGTTTCACACAGTCGCAGCCATTAAACTTTCGTTTTTCTTGTGTGAGGCTGAATATTATGAGCAGTTTGGTGGGGATATTAAAATTCACTTTAATAACAACGTGGGGGATTTATTTTAGGTTAGTAGCTTTCTTAAAGTCTATCACAGAGACTGAGTATGTAGCGCCCCACCTTTTGCGATGTGGGAACAGGTGAGGTGAGTTTTCAGTAGCCTAAATGTTGAGATTCGGTCTTACTAGCCTATTTGAGCACATTTTATGACATGAGTGGATTTTTCGTTTCATTGCTTTGTGAAGTTAATTTAGAACAATGTTTGGATCACTTTTGAGTGTGTTAAATAAATTAATCTAATTTTTTGAAGTGAGGAGAAGTTCTTTAAAGTGAGGAGGAACGACCACTTATTCGGTGTCCAGCCTTTTAATGTGGAAACGCCGAGCTGAAAGAAAAAGGCTGATGTATTTTCACACAGCTCATAAGAACACATAAAATCAACTCACTATTATAGACTTTGCCTGTTCATAGACTTTCACACTATCGGCGAATTTCTGTCTCCCTGCATGTGTCAGCTGCAGATGTGTTACTCAGACTAGGCCTATGTCCTATTTCTGTAGTGTTACAGTTTGCTCTTTGTCTGTAAAATATGACGCTCTGATGCCAGTGGACTTGTTCATGTCTGCGATTGGTCATCTGCCGCTAACACCTCTTTTAAGTGAACGCGCTCACGGCTGAATTGGGAAACCCTGGGTTCAGTTACCGAGTTGATAACCAGCGTCGTGGTACCACTTATCCCGACCGCGATTCTTAAGCCAGATAAGGAAAACATATCCTGGGTAGGCTATGCTGAACTGTCTTCGTGGTACAGTCCCCAGGAGATCTCCACTGTGTATCATTTTTAATAAACTGTAGGCTATATTATACTATATTACAAAATTGGACCTCAGTTATTTCTGCTTTTTGATTTCAGTTATTTCTGCTGGGGCAGTGGTAATTTAAGACAGCATAGGCCTATCTCATAATCTTTGATGTTAAAACAATGTTCAGATAATTTTATGGATTTAAAATTCTGTATGTTGTTTATTAGGCTCATTATGTCACCAATGTCATTAATCCAGGGTTACATTTTGTATTTATTCACATGGAAAAGTGTTTTTTTGTTTGTTTGTTTATTATACAAACCTTTTAAAAGACACTTTGAAACGTTTTCACAAGTCAAAACTTTTAATTTTAAGTAGATACAGCTTGGAGAAGATGAAGAAAAAGGTTGCACATGTTTTTATACTTTAGTGGTGTAAGTACTCTCACTTAGTCCTTATCTCAGTATTTTACTGATTTAATTACTAATGTACTTGTATGCACATGTAATGTACTCTCCCGACAAGTCCAAGCATCAGTGACAGTAGCTTTTTGTGAGTTTCATATTGCTGTGCTGCTTCAGCTGATGCTTCAGGCCTAAATCAGATGTAGAAATGTTCACGGTTAAAAGCTTGTTGCTGGTCGCACAGAGTTTACAATAGAGGACAATGTTCTTTGCATCTTAGATTGTGACAAAATAATGGAAGTAGCTATTTATGGCTGTGGAAATAAGGCCTCTCTCCCTTGTTCTCCATTCTTCCCTTAGTTTTTGGCTAACAGGTGCCACTGAGCTGCTGCACAGTGGCGCACGTCAATGATGGTCCGTTCAGTAGTACCAGTGGCTCGGTTCTGTTCCTCTGAAGGAGTTGAGGGCTTTGCTCTCCACTTCTTCCATGTAGATGAAGGCACGAAACGTCTTCTATTATCTTCAATCATCCCTTGACTTTGACGTTCACAGACATGTTACATTAGTAACTGTAATAATATTACTGTTTTAGAAAAGTAATCCGTTTCAGTACTAGTTACTGTAAAAAGTAATAATATTACAGTAACTGCACAACACTGATGACAGCAAAGGCAGACAACTTCAGACTAAAACAGGAAACACTGGCTGAATAGACATAGCAATCAGACAAAAATGTAATTTGACACAAATACTGAACCGACCACACAAAATACAGAAGCAAATGACAAGACAAGACAGACTGACAAGCAGACAAAAACAAGAACAAACTACAATGGACCAGTGTCGAAAAATGCTACCGTAGCACAAATGGATTGAGTCTATCGAGTCGCTCTGCCCTATCAAAAAATATTACCTCATGTGTTCCCTTTTCCAATCCCATAAAGTTATAACTCTCATAGTATTATGACATCTTCTGTTTTTTTTATTACATTGTAGCATCATTTCAGGGGTAGCTTATTCTGACTAATATCCCCTATCAAATAATGCTCCCACTACAGAATCATTTCATACTCACTCCATGTGTAGCCTACTGTAAGGAGATGAGGAGCATGTTGAAATACTATATTATAACATCAACTTTAATTAAGATTCTGATAGACTAATAACGATTTTTTTATTCATGTTGCTGACGATCAGCCACTCTCTCGACGGCATGCCCAACAGCAAGGTTGCACAGAATTATGGGCGTGGAAACAGACCACGCTTGTGGGTCATATGCATGCGCAGAACTGCTAAGTAGCACAGAATAAAACAGAACACAGAATACATGTAAAATCTATATTGGAAAGTGACTAGTAAAGAGGTCTAAGAACTAAAGCACAGAACTAAAACGTAGAAGTAGGACTACCCACCAAGACACTGAACTAAGACACCGAGACAGGGAATGAGACAGTACTGGTAAAAGCAAATTAAGCTGAACATGCCATGAAAACAAAAAACAAGCCTAAACAGTGGAATCACAAAACATGGACCAAAAAACCCCCACATAAAACTGCAAACCATGACACTTGGGTTCAACAGTTTGTATCTAAATGTATCAATGTCTACATTTATATATACAGTGGGTACGGAAAGTATTCAGACCCCTTTAAAATTTTCACTCTTGGTTTCATTGCAGCCATTTTCCAAAAATCAAAAAAGTTCATTTTATTTCTCAGTAATGTACACTCAGCACCCCATCTTGACAGAAAAAAACAGAAATTTAGAAATTTTTGCAAATTTATTAAAAAAGAAAAACTGAAATATCACATGGTCATAAGTATTCAGACCCTTTGCTCTGACACTCATATTTAACTCACATGCTGTACATTTCTTCTGATCCTCCTTGAGATGGTTCTACTCCTTCATTGGAGTCCTGCTGTGTGTAATTAAACTGACTGTCTATATAAGACCTTACAGCTCACAGTGCATGTCAGAGCAAATGAGAATCATGAGGTTGAAGGAACTGCCTGAAGAGCTCAGAGACAGAATTGTGGCAAGGCACAGATCTGGCCAAGGTTACAAAACAATTTCTGCAGCACTCAAGGTTCCTAAGAGCACAGTGGCCTCCATAATCCTTAAATGGAAGAAGTTTGGGACGACCACAACTCTTTCTAGACCTGGCCGTCCAGCCAAACTGAGCAATCGTGGGAGAAGAGCCTTGGTGAGAGAGGTAAAGAAGAACCCAAAGATCACTGTGGCTGAGCTCCAGAGATGCAGTCGGGAGATGGAAGAAAGTTCCACAAAGTCAACCATCACTGCAGCAATCCACCAGTCGGGGCTTTATGGCAGAGTGGCCTGACGGAAGCCTCTCTCAGTGCAAGACACATGAAAGCCTGCATAGAGTTTGCCAAAAAACACCTGAAGGACTCCCAGACTATGAGAATTAAGATTCTCTGGTCTGATGAGACCAAGATTGAACTTTTTGGTGTTAATTCTAAGCGTTATGTGTGGAGAAAACCGGGCACTGCTCATCACCTGTCCAATACAATCCCAACAGTGAAACATGGTGGTGGCAGCATCATGCTATGGGGGTGATTTTCAGCTGCAGGGACAGGACGACTGGTTGCAATTGAAGAAAACCTCATCCAGAGCCGAAGGTTCACCTTCCAACAAGACAATGACCCTAAGCACACAGCTAAAATAACAAAGGAGTGGCTTCGGAACAACTCTGTGACCATTTTTGACTGGCCCAGCCAGAGCCCTGACTTAAACCCAATTGAGCATCTCTGGAGAGACCTGAAAATGGCTGTTCACCAACGTTTACCATCCAACCTGACAGAACTGGAGAGGATCTGCAAAGAAGAATGGCAGAGGATCCCCAAATCCAGGTGTGAAAAACTTGTTGCATCATTCCCAAGAAGACTCATGCCTGTACTAGCTCAAAAGGGTGCTTCTACTAAATACTGAGCAAAGGGTCTGAATACTTATGACCATGTGATATTTCAGTTTTTCTTTTTTAATAAATTTGCAAAAATTTCTACATTTCTGTTTTTTTTTCTGTCAAGATGGGGTGCTGAGTGTACATTACTGAGAAATAAAATGAACTTTTTGGATTTTTGGAAAATGGCTGCAATGAAACAAAGAGTGAAAAATTTAAAGGGGTCTGAATACTTTCCGTACCCACTGTATAGTATATATTTATATAGGTCGACAATGATAAATGTTTTTGTACACTGGCGCTTATTTTTGTGGATAGAGGCAGTGTTATATAAATCACAAAATACATTTGTGAATCCTGTAATTCATTAACATTGAGAGCCAAGAAAAAGCATAGAACACATAAGATTCCTTTCATGTTTCTACAGTTTCAACAAAGTTGTATTGTTTTGCAACTTAGTCAAAACAAGGAGTCACGTCAGATCTGGAGCAGCAAAAATCAGACAACAGCGTCGGAGCACTGAGACAGAAAGAAGAGAGAGTGAACTGGAATTCAGAATTTTATACTGTAGAGAATTTTTATCTTAAATTTTAATTGAGAGTTTTTCACTAAGTAAAGACATGTTTTTAATTTTCATGAAAACAACCAGATACTTTGTTTATTTTTAAAGTTTTGTTTTACTTTACTTTTAATTTTTAGGAGTTCAGGATGCTGCATCCAAAGAAGTCCAATGATGGAGTGTCTTTCAGGACCTGCAGTGTTTTTCTTTTCATCATTCTTCCTTCTGTTGGAGGTAACTTCAATGCAAAACACTGCAGTAACACACTGATGTGTTGGAAACCAGAAGACTCAACTTCTGACAAAAAAAAGGAATCCATGTCTGTAACAATGACTTGGTCAGAGGAGGCGATAAATATCAATGACACTGTAACTAGTCACATCAAAACTAATGCATTAATTATTAGCAATAAAACAAATGTACTGTATTGTGAAATTCAACGATCATTACATCAGTCTGCAGCCACACTGTTAGCTCTGTGAGGCTACAAATCCTGAAGGTTGAGCTTAATGCCAATGCCAATATGCTAACGATGCAAGCGGGAGTGAAGAGCAGACCGGTGTCTGTTGGCAAGAAAGTGCGCGGGAGCCAGTGGAGTCAAGACTCTGGGTAGGGGAGCGTTCCCTTAGTCGGCGGACATGTGGAAACCCCCATAGACCTTCAGATGGAAAGGTGTGCGTGGGCGTTTCTGATATCATTTTGATCGTTGTGAATGTAAGTGAGGTATGTGGCCAAGGATTTTGATTATGTTGTCTGGGATTCCCTGCCTGGACGTGGTGGAGGCGGCTCCGATGCGGAACAAATGCCCAGAGTACAGTTTGTGGGATATGCCGGATTTGGATAGAATTTGGCGGTGGTGTTGGTGAAACCAGAAGCGTGTGGTTACTTTCCCTGTCTCTTTGACGAACAGAAGATCTTGGGGGAAAGCATGGCTGGCTAGTCTTGAGTCCACGTAGAGACGTTTTGGTTAGTACGGACTGAGGTAAGAATTGAGTTGGAAGACGTACAGTCCCCTCCAAAAGTATAGGAACGGTATGGGAAATTCCTTTGTTTTTGTTGTTCAATGTAGACATTTGGGTTAAGATCAAAAGATGAGTATGAGACAAGAGTTCAGAATTTCAGAATCCGCAGCTCAGGACATACCACCCTTTGTTTGAACCCACTCGTTTTTTTTGTTAAAACTTATAAAGACAGCATTTCCTGTTAAAGAGGATAAACCAACATGAATACCAGAGAGTCTCTGGGAGAAAAGCAAGCCATTGTCAAGCTGAGAAAAGAAGGAAAATTAACCAGAGCCATTGGACAAACATTGGGCATAGCAAGCACAACAATGTGGAATACCATGGCTTGGGCGTGCATGGCTGCTTCTGGAACAGGCTCATTAATATTTATTGATGATGTAACTGATGATGGGAGCAGCAGAATGAATTCAGAAGTGGACAGAAACATTTTGTCTGCCAATTTACGGAGAAATGCATTGAAACTAATCGGGAGAAAGTTTATCATGCAGCAGGACAATGACCCAAAGCAAGCTGCCAACTAAACAAAGGACTTCATCAGGGGAAAAAAGTGGAAGGTCTTAGACTGGCCAAGTCAATCACCTGACCTTAACCCAATAGAGCATGCATTTCACCTCCTGAGAGGAGACTGAAGGGAGAAACACCCCGAAACAAACAAGAACTGAAAGAAACTGCAGAAAAACCCTGGAATAGCATCACAAATGAAGAATGCAATAGTTTGGTGATGTCGATGGGACGCAGGCTTGAGGCAGTTATTGCAAGCAAGGGTTATGCCACCAAATATTACATGTTATTTACTTTAAGATCAGTTGTTCCATTACTTTTGCTCACCTAAGAATGCTGTGGTCTAATACAAACGCTGATATGTCCTAAGTTGTTTAACACATCTAGATGTGAAAACCAGGAAATGAGAGCTGAAATTCTGAACTCTTGTCTCATACTCATCTTTTTATCTTAAACCCAAATGTCTTCAGTGAACAACAAAAACAAAGGAATTTCTCTTACCGTTCCAATACTTTTGGAGGGGACTGTACATGGGTTGCGGTAGGCCGGACTGGTTGGTTTTGCTGCGTTTGAGGTGATAAGTGAGTGTGTCTGCGAATTGTATGGAAATGTCAGCCATGGTGCCGTGTAGGCTCAGATGGTAGTGGAGGCTAGAGGCAGTGAAGGAGGCAGCCTCTGAGGCTCCAGAGTCGTTACATAATCTATATACAACTTTTGGGATTTTGATGAACTGTTTCTGTTTTTGGTGCAGCTCTGACAGACTTAATTTCTTATTTTTAGTATTTAACATTTCACTCCTGTTTCTATTTATTCCTATGTTTTCTTTGCAGCTCAGTCAAAGTTGGTTTGTTCACATCAGCCAATCGTAGCCTGGGTTGGTGGTGATGTAATTTTGCCATGTCACCTTGAACCTGCACTTAGTGCAAGTTCTGAGATCGTGGTGTGGACCAAACCTGGTTTGGACCGAAAGTACATCTATGTTCACCAAGATGGACGACTGATGTACCAGAGTAAAAATCCATCTTATCATTCCCGAACAGCTATGTTTGAGGATGAACTGAGTAAAGGAAACGTCTCTCTGCAAATCTTCAATGTGGAAATCTCTGATGCAGGAAAATACTCCTGTTTCCTTCGATCACTGCAGAAAGAAGCTTCCATCCAACTCATTGTTGGTGAGTGAGACTTAAGCTTAATATAAATATTAATAATAGTCCTTTTGTTTTTATCATATCTTTAAAGTCAGAAATCGAAAAGCATGTAGCCCTAACTCTCTTCCATATCACATGTTCTATTAGCAGTGTAGTGAATGAAAGGCACAAATGTACAGAGCCCTGTAAGAACCATTGAATTAAAAATAAATATTCTTCACTAAAAGATGAGCTAAGAACAGTTTCCAACTTCGACTTTTTGGATGGTTCATTGAGAAAACCAGAGGGTTTGATGTGGTTTGGCATGGGCGGGAATGGAGCCTGAAGGCATGTTGTATGTTCCCAGGTACGTTTGCACCAATCATTGACCTACAAAGAAGCACTGGCAGTTACAACAGAAGCTCCAGGCATGCCCGAACGCTAGGCGTGCAGTGAGAAGAGACTGTTCACTTGAAATTACTTTTCGTTCGTAACAATTGCTACAAACAATGATGCTGAAAAGGTTAGCATATATACTGCTAGTTTTCTTCATTAAAAGAAAAACAAAGAACAGCACAAGGAGCCTGCCCTTTCGAAATTGTTCCAATGATGGAACCATTGATGGTTGTGTGTAACTGATGGTTCTGCGTAACTGGCATCTCTGTGTCGGGAGCCCCTATTGGAACCGGCTGCCATAGTTTTTGAAAGTGTGCAAAAGGTGGCGCTGGCATCTTGGTGCCAAAGCCCCTACTGAACCCAGTTGCTGTGGTTGTAGTGTACAGCTGGGGGCGCAGGGTGCTGATGACTATGTAGTTTGTCCTGTATGATAATGCTGGTGCTGTTGCTGTAAACCCTGAGGCTCAAAATTCTGGTGCTGGCTGACTCCCGTTTTGCTTTTGGTGCTGACCTTTCTGCTGTCTTGAGCTGGAGTTTATATGTGAACTGTTCCTTTAACAGTGGTGCTGCAGTCGTGGTGTGTGTGATTGCGTCCCCATGGGGTTGACAGAGCCGTGGGTATGACATGCGTTGAAAAGTTTGCTGGATTGTTTTTTTCTGTGAGACAGAATTATTTTATCTTTAAGCATTTTGTGAAGAGTGGCATATAGTCCGTTTTTAAATTGTATATGAAGACTGGTTGACACGGGACCTCGCTGGAGTGTGGTAATGCTGCGCTCTGCTGCTTGTTTTGAGGCGGAGGATTCATCATGTGAAATGTTCTTCAATGTTGAGGAGAGATGAACCATGTAAGATATTAAGTTAAAGCTGGACTCACCACCTTCCTGGCTGGTATTAAGACTGTGGAGTCATGGAGGCGAACAGTCCAGCTTCTAATGCTGGGTCTGCTGCGTTAATGGAAAAGTTGAAAATGATTGTTGTGAGTCCGTCCAAATGATTGAGGATATATATGGTGTCCGATTGGGGATAGCAAGATTGAGTCCATTCTCAATAAAAAGTAAGTGGATGAATGAAGTCGCTTTTAATAATTTTCAATATGGCATGGTAGCGTTAACTTAGCATTAATTTATACATGTTTTATCTAAAGCCAATGTTCTAAATTCCTCCTCAGGTGCTGTCTCCTCGCCCATCATACAGGTTGTCTCAGATAACAGTGACAGTGTGGTGTTTCAGTGTGAGTCTGAAGGCTGGTATCCAGAGCCTGAGGTGTTTTGGCTGGACGGTGAGGGAAACCTCCTCTCTGCTGGACCTACAGAGACAGTCAGAGGTCCTGATGACCTCTATACTGTCAGCAGCAGAGTGACTGTGGAGAAGAGACACAGCAACAGCTTCACCTGTAGAGTCCAACAGAAGGACATCAACCAGACCAGAGACACTCACATCCATGTTACAGGTTAGAAAGAGTTTTGTATAAATTATACAAAATACCACTGTTTTGTTTAAACTGTTAGTGTAAACTGTAGCTTGATTAAAAAGCGTCATGCTGTTCTGGTTTGTGTCATTTCAGCTGGTTTCTTCAATGATCAGAATTGTTGGTATTGCATTTGGAGCATCATCATAAGTCTTGGAATTGCCGTCTTAGTGTTTATTATCGCATGGATAAATAGACCGTAACGTAAGTCACATGTTAATTTTCATTTTTCTGTTACTGTCAGAGCTCATGGTTGTCTATATAATGAAATGTAGAGGTGAATTTGAATAGATTATATAACATATCCATGATTTAACATTAAAATATACTTTGATATAATGTAGGCAAAATGAAAAACAGAATAGTAAATATAAAATGTGGTGCAGAGGTAGCACTCGTCCAACACCACAGAGTACTGGATACCTTATATCCTGCTTTAGGTTTGTTCAGTACAATTGTCAGTGTTCCCACCTGTATGTCTTTGTCAGTGCACAAACCTAGAGAATTGGAAAATAGAGAACCAGGGGTGGTTTAAGTGATTTGGAGGCCCTGAGCAAAGAAGAAGTTGGTGAAATCTGAACTGCAGAACCCTACTGATTTCACTGGCAAAAATATGCAATTAGTGGCTAGTAACAAAAAAATGATTACTAGTAAAACAGGAATTGTTACTTGTAACTACTAAATAAGTATGGGTAGCTTTTAAATAGCTACTAGTAAGTTTTAAAGACTAAAGTGGCATCAACAAAGAGATCTATTTCTCAATCTATGCCTTCCTCTGGTGGTCAAACTGATCTTAGGCTTTATTCTCTCCTGCGCTTTAACACAGTTTAACGTCTCATATTGAATGATAATGTCATTATTTAGTGTCTCTGAATAATCCTAAATCCTAATAATTTAAAATAATAATACTATTACAATTAACATTCAAAGCTCTCCACAATATGTCTCCTATATGTCATTGACCTCATTCAGACCTGCACTCCATCTCGTTCCCTGCGGTCTTCCACGATAGATCTCTTGGCTCTACCGCACATCAACCTCAGTACAGTGGGTGCTAGGGTCTTCTCCTGCACTGTACCCAAACTCTGGAGCTCTCTTCCCACCCACATCTGTATAGTGGAGTCTATTACACAATTCAAAACTGCTCTCAAAACTCATCTTTTCAAACTAGCATACTCACTGTAATAATGTGACACAGATTTTCATTCACATCACAACATGTAAATGTATACTGTTTGGAGTGTTGATGTCCCATTGTCTGTATCTTTAAATGTGTTTATATTTAATATTGGCAGCTTCCCTTTAAATATTAGTACTTTTCTTTTAAAGTCACATTTAACAAAACCACAATAACATGAGGTTCGAGATCAAAACTGTAATCAATCAATCCCCATCCTGTCAGAATCGGCCAAATCTGATGTTTATATGAGCAGCAGCTCCAGATTTCAGTCTGTGCCATTTTCCCTCTTTTCTGGACATCTTACGTGATTCATAAAATGTCCAGGGGTACACTGAAGGTCAAGCGGTCACCTGATTGTGCGGTAAGTCATGAAATCCACCGTGGTGCATCGTGTGAACTTTCCGACGGATCTCTCTTCCACAGGCGTGTCGACTTTGATCTGCCGCATGTGCATGTTTCTGCCATTCTGGTGGTTGGCCAGGATCATGAAGGTGCTGATCGGTTCCTTTGTTCGCTAAAACACACACAAACACAAACATACACACACATTGGTGCTAATCGAATCTGCAACTTCCTGCCATAAAACACAAACACTTCACACAATGTCCCATGTAAAACAAGGAAGGGCATGATTTTAATTAGTTTTCTTCTAGTAGATACTGATAGGATTCAGATTCAGTACTGATAAGAAAACTTTTTTTCAGTAACTTACTTTAAGAAATATAAAAGTGTTTTTAATTTAAGAAATGTTCTAAAATGTTAAATGCTGTTTGAACACAAAAAGCCCTAGAAGAACTATAAAAGTGGCAAAGTTTTGATTGTAATCAGGAACGCTCAGATCAAGGAATACACAAACATTTAAACTGACTGTACTTGCTTGATACCACAGACACATTTTAGTCAGTACCAAAAAAGTGTTAAGTTCAAATGAAAAATCATAAAAATTTATGTCACAGGTTTTCCACTGTAAAGATCGTAATGTTTTAATATCAAAGTGATGGCAGCTAAACTCAAGTCTTCAAGTGCGGGTGTTTAAAGGGTCAGACAAGGAGGACAAGGGTCACAAGCGCCACATTCAAGGTAATTGTGATTTATAAAGCGAAATCAGCGTAGGACTTCCTGTGTTTTGTACGTACGCAACTTTCCTACGCACAGTTTTATAAATGAAACCCCAGGACTGGTATATGTGGTGAGCGGCTGATGAAGAAGGTGAGAACTGGTGAGCAGGTGCTGGAAACATGTACAAAGGAGACGAAAACTAAGGGAAGTTACCAAAAGCAAAGTCACAGAACAGGCAGAGAGGAAATGTTGTTCCCTAGTGGTTAGGACTATAAAGGTTGAAGTTCTAACAATCATAAATCACTCCCTGATTTCCCAGAGCCACTGAAACCTGCACTTCAGAAACCTCTCATAAAGAAAGATAACTTGGATCACTTAGTACTTTATTTTTTGAGTAAAATCCTGGAGGAGCCACTACTGTATACAGACAGCTAACTGATTGCTAAATTTCAACTGTATATTTGAGAGGTTTCAGCATGGCTTTTGTTCTCTCCATAGTTCTGAGACAGCACTAGTTAATGTAGTAAATTACCTGAGAGGGAACATAGACAATAATAAACTCTATATTAGTTTTATTAGGTTTAAGCACCACATTTGACAAAGCAGATGGCATACTCAGATTGCAGAACTGTATTGGACTCACTGGCTCAGTCTTGTTTAGGCTTAAATGTCTGAGAGAGAATTTCTGGTATCCCTTGGTGACTATTCCTCAGCCAACACTAAGGTAACATTTGGCGTTCCTCAAGGCTTTGGGGGGCCTGTGTTGTTCAGTCTCTATATGCTGCTACTGGGAAACATCATTAGAGAACATGGGATGAACTTTCACAGCTATGCTGATGATACACACAATTACACCTGTCTCTCAGTGCATTGATCATATCAATTTATGTGTGTCGCATAACTTCCTGCAACTGAACAAACAAAAGACAGAGGTTTTAATCATTGGTGAAAAGGCCCAGAGAGATTTATTTTGCACCACCTTGAAATCTCCTAAAATAAAGTTTTGCCGTGGTCTTAGACACTTAAATTTAACATCATTAAAAATGTGTTTTACCATCTCAGGAACATCTCTAAGGGCCCGTGTCCACCAAAGCATTTTTTTTCTAGTCTAGTTAGATTTTTTTTTAAATAGTTCCGTCCTCTTCTGATTTGGGATTATAAGCAGTAAGCCACTTGCATTCTCCTTTTCTGTGTTACTGTCAGGGCCTTTTTTGGCTGTAGCGATACTTAGGGGTTGATACCAAAGCATCAGTGGATTACAGTATATAGCGCAATGTTCATGATATACAGTATATACTTTCGATATGATGTAGGCAAAATAATAAAAACGGAATAGTAAATATAAAATGTGATGCAGAGGTAGCACTCGTCCAACACCACAGAGTGCTGGATACCTTGTATCCTGCTTTAGGTTTGTTCAGTAAAATTGTCAGTGTTCCCACCTGCATGTCTTTGTCAGTGCACCAGTGACTCTTACTGGTTGGTCTGGGAGCCTGTTACAGAGGAGGGGCCGATCATTGGAACAAGAACATCCACCATAATATGAAGAAGAAAATAAAGAAGTGGCACTCGTCTCAGATGTTTTGTTCCTCATATTAGAATGAAAACTTTAATGTTGTACCTGTAATGCAAAATGTCTTTTCTCCTGTCATTTTGATGTAAAATATTTTCAGCTCAACCATCATATTTCTGTTCTGCTACATTAGTTTCTCATTTTCACTATTTGAACACAGAATGTTTTAACCAACCGATTTCTTCTTCTTTTTGCACACAGGGATCAAAAAGATTCTGAATGGGTAATGCAGACTTCAAAAGTCTATAGTGAAAAAGGAAATAAACAAGATTAAGGCTGACGGTCTCAAGTTGTCCAAATTGAGAAAAGGAACAGAGAGCAGCTGGGGAACGAAGAGAGGGTGCAGATCAACAGAGAGGAAAGAAGAGAGAAAGAACAAGCAAATCAACTATGAAAGACAGAGAAACCACTAAAAAACAAACATGTTATTAGCATTACAGAAAAAAAGACAAACAAAGAACAGTGAGGGAAAATGTAGAAGATCGAGGAACTGGGGAGGACACTTCAGTCAGTGAAGACGATGGACAGAAATAAGATGCCCTCATGATACAGCAGGAAGAACTGTGGAGATGAACCTGAACTTCAGGAAGAGCAACACAGAGACAGCTGACAGTTTATAACACAATGCATGCTGCAAATTTATGTTTGGTCTCATGACCTTTTATTTCAATTTGGTCCTCGTTGATTGTTATTTTGTTTTTTACGTGCTGACAAAGTGATGTGACATAAGTTTTTGTTTGAAAGGTGTGTGCACGGCATCGTGTTGAATATAATTTTTTGCCATGAAAGGAAGTTGTTGTAATTTGACTTTCCATGGTCAGATCTGCACCAAACTTTACTTGATTAGATTCCCGGCCTGCAGACAAATAGGCCTACATGAAAAGTAGAAGTCATTGTCATTGTGCCACCAGGAAGTAAGCGTCACGTGACAATAACCATTTGATTTAGATTTTTACAGTGTGGTCCACACTTGATGTACTGGAACCTAAATTTTAAATAGGTGTCCTCTAACACCAAGTAGGCAATGGTGCCGCCAGGGAGTGACCACCCCAGTTGCCCCCCCCCTCGCAAGGAGCATATGCATAAAATGCTATATACTGTTTATATTATGTAACCCCTTGGTTTGAGTTAACAGGTGAATAGCAGCATGAAAGTGTTCTCATATTAGGCTCTGTCACTTTACACCTCTGACCCTGAGGTGTGATGTTTATTTTAGGAGAGGCCTCCGATTCATCCATGTAGATGGCAATCACGTTTCTAAAATTGTGACTGGTTAAGGGGCGGGACTAACACGCATTGCAGAGCAGAGTACACTGGTGTTGTGCCAATGTATGTGTTTTCTGCGGAGGCAGCAACAAGCTGCAGAAGAAAGAAAAGTCTAATTTAATTTATGTAGAGAGACAGTTAGTAGCCTGGCTAGTTTATAATAAGTTTGTCACACTGCTACACAGTTTTGTGTATTGTACTGTGTGTGAGAGCTAATAGTCTGCAGATAGCAACAGGTTAGCACCATCGGTAACAGCAAGCTAACGTCATACGAACACTGGAGCTCCTGACAGCGTGGTGTGTGACCGGCTGTTAACATTATGCTTCGAGGGAGACCGTCCTGTGCCTGTTTTCATCTTCATCTTTCTGAGAGGATTCCAAAACATGAGAACAGCGGGAGTCATCTGGACGATGCTGTGAAACTGTGCTCAATGTTACTTACGCCCAACAGGCGCTCCAGTGAGTAGCACAACAAACACTGTGGGGCCACAGCGAGTTGGCGGACTGTCTGAAAAACTTCAGTCACCCAGAAGTTTGCCCAGAGGAAAAAACGCCGGGCTTCATGCTGAAATGATCAAATAACTGCAACTGACCTTTTGTATCTGCCATCTGCTGTGTTTATTGTGTATTGAAAGCTGTCCTGGCTGCAGTTTTGGTGAAGGTGAACTGATCACTAATGATCTGTGTATGTCTGATAAGTTACATGAAATAAAGACTATTGTAATTGAGGCACCTTTGCCAATGTGACGTCCATCAGTCTACCAACAGTAGCCCGCCTTTTGAAGAGGCTCCAGGTATCAGTGAAACAAATACTTAGTGCCTTTTGAGAGAAACAATGACCAGTTGAAACAACTGAGGGACGTTACAGGTACAGCACTATATCCATCCATCCATCCATCGTCCACCCCCTATATCCTGCGTACAGGGTCGCTGGAGCCAATCCCAGCTGACATCGACCTGGACAGGTCGCCAGTCCATCGCAGGGCTACACATACACAAACAACCACTCACGCTCACCAATCAACGTAGCCCATGTGTCTTCGGATGGTGGTAGGAAGCCGGAGCACCCGGAGAGAACCCACACAGACACGGGGAGAACATGCAAAGGCCGGGGAAACCGAGGTTTGAACCCACAACCTACTTGCTGTGAGGCGACAGTGCTAACCACTGCATTGCAGTGGTTGAGTGGACTTTATCAGTTTTACATTTGTTTTTCAGTGCTGCTCCACTGAGGCGCTGCGTGCTAATAACAATGTAACGAGGTCTCCCGCAGAATGTAACAGACTAAAAGGTTTGTATTTGGACTAGAAATGTGCTAAAGTAAAAGGTAAAAGTTAAAAGTAAAATACAAATCTAGAAATAAAACTATGTAAGCACAGTAACAAAATACTTTCCACCATAATAAATAAATGTTACCAGGTATCACTGTTGAGTGTCTCTGAATTATATAGTGAATGCAGAGCGAACACAAACTGTTTCACTTCCTCTGCCCTCCTTCCTCTCTATACAGCTAAACAACCACAACAACTTCCACACACCATCAGAGGCATGCACAGATCAGTCAGCATTCATCATCATCATCATCATCATCTAGCATAACAGTGTACCTTCAACTTATACAAGTGATTTAATGCTGCCACTTTTGAATGAACATCTGACACAAGCTTGAAGCTGTGGAACTAGAAATAATTTCAACATATTAAAAGTTCAGGCTATAAATAAATATAGAAATTATTGTGGGTCTTGTTCAATTTGTAGCACTTTCAACATGATTAGTAGTGATTAGAAGTATATTGTGAGTATTCTTGTTTTTTTGTCTTCTGATGCTGAGGCGCACATGAGTTTAGCTGCTGTCATTTTGATTCACCATCGGTCATCATAGCCTACTGAGCAAAACCCAACACATTGGTAGATATTAGCCCAAGATCAGGGCTGCCACACAGAAGGAATGAACCCACTGAGCACACAGGCACGGGTGACGAAAGTTTATTTAGCTTACACTAGGTAATTCACAGGCAAAAGTACAGAGTCTAAAGGCTGGTAGCTTGGTCAGAAAAACACAGGTTTGATACAAAGGGAAACAAAACTCTAGGAATACGCTGGAACACTGTTGCTGGGAACTAGTAGATCTAGCAACTATTGCAGTGGAGGTGTGGGTATATCATGTTGCTTTCAGCCTTTTAATCTCTTGCCAAAAAGCTGCTTTTCTTCTGCCACAATCTTTCAGCCATGGATCATTGTTTTCTTGGCAGAACAATTACAGACAGCTAACTAATCACTTTTAAAGATTAAATCAGTAGTAGTAGTATGAGAGCAGCAGGCAGGAGGAGCGAGGAGATGCAGCTGGGGATTGTGCAGAAGTATCGTGAGAGGGGAGGAACCTGAAGCTCAGCCAAAAAACAAGTTAAGAGCACAAAACAACGATCACAAAGAAACACCAGAGAACTGAAGAGTCATTCCACAACAAAGGCGGAACAATCTGTGACAAAAGAGCAGAGAGATGATGCGCTGATAGAAGACAGATGTAAAGATGAGACAGGTGCCAGGAGAGGTCATGCCCACAACACACAGACACACAGACAGACAGTGAGGTTTTCTCAGCTGAGGAATGTCATGTTTACATGTTTATCAAGCGGTAACAGCACAACATCATATTCGTCATTCTGCAGGTGAGAGTTGCTTTTTAAAGTAAAACTTATATTATAGTATATTGTTGGATACTGTGGTGTATTTGGGATGTTTGATGCATGATAGTTTTGTCGTAATTCTAAAAGCATGATTAGCGTAAAGTGTGTTAAGAAAGATTGCTGACTCTCGTATAAACTCAAGAAATTAATGTGCAGCTTTAAACAATTGTTTACTCTTTGTCTCAGTTTCTGTGTATGAAAATGTGTTGATCCAGATTGAATGGGGTTCTGTTGCTCTGCAGACAAATTCTTTATGTTGGATCATTGAAGTCTACATCTTACTCATTGATCTAGTTGTGCGCCTCTCACTCCTCTTTCTGGACTGGTTAGAGCCAGTTTACTCTGTTCTGTGAAGGGAGTAGTAGACAGCATTGTACAAGATGTTCAGTTTCAGTTTCTTGCGTGGAATAGCTTCATTTCTCAGAACAAGAATAGACTGATGAGCAAGCAGAAAAAAATTTTGTTGCTTCTTTAATCAGCACAACATCTGTGTGAAAGAGAGAGAGAGAGGCAGTGTTATATAAATCACAAAATACATTTGTGAATCCTGTGTGTATGTCAACACCTAACAAAAAGCATAAAAAGCATAAGGTTCCCTTCAGTCTAAAGGTTTAGGCCAGTCTAAATAGATGCATTGCTTTGTAAGTCATAACACATGCATGCGGTCTTCAATCAGATTACACCGTCTACCCTGTTGAAAAAAAGTAAGTAAAGACATGTATTTGTGTCTCGTTCATGAAAACAACCAGAAAAGGCTTTTCTGTATTAAAATTTTTGTTTTTGTTTTTCAGGGCTCCAGGATGCTGCATCCAAAGACAGAGTCCAGTGAGAAAGTCTCCTCCAGGACCTGCAGTGTTTTGCTGTTCATCATTCTTCTAATACAGTCCGTTGGAGGTAATTTCAAAGAAAAACACTTCAGTAATCATGCTGATGATGTATTCTGACCAAAACAAAAAACCTCCAATCCCTCATATCCATTTCTGTAACAATGACTTCATCAGAGGAGGCGATAAAAATCAATGACACTGTAATCATTCACATCAAAACCACTGCATCAGTTTATTGGCACTACAATACATTTATTATAAAATCAGTCTACAGTCACACTGGTAGCACTGTGAGGTTAATGCTATCTTAATGCTAATGTCAGTATGCTAACATGCTCATAATGACAATGATTTGAAGCAGATATAAATTTGACCTTGTTCACCTTTTTAGTTTAGTGTGTTAGCATGATTTTAATCGTTAATTTGAAGTAAACAGAAAGCACAGCTGGGGCTGATAGGAGTCTCATTAGTTCTGCAGGTATTTGGTCATAAAGTATTGGACAAATTAAAGTTGGGACGTGATGGTGATGCTAGAGGAAAAGTTAGAAGGATCAATACTCTTGAACCATGAATATCTGTGCAATATTTAATGGGAATCCAAACCTTCTCAAAGTGGTGGACCAACGTTGCCATCCCTAAAAACTCCACTGAATCCAAATTTCTTTGCATTGCTGTACTTCACCCTGTTACAGGACTGTTTATAAAATGGTGGTAGGAACATTTTCTCTCAGTCTGATACTTTCTGAGACTTTTTATGGTTAGATAATGTCACAGGGTCACAGGCTGACTCAGAAAAAACTGCGGTCAACAAGAAAAGTAGAAAGCGAAAACAACAATGTGAAGGAAATTCTTGTAAGTCCACTCTTCTGCAAGATGAAGGTTTTCAGGAAATTTAGTATTGTTTGCTCTATATGTGTTGCCATCCTACTGGATGCTTAACTGCTTTACCTAAGTCACATTGATAACTAGAGGTCACATGTGTTGCACACTAAGTGGAGAAACATCTAAGACTGAAAACATAGATCAAATCTGGCCTCTGCCCCTACATAAAAGCCATTCCTATCAGGGCAGCTGTCTTGTTTACTGTAATTATGCCAAGACGGCAGACTGCATTTGACTTCTAGATCTGACAGTGACCCTCGAGCATGACATGTAAATGACCCATGGCTCATCTATTGCCACAGAACCATAGACTGTACAGAACTCCACAAAAGACAATTCCCTCTCAAACAAGACTTTTCCAGCTTCATGTTAAACACCATAATGCTGCCCTACACTATAAATGTGCTTGAAGCTCAAAATATTTATGACTTTTAGGATTTTGATCTTTTCCATGTTTTAATGCAGCTCTGAGACATTTAATCGATTATTATATATAAAAAAAAGTCACATTGATGACATATTATAACTTTGCTCATGTTTTACTTTTATTTACTTTGCAGCTCAGTCAGAGTTGACTTGTTCACATAAACCAATCGTAGCCCTGGCTGGTGATGATGTCATTTTACCATGTCACCTTGAACCTGCAGTCAGCGCCAGTTCTGAGACAGTGGTGTGGACCAAACCTGGTTTGGAGCCAGAGTACATCCATGTTCACCAAGATGGACGACTGATATTTCAGAGGCAAAACCCGTCTTATCATTTCCGAACAGCTCTGTTTGTGGATGAACTGATTAAAGGAAACGTCTTCCTAAAACTCTCCAGTGTGAAAATCTCTGATGCAGGAAAATACTTTTGTTTCCTTCAATCAATGCAGAAGGAAATTTCCATCCAGCTCACTGTTGGTGAGTCAGACTGCAGCTTTATTCACTTAGTAATAAAATATTCTGTGATGCACTGCTTTTATCATACAGAATAGAGTTTCAGGGCCACATGTGATAAAAATGTATTTGAGTTCTGAATTTAAACTAAAGACTCAAATAACCCGTGGCCCTAATACTCTTCCACAGCATGTTCGACTAACATGTGTACAAAAGGCAGTTGAGCAATTTATTATAAGTACCCAGCTTTGATAAAACACAAATCAACAAAGTAAAAGAGGAACACTTCAAAATGCAAAATCCGAGTAAAATTAACATTTACTGGCAATAAACATTAAAGGTGCCCTTGTCTCTTGGCACATTACTGCCACCTGTAGATCAGTGGAACAAAAAGTGCATTTGACTTCATGCAACAGTTTGCAGTGCTGACTTTACGTGATGTTTGTCTGGTTAGAAATTGTGTCCGACTTTCGCCCACACTGCAAAACTTCACCATGTCACATGACATTGAAATCTCAGCTCATCATACTGCAAAACTCATGCAAGATGTCTCTCTCTTTCACAAAGGATGTAGAAAGGCTTGCACAGTAAGCTATTTCCATTATATTGTATTATTGTATTCTACAGTGGATTTGGATTTTTTTGTTGATTAATTAAGCCAAATGTAACTCAGCTGTCCCCTTCATTTAATTGTGATTTTATCTGAACAGTGTTCAAAGGAAAAAAGAAACTACAGGCAGAAGAAGATGAAGTGAAGGAAACTTTTAAAGGTTTAACACTGTTTGATCATTTGGTACTACATTTAGCTAAATTATTGTTTTTGTGTGTGAGCAGGAAGTGTGGGAAGTTTTGATTAGCTCGTTTTATATTGGAGCTATTTTTTCAACTATTCTGCCAATACTATTTGTTCTTCTGTACTTTTATCTGTCTTTTGTCAATTAACCAACCCTCTAGCTTATTTTGTTGTCTTGAAATCATTGCTGAATCACATAAGCAATTTGATGTGCTGTGGATTTAATGAGGTCAGAGAGGTTTGGTCATTTGAGAAACTGAGCTCAAAGGCCCAATGGTTCTTAGCTGAAAAAAGATTGCATTGGGTTTGAATATGCATCAGTGCTTTTCAATATAGTGTGGAATGGGTGAAATGTTACTAAGGAACATTTAGCATGTGGATAATTACCTGCTTCATAAATAATTCAACTTTCAAGGCAGACTAATCTTTGGTAGTTTGCCTCTGAGTGATTGTCTCCATATGCTGCGATTACTGTTAATGAAATATAGCTTGTAATTATTATTCAGCTGTTTAGCACACCACTACCCCTTCTCATGGGGCGGCTGTGCAGCTGTGGCTCAGGAGGTAGAGCAGGTTGGCCGTTAATTGGAAGGTTGGCGGTTCAATCCCTGGCTCCCTCTGGTTGCATGTTGAAGTTTACTGAACCCCGAATTGCCCCTGGCGGCTATTCCGGCAGTTTATGAGTGAGTGTGAATGTTAGTTTCCTTTTTTGAGCACTTAAGCTCAGTGTATGAATGTGTTTCACTGGGGAATGCAGATGTAGTGTAAAAGCGCTTTGAGTGGTCGAAAAGACTAGAAAGGCGCTATACAAGTACGGAGCATTTACATTCGTGGGTAACGTAACAGATAAAATCATTGATTCCTAGTGAGAAAGTCTCCTATTAACTTTCCACCACGCAGTGCAGTGACTCGACTAACAGCAAACACACACACACACACAAATTAATGGATTGATTAATAAATCAATTGTAAAGAGAGTTTGCTGAGAAAGAAACTGAAAAAAAAAAATTGCTTCCTGAGTAAAGGCACATGTACTTGTGCGAAAGAGATCAGACTCAGAGTAAGACTCAATAGTAAACAGGTCAACATAAAGAAACATACAGAAATAAACAACAATGCTAACCAGACCACAGGGCCATTATGTGTCTGTGAAAGTCTGACTTGAAACATGAGGCTCTGTAGTGTTGTATTCTACAGTAATAAAAACCCTAAAGAATATCTGAACCTGCCTTTATTTTCATCATCTTGGTTACTCACATTTACACTTGTACTCGATTCACACATAGCAATGTGTATTACTGTTTGAATGGCACTGACTAACCAATAACAGTCTCTCTCCAAGCAACTTCTACTATTTGGCAGCTGAAACTCTGCTTTACTTACAAAGTTGTTCAATGCAAATTAATCTGAACAAAACCCAGGTAGTTCTTGAATGCCATGGCTAGCTAGCTTGCTAACAAAATGCTACATGTAAATAAGACAATCTGGAGCCTTTGGAAGATTTATCGTGAACACGATATTTCAGGAACGCCTTGTGGGAATGTGTTCAAATGTGGCACAAATGTCCACTTGGACTGAAGGATGAACTGATTAGAGTTTGGTGGTCAAAGGTCAACTTCACTGTGACACCCTAAAGTCCTTTTTTGGCCACACCATAACTCAGGAACTCAGGAAGGGGAGATTGTGTCCACATTTTGTAGTTTCACAGGACAATGAGTAGGTGATACTGTACAACATTGTACAACATTGCAGATTTCATAGACGTTGACTGGGACGACACCATGAGTAAACAATAATTGGTACAATATGGGCTTTCCTTCATCTAAGCCATTCTGCATTTGAGGATCATCGGAATCATGTGACTGCAACAATGTATTGGAGCGAATCCAGCGTTTTGCGTGGCTTGATTACATACAAAGTCAATGCAAAGATGCGAATTCGCTCCGGGCAGTGCGGAAGATGCGTTTGTTGCAACATTCGTTGGTTCGCTAGAGTTCAAATTTCATATGTTTAACAAATCTGCACCATGTTGTAGTTATTTTGGCATCAGTTTGATACGTTTATTGCAATTAAACAGCAAAATGTTTACTTTGGGTTCAAACAGCTGCAATAATGGTGAGTTGTATTTATTCATTTATCACGTTGTGTGTGAACACTTGGCAGTTGTCCAGCGATAAAACCTACATGAGGAAAGCGTTGCGAGGATTAAATTTGCGTTTTATGTGAACACACCATTAGTGAGTATAAGACTAAGATTCCATCTTTACTCAATAAATGTGTATCTGTTTAGCCAATACATCTATGATAATCCTTCATTAATCAGTTTAACAACAATAATCATTGTCAACAGACATGGATGTAAACTGCATCTTGACCTGTCAATGTAAAGATGCAACCACATGGTGGTACTTCTACTTTATACCAACTGGCAGTTTCTCCCTGCCCTCAGTGTTTGAGCTAATAGGCTTAACACAACCTGGAGCAATCAAACAACTGAATACACCCTAAAAGAAAACAAAAGAACAAGTAAAAAATTTTTAAAAAACTTGCAGGGGCAAGGTGGCTGCAGGCATTAATTCTGGCGACCGCAGTTGCTTTTCTCTGGCTGTACAAAGTTAGAACCGCTTTTTGTCTGATCTCGCAGCATTTGCAAAGACAAATAACAGTGTGAAATGTGGCCAACTTGATGCCGGTGTTTTTATTCCCTGCCCCTGTAGTCACCTGCAGCTCAAGTTTGACTATCAAGTCGGCGAAAATCAACAGGAGTCATCTCGAACGCACCTAATGATAAACCAAACAGGGACCCACTGATAAAATAAACTCAAAGCGGTCAAACACACCACAGGGTGACTTTAAATTCCACATAATAACAGCTGATGGTGATGATTTACTATAAAGGGCAGCAGTGCAGAGAAGAAGACTGTAAATCTTTTATGAGGTAGTAAATACACTTAACATGGTGGTAAAGGTCGACCTTTTCTTTAAAAAGTGTTTTAATATAGTTTAACAATGATACAAATTAGTGACATTTTATATATTATAAGTGTTTTTGATGTAAACCCCACTGTACCTCTCTCCTCCTCAGGTGCTGTCTCCTCGCCCATCATACAGGTTGTCTCAGATAACAGTGACAGTGTGGTGTTTCAGTGTGAGTCTGCAGGCTGGTATCCAGAGCCTGAGGTGTTTTGGCTGGACGGTGAGGGAAACCTCCTCTCTGCTGGACCTACAGAGACAGTCAGAGGTCCTGATGACCTCTATACTGTCAGCAGCAGAGTGACTGTGGAGAAGAGACACAGCAACAACTTCACCTGTAGAGTCCAACAGAAGGACATCAACCAGACCAGAGAGACTCACATCCAGGTTACAGGTTAGAAAGAGTTCTGTAGAAATTAAACATGATGTTTTAAACAGTTGAAGTCTAGTTTGATTTAAAAGCATCATGCTGTTCTTTGTTGTATCATTTCAGCTGGTTTCTTCATTGATCATTGTTGTTGCCATTGCATCTGGGGAATCATCATTACTCTTGGAATTGCTGTCTGTGTTTTCATTATTATCAAACGAACAACTTAAACGTAACGTAAGATACATATTTGTTTTCCTTTTTTGTGTCACGTTACTTTCAGAGCTCCTGTCACTTATGACTGTATAGTGACATGTAGGGGTTAAATCCGAAGCATCAATAGGTTATACAACACCTTATCACTAATTTAAATTAAAATATATTTTGATATATAGGCAAAATGAAAAGCAGAACAGGAAATATAAAATGTTGTACAGATGGTGCAGAGGTAGCACTCGTCCAACACTGCTTTAAGGACACTGCTTTAGGTGTTCCCACCTGTATGTCTTTGTCAGGAAACAAACAAGTGGCACTTGTCTCAGATGCTTTGTTCCTCATATAGAATGAAAATTTATATGTTGTACCTGTAAAGAAAATGTCTTTTCTCCTGTCATTTAGATGTAAAAATATTTTCAGCTCAACCATCATATTTCTGTTCTGCTGCTTTAGTTTCTCATTTTTACAAATTTTCTTTTCTAAGGAAAAACTACATGAACACAGAAGGTTTTAACAGATTTCTTCTTCTGCTGGCACACAGGGACCAGGAGGAACAAGAAAACTGACGGAAACGAAATTAAGGCCGGCGTTCTCGAGTTGTCCAGATTGAATGGGCTAAAGGAACTGGAGAACCAGGGAGCAACTGGGGAACAAAGAGAGTGCAGACCAACAGAGAGACGAGGAACAAACAAATAAGAAAAGAACAAAGTGAAAATGGAGAAGAGGAACTGGAGAGGACGCTTCAGTCAGTGAAGACGATGGACAGAAATAAGATGCCCTCGTGATACAGCAGGAAGAACTGTGGAGATGAACCTGAACTTCAGGAAGAGCAACACAGAGACAGCTGACAGTTTATAACACAATGCACGCTGCAAAGCAGTTTTTCATACAATGTGACTTTAAAACAAACTAACAGAGATTATTAAATCTGTAAAAGATAAGCAAATGAACATGTCACCAGTGCAGCAATGTGACTCGACTACAATGAAGCTCTATGGCACAGAGGAAGATAAAAAAAATCAACAGCTTTAGTAACTTTAAAGATGACAATTTATCATCCCCCTCCTATATTTTATTATTGAAATATTGTTCCTGTATGAGCGGAGAAGATTTGCCTCCTAAAAGCTAAATAAACTATTTAATGCTTTTAGGCTTTTTCCCTCTCCTTTATTGAGTTATACTCCTTTTTTGTGCATGTAATAGGTTTGCAAAGTGAAAAAGCCCAAAGTCCACCCCAAAGGGAGTTCCCATCTCCAACAGAAAAGTCATGCTTGAAAACAACTTATTTGTAGCCTAAACAGGGCATATGTGGTTCTCATAGGACAGCGACACTACAAAAATATAATGATCTTATAAACCATGATGGATTGTTGTATGTTAAACCACCCAATAGAGTAAAAAGGAGGAAAATCTGTTAAATCTTAAACATCTACAGCAGTAAAATGCAACATACACATTAATGCAGCAGGAACATTAATCCAGAAACATCAGATATAATAGTGAAAAACTGACAGGGAACATTTTATTATACTATGAGTGCTTTTAATTTGATACTTTAAGTACAGCAGGAATATTACTACTATTACTAATATAAACCACTTGCATACTTTTAATGCAGGACTTTTACTTGTAGTGGAGTATTTTCACAGTGTAGCCTACTTTTACTACTTTTAGTTCAGTAAATGGTCTGAATATTTGTTCCACCTCTGGTGCTTTTTACCGTGATGATTATCTGAGCAAATACTATGTATAACAAGCTAATAAGATAATTTAAAGCTGAATGGATCAGATGGGTCAGAGTGATTTTCTGGTTGAGTTCAGCACCATGGACAGAGACAGTGGACGACCACCTGTCTGTCCAGCACCTGCTGTTTCTTTCACTGTGAGTTACTGGATCGACTCTATATGGGGTATTTATACATGAGTCTGAATTTTAAAAGCAATGTCACTGTAATTATTCACGTCAAAACTAATTTTTATAAAGTTCTACAATCATTATAAATGAATACGGTCACACTGGTGAGGCTTCACTAACTGTAGTTTGAGCTTAATGGTAAAATGCTAACATGCTCATGTAGACAGTTGAAAACAGGTAACTTTGTGTGACCTGAAAGTCAGTTAAGAGAAGAATATGTATAGAGAGAAAAAACAGACACCCCTTTTTTGGTTGTTCTTTTAATTGATTTCATCAATCACATACTTTTATTTAATTTTGAGTCAACATATGGTTATTTGACAGCCATGCCACTAGAGGGCGCATCACACTTGGGTGATATAGGATAGTATCTCAGGCACGCATGCACTGAAAAAAGTCAACATTGCTGTTGTTCATTTAATGTGTATTGTGAGAGCCATTTGGTTTAATATTTATTATTTCTTGTTGTTAAACCTCACGCCACCAGGGGTAGCCATGGCGCTGTCAATTTGGCTGCGCCAGACTTAATTTAATCAAGGTCCAACAAGGCACAGGTGTTTCCGAGACAGAGAGGGGAGCAAACAGGTTTTTGACCGTGCAACTTGCGATGTGGTAGGAGGAATGAAAGTGGGGTTATTGTATTTCCTTTTATATTTATACCTATGATGTACTTGTGTAATGGACACGACATTAGTTTAAAATAAATCCGTACTGGCAACATTGGACATTGAATCTATATTTCACGCGTCATAAATAATAATCATCCAGTCCATATCCCTCAAAGACCTGCTGCGTCTCTCTACATGCTTGCCCTTTCCCTCGGACCACATTCGCTGCAGTGCCTTTCTTCTTTTTTCACTCCATTGCCAGCGGCCTGCGGTGCAATCACTTACACAGAGGCGCATTTTCTAGACTAAGTCAATGGCGCTTCTAGGGACTTTACTATGCGCCTTGTCTGTGTGAGATTTACGAGCAAGCGATCGTTCCGGAGTGAGTACATCTAACAATGTGGATTGCCCGCTGAATTTACCCCTACATGTCACTGTGCAAACACGGCTGGATGAGGACATGAATTTAGCATGCATGCTACCCAGAGACCTACCTAGTCTTCAAAGCCTCTTGGCTTTGAATAATTACTTTGCATTCAATGAGAGATCTCGTTGGGACTTTATGTATGAACTGTCTAAGGAATCGTCATTTAATGTTGCTACACGAAGATTGTTGATTGTTTTACTTATCTGGCAACGTGCAACCTAATCCTGGCCCTGAGTTGCAATGTATTCAGATGCCATCTGATTGTAAATCCTTGTCGATATATCACAATGATTGTGAAAGACATTTGTGGTGATGGTATGATATTTAAGACCAAGCATTGCAGTTCATGATCATTCAGCCATTGAATTTCCTGACACTGAATATTGTTTTATTTTTAAGTCCAGTTGTCAGAGATGATTGTGTCGGTGTTGTTTATTTAGTCTTCTTGGTAAACTTATTGTAAAGTGGTGGGTAGACCACAGCATGCACGTGCAGAGGGGGGTGCAATGGGTGTTTGAGCACCTGACCTAGTACAAGCACAGTTGATCCACATCCAGCTACAGCCAGTACTAGCACAAACCCAGTCCAGACATCTTTAGCAGGTCTCACAGACCCAGGTGAAGTGCAGCCTCAGCCAGTACGAACACAGCCACCATCAGATACATTATGGCTATGGCAGAAATTTGCTTATGGCCACAGGGAAATCAGCACCGGCTGTGCCTACATGTTATACTGTGTTAGTGTGTCTGCATTTCCCTGTTATTTCTCCCCTCCCTCTCTGTCATTGGTATGCCCCTACCCTCCTCTCATCCCCCATCTACCTGTAGTTTCCAGCAAGGCTTTCATCTGTTCACACCATTTTCCAATCATTCCTCTGAGGAGTTGGTCAAACTTCCTAGCAGAGTTAACAGTTGCCATTCTGCAGGTAAGCTGCATTTTAAAGTTAACTTTTATATTAAATGTTGTTTATCAAAAGTTCACAATCTTTGACTGTTCAAACAATAAGATTATTTTGTAAATTTAAAAGCAAATTCGCAATGTTGTTTGTGATCATATATAAAGCCTGTGTGTGTGTGTGTATATGTATGTGTGTATATATAAAAGAAATTAATTATTGTATACAAACATTTTTAAAGGTAACTTTGAACACCATTTATAAAGTCCAAACTATTAAAAGGTAAAACTCTGAAAAATTGAGGGAAAGATTGTATTTATACTTCAGGAAGACCCAAATAAAGCAAAAGGATAAAGATACTGCCACCCGAAAGCAAATGTTCTTTACCCGTTTGCATGCAATTTGCATGTGTACTTCATGTCGGGCAACAACAGGTCACGTTGGAGAGTCGTATGAGTTGCTTTTTAAACTAAAACTGTATAGTAAATGTGGGATATTTTGTAATCTTTGTTGTTAAAACAACACTTTAGAGATGCTGAATTGTAAATGCTCCGTATTTGTATAGCGCCTTTCTAGTCTTTTCAACCACTCAAAGCGCTTTTCTGCATTCACCAGTCACACACATTCATACACTGAGCCTAAGCTCAAACGGAAACTAACATTCACACTCATTCATACACTCATTCATTCGGGGTTCAGCATCTTGCCCAAGGATGACACGCAACCAGGGGGAGCCAGGGATTGAACCGCCGACCTTCCGATTAACGGCCAACCCGCTCTACCTCCTGAGCCACAGCCACCCCATAATTAATTAATAATTAAAAACTTTGTCACACCACACTGAGGCACAATTTAGAATGGCTTGAAATTTTATTAAATTAGAAAATGTTTTAAAGGATACGTCTATTAATACAAAACTCACATCCCCATATAAAGTTTAAGTGTGTTTTAAGTTTTAGTGACATCAAGTGGTGAGGGTTGCGAATTGCATCTCCCCTCTCCTATCCAAGCGAGTTGTATAGCTGCAGTGCCTGAGACAGGACAAAAGACGTTATCTATGAGATAACAGTTTGTCAAGAAATTAGTTTTCTTTAGATATATTAACAAATTACATTTACTTAATTCTTCAGTAAAACCATATGTTGTGAATATTTGTTACTTGTTCATTAATAAACAACAGCCACATCAAGAAATGAAGTGCTACATGATGTCTCATACTCCCGTAATACATTATTTTACAACTTGGGAGGGTTGGCTCATCTGGACTAACATACCAAAGAAAAAGAACACATCCAGTGCATCAAGTATGACCACTGACAGATAACAGGACAGTGTAAGCCTCACTATTTCTGCACCACAATAAACCACATGATACATTAAGCTTACGAAGGCTGGGGAGGATCTAGGCTCCTCTTACTTTGCTTAATATTAGATAAGCAATCTGCAAATCTTACCAAAATGTCTTTTTAATTTTTTAAAATACAACAGAAACAAAGTAGTACTGAAAGCCATAATTTAAGCTTGTGGTAAAATGATGCAACATTTTTAATGGGCATTTAGCATGTGAAAGTATAAATTACACATTTGGTGTACAGTAGTGAAGTAATATCCAATAATGTTCTTTTTAATGTAAATTCTGAAAGTATTCATTATTACTTGATAGGCACACAGTCTTGTTTTATATCACCATTGGCAGTGAAAAAGTAATACGTTTTCCACCAGGGCAGTAAAATGTGAAGTTTAGCTGCTGATCTGAGCTTCCCTGCCGTTACCATTTTAATACGGCACATTTCTGTCCACGTAACAAAGCCATAACAGAGCATCGGAAAATAACTACATGTAACATGTTTTTTCTAACAGGGCAAAGTTTTAGCTGGCTGATAGCTTCCATGCTCTAAGCCAGTGGTTCTTAACCTGGGGGTCGTGACTCCCCTGGGCGAGAATGCTACTATATACACAAAAATAAAAACAAAACGTATAAATAACTAGAAAGACTATAGGAGGAGATAGGTCGGCGGTTCAATCCCTGGCTCCCCCAGGCTGCATGTCGAAGTGTCCTTGGGCAAGATACTGAACCCTGAATTGCCCCTGGCGGCTGTTCCGCCAGTGTATGAATGTGTGTGAATGGTGAATGCAGATGTAGTGTAAAAGTGTTCTGAGTGGTCTAAAAGACTAGAAAGGCGCTATACAAATACAGAGCATAAGTATTTGATCACCTACCAACCAGTAAGAATTCCGACTCTCACAGACCTGTTAGTTTTTCTTTAAGAAGCCCTCGTTACCTGTATAAAAGACACCTGTCCACACACTCAAACAGACCCCACCTCTCCACAATGGCCAAGACCAGAGAGCTGTGTAAGGACATCAGGGATAACATTGTAGACCTGCATAAGGCTGGGATGAGCTACAGGGCAATAGGCAAGCAGCTTGCTGAGAAGGCAACAACTGTTGGCGCAATTATTAGAAAATGGAAGAAGTTCATCTCCTTCGGTCTGGGGCTCCATGCAAGATCTCACCTCGTGGGGCATCAATGATCATGAGGAAGGTGAGGGATCAGCCCAGAACTACACGGCAGGACCTGGTCAATGACCTGAAGAGAGCTGGGACCACAGTCTCAAAGAAAACCTTTAGTAACACACTACACCGTCATGGATTAAAATCCTGCAGCGCATGCAAGGTTCCCCTGCTCAAGCCAGCGTATGTCCAGGCCCGTCTGAAGTTTGCCAGTGACCATCTAGATGATCCAGAGAAGGAATGGGAGGTCATGTATGGTCTGATGAGACAAAAATAGAGCTTTATGGTTTAAACTCCACTCACTGTGTTTGGAGGAAGAAGAAGGCTGAGTACAACCCCAAGAACACCATCCCAACCGTGAAGCATGGAGGTGGAAACATAATTCTTTGGGGATGCTTTTCTGCAAAGGGGACAGGACGACTGCACCGTATTGAGGGGAGGATGGATGGGGCCATGTATCGCAAGATCTTGCCCAACAACCTCCTTCCCTCAGTAAGAGCATTGAAGATGGGTCTTCCAGCATGACGACGACCCGAAACACACAGCCAGGGCAACTAAGAATTGGGTCCGTAAGAAGCATCTCAAGGTCCTGGAGTCTCCAGACCTTTGGCAAGGATTATACTTTCCGCATCCGTGAGTATGCTAGGGTCCGCGTGACGAAAAAATCGTCATCAGAGCGGGTGCGCGTAGGGTGCGCGCCAGGTCTGTGTGGCGACTAGTGCTACCAGGGCAACAACCGAGCTACTGCGCATGTGTGGAACGTGTCTGCCAAGCTGACTACAGAAGGTAGTATAAACAGAAGTAGCTGGGTCCGCAGTTGTCAGTGTCCGTTCCCGAGTATATTTGAGGCTTTAGTCCTTTGTTTATCAACACACACCTCCAAAATCTTCAGGGGGAGGACACCCAGAACCCCCCATCAACTATTTCATTAATACATTTTTTTTTGCATTGGAACAAAGTCTCATCTCCCGACCTGACATTTAGATTATTATTTTTTTCAATAAATGTATTTGTTTGACAGGGAAACTGTGCAAACAGGAATGCATATTAATTTATTTAAAAGGACACTTCCGCTCCAGGAACAGAAAGGGCGTACTTAAGCCCTTTTATGTCTGTGTGTGTGTGTGTGTGCCTGGTGGAAATGTTGTTCAATTATTTGACATACAGTCAGCGAGGAAAAACAAAACACACCCCTACTAATTTCTACCTGGAGCTCTGTCAGGTTCATGTCGGTGTTGGTCTGGATCGCATAAATGTCCTGTAAGACAGCAACAAGTTTAAAAACAGAAGGACTGAACTCTCAGATAATATCACGACTTATTTGCATTTGCCCCACAGTGGGACAGTGAAGTACATGGCACACATTTGCAAACATGCAAAACATCGACAAAGACGTTGCCCATGTAAATGGTGAAGGTACTTTACCATTATCACATAGCCTACACATACATGTTGCGAGATTCATCCTCTGCATTTAACCCATCCCTGAAGGGAGCAATGGGCAGCCACTGCACAGTGCCCGGGGACCAACTCCAGATTGAATGCAATGTCTGGTCAAACAGCACTGACTGGAGAACCTACCTAACATGTTTTTAAAAGCAGATAGTGTTTACAGAAAGGATTTGTTAATGTTGTGAAAAATAGTTTGCACCAAAAGATTTTAACTAACAAATTAAAATGCTTTGAGAAAGGTTTATTTTGCACATTTAGAAAAAATGTAATACAATTTTAAATATAGAGGAAACAAATGTACATTGTCCAAAAACAATTATGTGAACTAAAAAACAAACAAGTAGCCTTTGTCACCTGCCAGCTGAGTTTTTTTATTTTCCCTTTTTTATAAATACAGACATTTCCAACAGGAAATCAACCCTTAAATTCTCTGGGGGAGAATTGTTACACTGTTATACATTTTTCACAACGTTTAGGCTAAAGGAAACTTTGATCTCCATTTTGCACACAGAGTCAAAACTATTCTAAAACATTTTAAACTCTGAAAGATTATGAAATAAAAGATGCATGTGTTGATACTTCTCCCTCTACTGAAGTAGTAGGTTGATGAAACAAATTCAAAATACATAGTCCTTAATTCAGTGTTACTATTTTAATTAGTTATCTACGTTAGCTGTTAAATATAAATGTAAAAAGTTCTTCTTTTGAATAATTTCTTCAGCAGAAGGTTTGCATGTACTGAGGAGTTGTGTGTATATAGTGATATTTTATTTCATGCCAGGCAACTACAGCACAACATCACATCAAGAGTGAATTTACAGACTAATAAGCCTTTTGTCTTTTTAAACTTTTGTTTATGACTTTAAGGAGTCCAGGATGCTGCACCCAAAGATAGAGTCCAGTGATGGAGTCTCCTGCAGGACCTGCAGTGTTTTGCTTTTCATCTTTCTTCTAATACAATCTGTTGGAGGTAATTTACACTCCAGTAACACTAGTGTGTGTGTGTCTTGGAAAAGAGAAGACATAACTGTAACAGTAACTTATTCAGACAAGGTGATAAAAATCAAATAGGTCCGATATGCTCACAATGACTGATGATTTGTAGCAAATACACTTTTACCTTGTTCACCATCTTAGTTTAGCTAAACACAACTACAATTGAGGCTGATAGGAGTGTCATTAGTTTTGCAGGTATTTGGTCACAAATGAAAGTTTTGACCTGATGGTGGCGCTCTATAGAGGCGCTCAATTCTCTGGGAACCATTAATGTCTGTTCAACATTTAATGGGAACCAATCTAATCTTTTCAAAGTGGTGGAGTGATCGACCATCGTTACCATCTCTAAAACCTCCACTGAATAACATTGACAGCTGGAGTTGACCTCCAGTTGTCAATGTGACTTAAAGCTGCATACTAAGCAGAGACAGTGAGTCTGTAAACAATGAAAAATAAATGAGCCCATATCTCTGGGCAGCTGTCGTGTTTACTGTACACAATAATACTGCCAGGCAAAGTTTGACTTTTAGATCTGACCTTGAGATGTAAATGACCCGTAACTCATCTGTTACCACACATATTCTACTAAAGAACTTTCCCTCACAAACAAGACTTCTCCAACCAAACATGTTAAACACCATACGTGATGGTCTTTACGCTGATTTTAATGCAGCACTGAGGGATGTAACTGATTTTGTTTTGGTATTTAACATTTCATTTCGATGACATAACTTTGCTCATGTTTCTTGTTTGTACTTTTTTCTTTGCAGCTCAGTCAGAGTTGACTTGTTCACATCAACCAGTGGTAGCCCTGGCTGGTGGTGATGTCATTTTACCATGTCACCTTGAACCTGCAGTCAGTGCCAGTTCTGACACAGTGGTGTGGACCAGACCTGGTTTGGAGCCAGAGTACGTCCATGTTCACAAAGATGGACGACTGATATTTCAGAGGCAAAATCCATCTTATCATTATCGTACACGACTGTTTGCGGATGAACTGATGAAAGGAAACGTCTCCCTGAAAATCTTCAGTGTGAAAATCTCTGATGCAGGAAGATACTATTGTTTCCTTGAATCAATGCAGAAGGAAGCTTCCATCCAGCTCACTGTTGGTGAGTCAGACTGGAAAACTAATCGGATGATAATTGTTTATTCAGCCATGTTTAGTCTCCAGAAGTCTTGTTCTTCTTCCTGCCTTTGTTGGTCCAGGTCTGCGTTTCTTGCTACATTACTGCCACCTGTAGATCAGTGGAACAATAGAAGTTTCGCCGACTTGATAGTCTAACGTGAGCTGCAGGGGCGGGGAATAAAAACTGCACCGTCAAGTCAGACACATTCTACCTGCGTGAGCTTACTGTGAGCTGAGATCAATGATTGATCTCGTGGCATTTGCAAGGAAAAATACCGCGAGACCAGGCAAAAGTGTGGTTCCAACTTGGTGCAGCCGGGGAAAAGCAACTGTGGCCGCCGGACTCGCCTCCTGCGAGGTTTTAATGTCATGTGACATGGTGACGTTTTGCAGCGACACAATTTCTAACTAGCATGCCTTATTTCAAGTCCAGCATGCAGCGCTGACTTAACATGATGCATGCTGGAATCATAGACAGTATATTACTGGACGAAGCCACCCCGCTGATTTAAATGGAGAGCAGTGAAGCCAGTTTGGTCATAGGAAATAGGGCTACTTCCTGTTGGCTGCATAAACCAAAGGGTTTTTGTCTGACTCTGATCGTCACTGTTTAATCAGCCCGTCTACAAGGCTCATCTGCCAAACACCAACGCATCAACGTCATTGATGGCAAAAGAGCTATTTTAGATTCACAGAGTTTATAATCTAAGCAATACGGTTATTTCTCTCATGTGCGACGTGATGTCACAGGGTTTTGATGTCATTTTTGGGCCTGAGCCCTCCATGCAGGCTTTGGTCGGCGTCACTGTTCGATCTCTGGCTTACCCCTTGGTTAGAAATTGTGGCCGACTTTCACCGGCCATTGCAAAATGTCACCGTGTCACATGACATTAAAACTTTGCGGGAGCAAGGCAGCTTCAGGCGACGAGTCCGGCGGCCGCAGTTGGTTTTCTCTGGCTGCACAAAGTTGGAACCACCGTTTCTCTGATCTCGCAGCATTTGTCTTTGCAAATTCCGCAAGATCAGTGATTGTTCTAAAACGTGCTACATCGTGTGTAGTTACTGTCATGCTTCTTGGTGTTGATTAAAGAAGATTATTGAAGAAGAACTTGTAGCCGCTTATTACCCTCAGGCCCGAAGGACGATCCCAATCCAGAAACCACTGTTACACTATGTTAACTTGGTCACAGTAAATTACAACGATGGTCGGAATAAAGTTACAGACACATGTTTTCTGAACTCACCAGGTAGTTCAACCTCCTCGCTTTCTCTTCTCCAAGTAATATCCAGTTTTGTACGGTTTTATATAAATATAAAGTCATAGTCTGACAGAGTTAACGACGCTAACAACAACACTGGAACCGGATGTGCACGGAAGCTAGCTGCTGAGAAGCTCCAGTGAAGATAAATCAATGTTGAAATCCCAAAAACTAAAGTAAAAAGCTGATTTAATGAAAGCAGCTAACTCCGAGCTCCTCCTGCGAGTAAACAGTGTAGTTGTCAGAGCCGAATCCGACCGACTACGGGTGTTTATTTGTTCAAAGGTTGCAGCGCTGCTCCCTGCTCCTCTCCCCCAAATTTAGCAACTCTCAGCCGGCCAGCAGATTTTCAATCCCCCGCTCTGCCTGGTCCTCTCCACACAACGCTCTGAAGCCTCGGTGACGTACGGACAATCTCAACACTGATAGGCTATCGCGACTCAGCGTCATGCGAATTCTTCGCCTGAGTTGAAAATATTCAACTCAATCGAATTCCTTCGCGTCGCCGGCCCCACCCCCTTCGCGTCACTTTGCGCCGCTCAACAGAAAATTGCGGCTCTACACGTCTTTGCATTGACTTTGTCTGTAAACTCACTGCCCCGAACGCTCACTTCGTTTTTGTGGTCTGAAAGCACCATTAGTGGTTGTTCCACCTCACTTTAAAAAAAACTTCTCCTCACTTCAAAATTTAGATTAATTCATTTAACACACTCAAAAGTTCCAAACATTGCTCTAAATTAACTTGAAATGAAATTTTCTATTCATGCCATAAAATGTGTTCAAAAAGTGGTGGAAAGACTGAATCTCAACATTTAGGCTACTGAAAACTCGCCTCATACCTGCACCCACATCACAAAAGGTGTGGCAGTAGGATGAAAAGTCTCTGTGGCTTTAACCGAACTACTAACCTAAAATAAATAGCCTACATTCATATTAAAATGATTTAAATTTCCCTACCAAACTGCTCATAAAATAATATTCATCTCTAGCCCGAAGTGAACTGTTGTTGTGGTACTGAAAACCCAGGGTTAACCTCAAAGTTACCTCGATAAGCTCAAATCCTGCTTCGTGGTACAGGCCCCTGGTGACAGCAAGGGAATAAAAACATCAGCATTGTGCATCGTGTCAGCTGCAAAAGATAAACCAAACAGGGACCCACTGTCCTAATTCCTCCTCTCTTCTCCTCAGGTGCTGTCTCCTCGCCCATCATACAGGTTGTCTCAGATAACAGCAGCAGTGTGGTGTTACAGTGTGACTCTGAAGGCTGGTATCCAGAGCCTGAGGTGTTTTGGCTGGACGGTGAGGGAAACCTCCTCTCTGCTGGACCTACAGAGACAGTCAGAGGTCCTGATGACCTCTATACTGTCAGCAGCAGAGTGACTGTGGAGAAGAGACACAGCAACAACTTCACCTGTAGAGTCCAACAGAAGGACGTCAACCAGACCAGAGAGACTCACATCCAGGTTACAGGTTAGAAAGAGTTCTGTAGAAATTGTACATAATGTCACTGATTTAAACATTTGAAGTCTAGTGTGATTGAAAATGCGTCATGCTGTTCTATGTTGTATCATTTCAGCTGGTTTCTTCAGGGATCAGTCCTCTTCTGATTGGATTTTGATCATCAACATTCTTCTTTGCATTGCTGCCTCGGTGTTCATTTTATTAACATTTTACATTTACAGTAAGTCACATTTCCCTTTTGTATTTCTGTCAGAGATCGTGATTTCATATTTAAACATACTTTCGATATGATGTAGGCAAAATGGAAAAACAGAATAGTAAATATAAAATGTGGTGCAGAGGTAGCACTCGTCCAACACCACAGAGTGCTGGATACCTTATATCCTGCTTTAGGTTTGTTCAGTAAAATTCCCACCTGTATGTCTTTGTCAGCCTGTTACAGAGGAGGGGGGGGAGAACAAGAACATCCACCATAATATGGGGCCTAAGAAGAAGAAAATAAAGAAGTGGCACTTGTCTCAGATGCTTTGTTCCTCATGTTGGAATGAAAACAAAATGCCTTTTCTCCTGTCATTTTGATGTAAAAATATTTTCAGCTCAACCATCATATTTCTGTTCTGCTGCTTTAGTTCCTCCTTTTCACAAGTTTTCTGTTTTAAGGTAAAACTACATGAACACAGAACGTTTTAACAGATTTATTCTTCTGTCGGCACACAGGGACCAGGAGGAACAAGAAAACTGACAAAAACAATATGGCAGACTGTCCAGAGTTATCCAGATTGACTGGGGAAAAGAAACTCGAGAACCAAAGAGCGACAGGTGACTAGAAGAGAGAGTGCAGACCAACAGAGAGACCTTCCTCCACCCTGTTCACCTCCAGTTCATCAGATCCAGGAAGAGGTCGAGCCCATTAAAAGTCCACTCCTCTCACATCCAGATCATCAAAATGTTAAAATGTAGAAGAGGAGCTGCAGAGGACGCTTCAGTCAGTGAAGACAATGGACAGAAATAAGATGCCCTCATGATACAGCAGGAAGAACTGTGGAGATGAAACCTGAACTTCAGGAAGAACAACACAGAGACAGCTGACAGTTTATAACACAATGCACGCTATAAAAGAAGTTTTTCATACAATGTGACTTTAAAACAGAGGGTTAGGGTTAGGGTGGGTGTCTCTGGGGTCTCTGGGTGTGGGGATGTGAGTGTAAGAGCATCGCGAGACGGGTGAGATCCAGGATGGCGGCGCCCTGCTGCTAGATGAATCAACTCAATCTAAACTCTTTTTTTAACGGTAAAAAAAATTAAACTGTGGATTATACCATCGAAACTCTGGAGCACACTGAAAACTTCATCGACGACTACTTTTTCAGACTGTGCGGGTCAGTGTACTTGAGAAAGAGAAACAGTTTTTGAAGAGTCGAGGTAAGGAGCAAACTACAGCATGAACGGGAGATTAAGGATAGAAGAAAGAAATTACTACCAATCTCGAGACAATGCCGTGAAAAGGGAAGGAGAGCCGCACTGACTGTAGACATAACTACAACTATATATCAACGGTAAACTCTACCGCGACAGCAACATCACCACCTGGCTATAAACAAAATGTAATGGATTCATGTCATGTGTCTAATTGTCTCATGTCAATTCTAAATGGACAAACAAATAAAAGTGAAGTCTATTACATGTTTGTCGGTGTATCTGTGTTTCTCCTATCTACCTCATCTACACATTTACCTCCCTTCATCTATCTCTCTTTGCCTGTCCACTTACCTACATATTTGTCTGTTTCATCTGTGTGTCAACATCATGTCATGTATGTACATATACTGTTGAATATTTCTGAGATTGGTTGATTGGTTCTTTTTCCATATTTATACACTTTGTTGGTTTACAATATGTTATAATTACTTGGAAGTGTTTGTAGTGTAGCCACTGGAAGAATGACTGTGGTCTCACAGGGTAAAGGTGTTGACCGCTGCTGTTATTCTTTTAGTGTAAAGTTTAACTACTGAGTGTTTAATGAGTTTGTACCAACTCATATTTTATTCTTATACTCTGTGTGTTTATGAACATGTGCCTTTTCAATGTGCCAACATGAGCAGAACAGCTGCTCAGGCCGCGCAGGCAAAACCTAGCCAACCGTAACCTACACAATGGAAGCAAGGCACCTGCTGTAAGTCACGCACGCCAGGCCTGAGATCATGGCGAACTGAGGCCAAGAAGGAGATCATGACACATTGTGATTTATGGCGCCTGGTACTGCATGAAACCAAGCTTTGCACTGCCGAAACTAAACTTGTATGAGACACAGCACTCTCATGGTTGGCATTGTTGAATCACGTATTTATTCATTGAATCATGTTATGCATGTATTAAATGTTATTCCTTATTAATTCTTTTAAAAAATACAATTGTAAGTGTTTGAGTTTTAATGGTGTCAAACTATGGCTGTATAACTTTTTAAAAAAATACGGTGAGACTGAAGTTGAAACATATTGGTGAATTTCTAATCCAGTAATGTCAAAAATATAAAGAAAGATAAATGGTAACAATAATTACATGTAATAATAGCTAAAAAGTGGAAATTGTAACATTAATGAAAGGGTTAATTTGGTAAAACACTATGAGGAAAAAGGCCACTAGATGGCAGCTCTTTTGCACCGACTCTTGACCGTCTCCAGTGAAGTTTTTGACCACGCAGTTTTTGACCAAAGAAGAGATCTAATAGAGTAATTTTATTGAGTTTATTACATTGGTTAGGGTAAGGACCAGGTCTTCCACTGGCCTGGCCAGTCCTTATTTTCGACCCGACAATACACTGCTCAAAAAGATAAAGGGATCACTTAAACACAATGTAACTCCAAGTCAATCACACTCTTGTGAAATCAAACTGTCCACTTAGGAAGCAACACTGACTGACAATCAATTTCACATGGTGGAAATTATAGGCAATAAGCAAGACACCCCTAATAAAGGAGTGGCTCTGCAGGTGGTGACCACAGACCACTTCTCAGCTCCTATGCTTCCTGGCTAATGTTTTGGTCACTTTTGAATGCCGGCGGTGCTTTCACTCTAGTGGCAGCATGAGACGGAGTCTACAACCCACACAAGTGGCTCAGGTAGTTCATCCAGGATGGCACATCAATGCGAGCTGTGGCAAGAAGGTTTGCTGTGTCTGTCAGCGTAGTGTCCAGAGCATGGAGGCGCTACCAGGAGACAGGCCAGTACATCAGGAGACGTGGAGGAGGCCGTAGGAGGGCAACAACCCAGCAGCAGGACCGCTACCTCCGCCTTTGTGCAAGGAGGAGCAGGAGCAGCACTGCCAGAGCCCTGCAGAATGACCTCCAGCAGGCCACAAATGTGCATGTGTCTGCTCAAACGGTCAGAAACAGACTCCATGAGGCTGGTATGAGGGCCCGACGTCCACAGGTGGGGGTTGTGCTTACAGTCCAACACATTTGGTATTTGCCAGAGAACACCAAGATTGGCAAATTTGCCCTGTGCTCTTCACAGATGAAAGCAGGTTCACAATGAGCACATGTGACAGACGTGACAGAGTCTGGAGACGCCGTGGAGAATGTTCTGCTGCCTGAAACATCTTTCAGCATGACCGGTTTGGCTGTGGGTCAGTAATGGTGTGGGGTGGCATTTCTTTGGGGGGCCACTCAGCCCTCCGTGTGCTCGTCAGGTAGCCTGACTGCCATTAGGTACCGAGATGAGATCCTCAGACCCCTTGTGAGACCATATGCTGGTGCGGTTGGCCCTGGGTTCCTCCTAATGCAACACAATGCTAGACCTCATGTGGCTGGAGTGTGTCAGCAGTTCCTGCAAGAGGAAGGCATTGATGCTATGGACTGGCCCGCCCGTTCCCCAGACCTGAATCCAATTGAGCACATCTGGGACATCATGTCTCGCATCATCCACCAACGCCACGTTGCACCACAGACTGTCCAGGAGTTGGCGGATGCTTTAGTCCAGGTCTGGGAGGAGATCCCTCAGGAGACCATGCCCAGGTGTTGTAGGGAGATCATACAGGCACGTGGAGGCCACACACACAATACTGAGCCTCATTTTGACTTGTTTTAAGGACATTACATCAAAGTCTCGGCCTGTAGTGTGGTTTTCCACTTTGATTTTGAGTGAGTCCAAATCCAGACCTCCATGGGTTTGATTTACATTGATCATTTTTGTGTGATTTTGTTGTCAGCACATTCAACTATGTAAAGAAAGGAGTAGATTATTTCATTCATTCAGATCTAAGATGTCTTTATTTTTTTGAGCAGTGTATTTCTCATTTTTATTTTCTTCTTCTATAGTTCAGTGTTTAATAAATTCTCTATAAAGTGTATATTTCTTTTTACAGGCATTTTGTAATCCTTTTGAAATCACTATTTTTGTTTTCTGCAAAAACAAAGGTGTTCCCTTTATTATTATTTTTGAGCAGTTTGTTTATCAGATGACTTACATGAAGTAAAGACGATCTTGTAAGTGACTTTTTTCTGAGGTCCTTTTAAACTCTGCTTTCTAACAATGGAGTCTACCTCTGGTCTCTGGATGTGAGGGTGAATTTACAGCTAAAAAGCTTCCATATGCTCCTCTGCAGGGACTTATAAGTCTGCTTCATTCCTCAGAGTAAACATCATGTGTACCCCGAGAGAAGAGGATTGACAATCGTTAAAGTAGCTAAGGACATGAAGCTTAGTCAATGATCAATGCATCTGGTCATAACAACCAAATAGATATTCTGCAGTGAACCACTTCAATTCAATCCATTAATTACAAATTGGTTTAAATTTGCTTTGTAATTCATGCAGTTTGATAACAACTGAATGTCACTCATTTATCCTCTGAGTCTGTTAAATGGAGTCTGAAGTGCTCAGTAGTGCACAACCAGAGAAACGAGACGAAATAGAGGGATTACTGGCATCATTTCCCTCTGAGAGAGTGATTATCTTGTCTTCAGAAACGATAGATTACAATCGATCCATTATTACACGGTTGAGTTGGTTTGTGTGTCTGCAATTTAGGAAATCGATTGGCTTCATTCATTTTCATGGGATTTGTTGATTGGAAGAAAAATATATCATTCGACTAATCCTCATGATTTATCTAAACTTTAAGTAGATGATCTCGGTTCTTCCACCACCTGAATGTGGCCTTCGTTCATTCATCTTTAACGTCTTATTAATGTTAATTGGTTCTTATAAAATGCTTATTGTTGAACTACAAGAGTCAGCCAGGTGTACATCAGCTTGATGTGATGTGCTTTACATGTTTTACAGGTTATGGAAAAGAAATACATATATTAGAAAAGATATTCTAAAATACATACTGAGAACTTTTTGTACTCTAAATACATTTTAATGCTGATACTTTTGTACTTTACTAACTTATTTGTTCTCTCTGGTATTGCTACTTTTACTTCAGTAAAATATGTGAGTAATCCCTCCACCCCTATTTACAGTATACTGCATCAGTGAAGAGAGCTCTCTATCTGTGGCTCCCTCTGGTGGTCAAACTGCTGAACTGCACCGGTCTGAGGCTTCAGTCCAAGTTCAGTGTCCAGTGCTCAACGTGCTCCTTTAGTCTCCTGCGCTTTAACAGACGTTATTGTAGCTTGTGTGTTTGTAAATATCATATCACTATTTAGTGTCTTTGAATAATATGGTGAATGTAGAGATTATAAATCCCCTGATCCTGACGCCTGTTTGTCATGATGATTACTGTGAATGTAAACTGAAGCTTACCTGGATAAGTCATCCTAAAAGGACCCTGGAAGTCCCTGAGCATCTGTCTAGTGGAGTAACCCGAAGAGCTTACCTTGAGGAGCCCTGGGAATCCTCGAACACTGCTCATGGAGGTTTGTTGCAACTTACGTCCTATCACCTGGAAAACCCTGAATCATCATGGAAACACCTGGAGCATCATCATCCAGCCTTGGAAGTTTCTCTACAAGAACCTCTGTATGTATGTGACCCCAAGAAGTCTGTGCAACTCCAGGACCCCTGGAATAGTCTGGAACCTGTCCTGTGATGCTTAAAAGACTCCTTTCAAGTTTCCTTTTTTTCATTTTGGTAACAGTTGTTTAGCTAATAGTTTAACTTATTTCACTTTGTCACTATTGCCAGTTTCATATATCAGAGTATCTAAACTTTAATTCAGTGGGTTTTTTTCTCTTTACTTGTGTTTTGTCTATATTGTTTCTTGTGACATTCCCTGCAGCTCTGTAAACTTTGTTTTTTGTTTTTCATTCATCGATACGGTCACGTTCTGGCAGCCATGTTGCTTTGAAAGACATTTAATTCAACGTTAAGTTAAAACAAAAACCACCACAGGGGGCAGTCTGTAGGCACAGCAGTTTTGAGATTCTGATACTGAACAAAACAGTTTAAAAACTCTGAACTGACACCAAATATCTACATTCTGGCGTCTTTATGAACTCTGACTCCTGTCCTGGTGAAAATAATCAAATCATTCATTGTTTACTGGCCAGATCAGCCTGCGTGTGGAAACGTGTCAAAGTAGGAGTTTGTTCTCTAAGTCTTCAAACATCACAACATATAAATACTGCCCCATTTTCAGTATTAAATGTGGTTATCTTTAATATTGGCAGCTTACCTTTAAATATTAGTACTTTATTTTTTTTAAAAAGAAGTCACATTTAAAAAAACCTTAATGATATGCAGTTCGAGATTAATCAATTCTGGAATCAATCAATCCCCATCATGTCAGAATCTGATGTTTATATGAGCAGCAGCTCCATATTTCAGTCTGTGCCATTTTCGCTCTTTGCTGGACATCTTACATGATTCCCAAACTTTCCAGGGGCACACTGATGGTCAGGCGGTCACCTGATTGTGCGGTACATCATGAAGTCCACCGTGGTGCATCGTGGGAACTTTCCAACGGAGCTCTCCTCCACAGGCGTGTAGACTTTGATCTGCCGCATGTGCGTGTCTCTGCCGTTCTGGTGGTTGGCCAGCACTGCGATCTGGATCATGAAGGTGCTGATCGGTTCGTTTGTCCGCTTAACACACACACACACACACACACACACAATGTTCATTGTAAAACAGGGCAGGTATGATTTTTATTTATTTTATTCTAGGACCGATACAATTCAAGTTCAGTACTGGCAAGAACACCTTTTCAACTTTCTGCACTCGTACTTGACAGCTCGATACTCTCTGTGCCACAGACACATTTTAGTCAGTACCAAAAAAGTCTTTCAATGTTCAAATTAAAAACCATAAAGAATAATGTCACCAAACACAAACTCTTACACTTTCCACTGAAACTGTAAAGAATGTAGTAGATAACAAAATATAATAAAGAATCATACATAAAAAGGTCTTGAATCATGGAGACACACACTTTGAAAAGCTTCTCTGTAGAGTTTTTGACCACTAAAAGCTTCACTGTTTCAAAAGTGAAAAAAAGACATTAGTTTCTTACCTGATTCATCAGAGAGATGTGAATCCATCCACTGGGCTCCACCATCTCCAACTGCTGCAGAGAGGAAGACGAGGAAGAGCACGGTGAGAAGAAAGTAGATCATTTGAGTGTGAAAGTCTGTAATAAAATTCAGGCTGAACATTTAGGAGAGGACAGACAACAATATTATAAAGAGCTGTTACCCTGATTTCCTGTAAGTTGTGGAAGTTGTTGCCCACTCTGACTGAGATCTTACTGGGTGTGTAGCTCTCATCTGACTTATAGTCAGCGTAAATACACAGCATCTTCACTGTCGTTCTCCTCCTGAACAAAACAGATACAAACAACAGTGACAATAAACACAGACACCCAGTTACAAACGAAAAAAAATACATGCTAACTGGATTCTTCCCCCCAGAAACAAGAACCTGTTGGCCTAAAAATCCGTCCTAAGTGTCTAAGAGAGTACAGCAAATATCCCAGAAATCCCAGTACTGAAGGAACACAACTCCATGTTACCTGAACTGTATGTTGACTAAGTGAGGTTGGGATCCGTCTGACTGCCAGTAGGTCTCCAGGTTGTCGTCCCTCAGCTGATCCACTCCGAAACCTGGACATGGGTGGAGAAACGGAGTTCAAATTACACCAGACTAGATTAGTCCCTCTCTATACACACGGCAGACAGTACATAAAGTTTGGGGCTAACCTGGTTTACAGGAGGATAGGGACCACACAGCCTGGGAGCCGATCTCCCGGACCGTCCCGGTCCGCTCCAGCTGCTTCGGGTCTGCGCCGGGTGGTGTCTTGCTCGGGGTGGCCATCCTTTAACCATGGAGAAAGAAAGAGACACAAGTTCAGTAAACACTAGCTGTTCCTTTTCTCATAAGTCAAAAATGTAACGCCAAACTTCCTTCAAATTTCTAACATTTTTAATTTGGCTTTTATTTTTAAAGATGTAAATTAATGACATAATCTGATTTAAGCACTTATGTGAATTCATATCTCCTTAGGAGAAATTCGGCATATAAGTGACAATTCCAGTATCATCTCATTCAGCTAACAGTTACTTAGTAAGTGCCAAATTGGTGGCTAATGTCATCGTTGCTTTAATTGGTGTGATAACTCAAGTAAACTCATGTGTGAATGTCAAACATATTAATCTTTTCAATTTAATATAAAATCTGACCATAACGTTTCCATAAGTCGTTCATTATTTTCTGAAATGCATACAGTGCAAATAAACAGGTAAACAAACGTTGCATTGGGGCGCTCCAGCTAGCTGCTAGCAGCTAAGTTAATATTTCTCTACTGTAGACTGTCTCAAAGCCTCCAAAACTTAGTTTACGATAGAAATATAAGTAAACTTACACATACACGGTTAGTAAAAGTTGCCAAATGTTTGTGTCAGTGCTTTAGGTGACGCTTTTAGACACAAATGTGTTTAAATCCGCTTTGTTTTGCCGCAGCCACTTCGAATCTCCCACTTTTGTGAATCCAGGTCGCTTCTTACTGACGTCACATCAACGCCGTCGCATGCTGTGTGCGTCTCTCCCGCCATCTTTCCAGCCGGCGTCCAGGAGAAGAACACGTTGCTGGAAAAAAAATAAGTTTCACTCCCAATTATTTGTGTCTAAACGTAGCAACGCGTGTATTTTCGTCAAAGCAGGGGAACAGGAGCCGAAGAGGGGTGAGTTTATAACTTACCGCTCCGGATTTTGTGCCTCTTTTATGGTTGTATTGCCACAAAAACGAGAGCTGTTCCCCACCGAGCAGCTGTCAAAGTGCGGGGCCTGCGCCGCTAAAGTGATGCTAATTTAAAGCTAACGTTGGCTAACAGTTAGTACGTAACGGTAGCTGCGTTATAGTTTCCAGTGTTGCTGTTTTAAATCGACGAGGTATTCATATGTGTACACGAGTAGAGTTGGTCGATAGCTCGACAGTGTAGTTTTAAACACAGCTGTTGTTGCTGGCGAAAATATTATGTTTTCTCCTAGAACGTTACCCAAATGATTATACTCCAAATTTAATACAATTATTTGCCAATTAAAGGGTTTCATGCTCAGTAACACAAGCGTACCAATACAAGGGCACGATTGAAGATGTCTTGTCATTTTCCACGATTGGTTGATGAATTCGGCATATGAATAACTCACAGATCAGCAGGTTATTTGAGGACAAATCCATTATTGGTGCTGCTCGCCACCGCCCGTTGCGTGTCGGTGTTGGGCTGTAACGTTAGTTAGTAAGGAGTATAACAGACTAACCGAATATAAAATCTTAATTTTTATTCATATGTTTTACTTCATGTGCTAGCTGTATGTCGCGTTGAAAAGGCCGGATACCACTGAATAGTTAAAGGGCTTAACTCACGTTGTACCAGGCATATAACACGTTCTGTGGTAAGGCAACGATAAAAGGCCAGACTTTTTCATGGAGTCTGGTGTGACTCGCGATGCCCTAACTGGTGTGGTTTTGCAGCAGCTTCATTTACGTCAATTCGTCCTCCTGGGGCCTGAAATGAAAATCCATTAATCCAGAACCTGCATTAAAGCCAGAACGCATTCATTTTGGTTCCAGTCGAAAACAGGTAGAAGCTGGTTTCGGGCTGTGATAGCAGATCCCTGGCAGCCCTTTGTTAGAGGCAAAGGCTGTGCATTTTTGTTAGAATTGAATGTGTTGCTTCAGCAGACTGACAGTGTGCCTGTGGACACAGGTTCGAGCCTGACCACTATCCCCAACATTTAGATATCTAACGTGGCTTTGGTACCTGAATATCAGTAAATACCTGTGCATACATGTTTCCAAACAAGTGAATTTAATGTGTATGTGTGTGTCGGTTGAAAACAGCTTCACTCTCAAATAAGTTTCTCTTTGAACTTCTTTACACCTCCAAATTTCATCAACGTGTCCCCGCTTTCGTTCAGCTCCACAGGTGCTAGCGTCCGTCATTCCAGCCCTCCATCATGGCGGATAAAAACACCAGGATTGCCATCGTCAACCATGACAAATGCAAACCTAAGAAATGCCGCCAGGAGTGCAAGAAGAGCTGCCCAGTTGTCCGCATGGGTGAGGGATCATTTAGTTGGTTCTCATATCCAGACAGAGGGTAGACACCAAAAACTAACTTGTGTTTAAATGTGTGTGTTTGCAGGTAAGCTGTGTATCGAGGTGACTCCACAGAGTAAGATTGTCTGGATCTCAGAGTCTCTGTGTATAGGCTGCGGCATCTGCATCAAGGTATTTACACCTGAAGATTTCAAACCATATTTTGTTAAGAAAATATAAATTATCTGTGCTGTGCAACAGTCAGTAATCCTTGAATTTTATAATCAAGAACAGATTTGTCCTTGAGTAAAGACAAATAGGAAATTATTAGTAACTGTGATCACAAAATGTTTTTACAGAACCACAGCAGCTGTTTTTTTTGTTGAGGTCTGAGTGTTCTGATGCTTTGTCTTGTCTTGCCGTTATAGAAATGTCCGTTCGGAGCCTTGTCGATCGTCAACCTGCCCAGCAACCTGGAGAAGGAAACCACACACAGATACTGCGCCAACTCCTTCAAACTGCATCGGTACGCTGCTTTAACTCCTCCACGCTGTTTTCATGTGGCACTCGAGCCTGAACATACTCTGATCCTTGGAGCACGCTTTGTTTATTGATTTTTTTTTTTTTTTTATAATGTTGAGTACAGCTGGAAGAAAGTGAGAACTCTCACTACAAATACGCCGGCTGGACCCGCTGCTCTCACTGTCTGCTTCTCTAACTTTCTCCATCAGCAGTATGTTTTTCTCGTCTTTTTTTTTTTTCCATCAGCCGTTGCCACAGCAGCAGGTGCGCTGCATGCCGTCTGGTTTATGACATCGTCCATCCTGATGTTTCACATCGTCCGAGGCCGGTTCTGTAGACATCGCCCAGCTCTAATATAAAGCAGCTCCAGCAGTAAAATGCTGCTCAAACATTGATGCATCAATATTAACAAGTACTTTTGCTAAAGTAGGATTTTAAATACAGGACTGTTACTACTTACTTTGTACAGCCTTGTTTGTTAGAAGCATACTGAGACCTTAACGGCAGTTCACATGTGATGATGTTTATAGTGTCATTGTGGTGTAATCATTTATTTGTTTGTGTGTGTGCGCAGGTTGCCTATCCCCAGGCCCGGTGAGGTGCTGGGGCTGGTGGGGACCAACGGTATCGGCAAGTCCACAGCTCTGAAGATCCTGGCTGGAAAACAGAAACCCAACCTTGGCAAGTTTGATGTGAGTCTTAAAACTTCCTGCTGTCTCCCCCCCACAGAACACAAGAGCGAGGCGGTAACGCTGCTGGGGTTTGAAAGCACACAGTACAAAGCGGTGCTGTGCTGATGAGATAAAGCGGGTGTAGCTGCTCACAGCTGCCATTTTGTCCTCTGACCAGCCGTCAACTAGAAGGCGAGACTTTAATTTTCTCCAACTATACGATTACTTCCATAATCGATTCATAGGCAAAGTATTTGTAAGATTATCTATAAAATGTCACAATTTCCCAGAGTGACGTCTTCAAATTGCTTCTTTTGTCCAACCAACAGTCCAAACACCCCAAACTCTTCATTTACTGTCATAAATAACAAATAAAAGCAGCAAAATCTACTGTTAAGAAGGCGTAATCAGCAGATGTTGCTTGAAATATGACTTAAACAATTAATCGATTATCAAAATAATTGACTTGTAATTTTCATTTATTTGAATCAACTAATTGTTGCAGTTCTAGTAAATATATTCCTGCACCTTCAGGTGTGATAACTGGAAAAACACAAATTGATCGCTTGAGTTTTTGATTATTATTACTGGTGATTTTCTTTGTTTCTCATGCAGATGACCTTCTAATTTGCATTTTTATACGCGAATGTAAAGTAATAAAACAGACAGATTGGATATCTACTGATTTCAAACTTGTGCTTTAAGCCCTGTCTGAAGGGTCCGGATGAAAGCGTCACACATTTTACTCACTTTGCTTCGGGGGACGATATTTATGTGCTGTAAACATCCCCAAAACGCCAGCAGAGCGGGAACAGGAGGGCAAAATAACTCACTGAGCCAGAACCTTGTACAGATAATTTAGAAGAGAGCTGAAGAACATGAGAGCTTGCAAGAAATGAAGACTGTAACCAGACGACTTGATCACTGTGAGCAAGTTATTTAGACCGCTGTTTTGGACAAGGTTTGTACAAAGTCTTGAAATTTTAGCAGTTATGTTTTCAAGGTAAATACTTCATCTTTAACAAAATCTATTCTTGTTCACTCGTCATCCTCGGAATAATCATGATCAAAACATGCAGTCAACGTGCAGATGAACAGCTGGTAAAATAGACAAAGTGACAATAAACGTTATGTTGATTACTGTGGAAACTTTATTGTTTTACAATTGCATTTATATTAACAATTTAGATGTGACGATCAAGGCTTCCAGAGTCTGGAAATTTATTATTTAGGTACCTTGAAAAGTGCTTAATTCATGCATGATGTCCATTACAGTGGACAGATATTTGGAAACCATTTAAATTTTAGTACCATATCCCAACCACCACGGTACGAACCCACAAAGGGTCGTCTGATATTCTGTTTGATTATCTTTTACATCTGTTATAGTGGTATACTGCATCATAAATTCATAAAAGGGAGGGAAGTAGAGATGCACCTCAGCAATAGCTATAAATTCATTTTAATTCTCAGAAAAGTATACCCGTAGAAAAACCTATTCCAACTTAATAGGATGTTAGAAATACTTTTATCTTGGTTTTATTTATATATTTCTTTTACATTTTGTTCTGTGGCTGAAAATACATTTGTCCACTTAGTGCACCAAAGGGAATATTCTGCCAATGAGATTCTGCCTTAGGTTGTAGGTTTTTATTTATATTAATATATAATTTATTTTAATACCACTTGCTTTATTTTTTTTATTATAGTTTTATGGACCTTTTTATTGAATTCCACTGAATCACTTTTGATGCCGTTGATGCTCGGTGTCCACTGCAGTGCATATCAAAATATATCAGGAAAGAAAAGGCTCAGTTTTTCACTTGTTTAAAAGTAAAAATACACACACAAAAATAACTTGTGATTTAATATTTCAAGCCTGAAAGGGTTCAAATTAAAGTTAAAATGATTCTGTCCCAAGCTTTCTGATCCATTTAAGTGGATGATCACTGTAATGTCATGTTTAAAACGTGACTCTTAACTGGGTTAACTATCGAAGCTTCTTCTACAGCAGTTAAATCAGGATTATTTACAGTGCGGCCTCTTATTTAACAGTGTGTACTGTTACTGAAGATGGTTTTCAGGTCACATGACGCAGAGAGTTAATGAGCTTTACAGAAACAATAATTTATTTTAAAAAAAACAACTTTACTTTAATCATCTCAGTGTTTCCCACAGGATTTTGTGAGACTATGGTGGGTGGACTTCGACCCTCCAGGGCGGTCCGGGGGCATGAAGTACGTCTATGATCTATGAAGAACTCCTGTTAAAAAATTTGTGGCCTAGTAAACAATTTGATAATAAACACATTGTACAGATATAAATGGTGATGAAACAGTTAAAAAGTCAACTCATTTATTTAGTGTTTTTCCCGTAACCCTAAATCAAGTAATTTCCCAAACATTGTATTTTACTTTTAATGAACACATAACACACAATATGTTTTATACTTCCTGTAAATATAATCCAATCAGAATCGTGTTTATTGCCAGGTACATTTTCACATACGAGGAATTTGCCTTGGTATGAATTGGTGCTTACAGTACGCATAAGACATAAATAGTAATATAATTATATAAAAAGTAAGGAGATCAAAAAAAATTAGTAAAGTATACAAAAAAATATAAAAAGATACAATAATGCTAAAATACAAATTAATCTTATTTCCTTACTGTATACGTTGTGTTAACACCTTATTTTGAAAACCGGACTTTGTCACATGTGTATCCTCGTGCTACACTCACCAACTCACCAACATAAATTAGATTGTATGCTGTGCGCTCGTATTGCGTCCAATTAAGACTTCATCGCCTCTCTTCAGGTGACACACTCGTACTGAAACAGAATAAAGTCTGACATTGCTCCTTTTAACTGCATTTACCATAAAGGCTCTAATACGTGTGCACTCCAAATGTAGCGGCAAGCTTGACCGCGTTCTCATAAACGAGTGACAGTGGAAACACTCAACGCAGTTCAAACCCTTAACGTTAACATAATTACCTCAAAAGAAAAGTGGTTGTCTCGAGTCGCTTCATGTTGAAACTATGGCTGAACAAAATTGACTGTGCCGGGCCGCCATAGTCTCGTTAATTAATGGGAAACACTGCGTTAATATCCAGCTGCTGACGGACCAAATTAAACAGTTATTTTTGGAAGTGTCAATGTCACTTCCTTTACTTCTGTTTCACGTCTTTATTGTATTTGTGACTGTGTGTTTCTATCCCAGAATCCTCCAGACTGGCAGGAGATCTTGACCTACTTTAGAGGCTCTGAGCTGCAGAACTATTTCACCAAAATCCTGGAGGACGACCTGCGGGCCATCGTCAAACCGCAGTACGTGGACCAGATCCCAAAGACCGTCAAGGTAAACGAGTGAAACACGTCCGGTGCTGCTTTGATCAAAGGTTGGTTTCAGTGTTTATGTAGTAATTTAATTCTTCACATCTGCCTCCAGGGGTCCGTAGGGTCCATCCTCAGCAGGAAAGACGACACAGACACACAGACCATCGTCTGTAAACAGCTCGGTAAACGCACACACACACACACACACAGCACGTATACACACAATTAAACAAACACTTGTCGGGTCGTGGCCATACGTGTCCCTCCCCAGCTCCACCCTCAGTCCGCTCGACTACATGTCAGTCCCTCCAGGATTTCACGGTCTAAAATGCCTCCTGTTCTAAAAAACTGCAATGAAAATTTTGATGCTTTGGGGTGGCGATTTTTGTGCAATTGACCCTTTGCTAAATAGCTGGCCAATCGCAGCGCAGTATAGGTCTAACTGAGGTCCGACACTTTCATGGCTGCGCTTCATTCACTCTAATGTAAGAGGAGTCGTGAAGTACGATTTTATTTTCTTTCCAAAACCTAAAATAAATCCAGAAAGATGTCAGCTGTGGATTGTTCCTAATGTAATGTTAGTTAGCTAACTAACCACTGAATTTAACGTTATATAAACCTACTGCATTTACATTTTAATGATTGTAATAATGAATAGGAAGGAACGGTGTTGATCTTTAATATCGTTGTCTTTTGTCTCAGTCGTCAGGTGATGCGGTGGTTCACTTTTACTCTGTGATCACTAGGCATTAGCATCTATCTTTCATTGTTTTCACATCAGTTTGACAGCCTGAATACAACCATCAAAAATGCAAAACTGTCTGCTTCTTTCTGAGATCGTCCCCCATGTGCCACTCTCTCTGTGTTTGTTTTGTGGTGGCAAAGTGTTTGTTCAACCACTATGCTGCACGTTTACTTTTATAAAAAAACAAACATGATTTCCTCTGACAAATGAACAGGTGAATTCATAAAACAATTTGTTCAGAGGGTGAACGTCTCCAGCTCCTCAAATGTGACCATTGGCTTCTTTTCTCTGTTTTATATCAAAGTAAAGTGAATTTTTTGGACAAAAATAACCAATTTGAAGCCGTCACATTTGGGCCTGCGGATGACAGTTTTCACTATTTTATTGCAGGCCCTCACCGCCCTAATTTAAATGTTATAGGCTCTATCACAAAAGTAGTGGAACAGGTTGTGTGACTCTTCTCTGTGGAGTAACAAGTCAAATATTTGTACCGAAGTGTTAATTATTACTTTTTCCTCTTGTAATGACATTTAATAAAACCAACTGACAGGATCGATTTCAGCTGTGGTTCATTGTAAAGTTAATATAATAATTTTGAAAAATCCTCACAACAGGCAGACAAAACTTTACTGTTTGCGTTGTTTCTGCCGTTAGCTCTAAACTATCCATGTCTGCGTTGTGATTGGTTGTTCCCGAACAGATCTGAGCCACCTGCGAGAGAGGAACGTGGAGGATCTGTCCGGAGGAGAGCTGCAGAGGTTCGCCTGCGCCGTCGTCTGCATCCAGAAGGCCGACATGTGAGGAAACGATCTACCGCCGATTCCACCGTTACTATTTGACCTTTAACCTCCGACTTACGGCTTCTTTTCTGTTTCTCTGCTGCAGTTTTATGTTCGACGAGCCGTCCAGTTATCTGGATGTGAAACAGAGGCTGAAGGCTGCCATCACCATCCGCTCGCTCATCACCCCGGACAGGTAAACACGATACTACCAGGTCCACGATGGAGGAGTTGGCTCCACAAAGAGGAGCGACTTCAGTCGTGTGGAAGCGGTTTAGTTACAAAAAGATCAGATTAATATGAAAGAAGTGCAAAAAGAGTTTTAACACCAAACGGGGGCCAATGCAGCAAACAGGAGAGCTCAACAGCTAATGTGAGTTCTTCAAGAATGTCTTTATGCCAGGAACAACCTGAAATATCGTTATGTTATTTTAAGGCCATATCGCCCGCCTCCAAATTGGCAAATTTAGAGAGATACATAGAGAGTAGCTGAGAAATGTGGCGTTGTACATTACATTCCTCCTGATACCAAGTAATAAAAGTAATTTAATCAATGTCAGGTCTACACCAATAAGGTAAATTAAGTCAGTAAAAATATTTATATCAAGGCAAACAAAAGGATTACAGATTCAGTAATTACACGCAGGATTCTTTGAATGGACTTTTAATACACATATGAAAGTAAAATTATTAATTAATTAGTGAGGCGTGGTGGTGTTTTGGTTCCAGTCTTTATAACAGGAGTCTGCAAATAAGTCTGGCATCGAGCCAAATGTTTTTCAAGCCGTTATATGACGGGCCAGAACAAAGTCAGATTATTTCAAATCCTCAGTGGGTAGGAGCAGGACTCCCGTCGGGAGGCTTGTATGATCGATCCCAACATACGTCAGACATTTTTCTCCCTTGTTAAACAAATTTTGCGCATTCATAAACCTATGGACTCTTATTTTCATTTCCCTGAGGAAATTGAGGGGAATCCAATCACACGTTTACTGACGGCTTTCTCAGAGGTGTGTCAAGCAGGTCAGAGACTCTTTCGAATGTGCTTCAGAACATTTCAAAGTAAAAGCTCTCAATTAACTCAACATGAAGCATTGCTGCAAAAAACATTTCGCTTTTATTTTGGAGGCACAATCACTTAAGAGGAAGTGATTATGTGAGCAACTGAAGCCGTTATGACTGAGATCTGTTTCAGCACCAGCCGCTATCAATTTATTTATTTTTTACTTTTCTGCTATCAAAGCACTCTGGCGCGCGGGCCGCCCACTGCTGTATAAGCTGCTGTACAAACCACCAGATGAGACTGTTCTGCTGCGTTTAAAGCCCCCAAAGCTTCAAAACGATTCATGTACTCATTTATGTTCAAGGTACATCATTGTGGTGGAGCACGACCTGAGTGTGCTGGACTACCTGTCCGACTTCATCTGCTGTCTGTACGGAGTCCCCAGCGCCTACGGAGTCGTCACCATGCCCTTCAGCGTCCGAGAGGGTAAAACTCAAACAAAACACGCACAGATAAACGTGACACACTAGAAATACGTTACAGGAGCAAAATGAATGTTTTGTCACAGGGCCCGCATGTTTCCGCCTCAGCAGGGAAACAACAGATACAGTTTGTTGAAGCTTGGGAGTTATTGTTGTTGTCCCCACTGGTTTCCCATCATTCTCTACCTGGTACAACCATGCAGCAGGAATTAAATTGCCTTTTATTTGGTATCAAAAAGTCTTGTATTTAATTTGAGGTATTAAAATTAATATCTAAGAATCATAAGAGAAGTAGTCCATTAAGTTCTTGTTTTTTTCCATGGATGCAGAAGTTTGTCTGATGTTCAACATTAAGATGTTAAAGTGGACCACAGGTGATTTATTTACCGCATGTATCTGTTGGAAAGATATTCTCATCCTGTTACTGACCTGTTAACGCACAGTTTTTATCTGTTTTATCCGTCTTTTCTTATGTTAATGTGCTGAGTTTACTGTGATTAGTTTGTATTATAGTTTTAAGCAAGGCTAACATGACGAGCAGCCGTCAACTGGCAAAACCTTCTGGCTACAGTTGGATCAATAAGACTTTAAGTTACTGTAAATACGTAGTTATTTGTTTCATAGGAACGGAAACAAGCGGGGTTTCAAACACATTTTATCCCGAGTCTCTCTGTAACGTCTTAATTTCCGCCTCCTTCCTTCAGGTATCAACATCTTCCTGGACGGTTACGTTCCCACGGAGAATCTCAGGTTTCGTGAGACCTCGTTGGTCTTCAAGGTGGCTGAGACGGCCAATGAGGAGGAGGTGAAGAGACTCAGGCACTACCAGGTCGGTTCAGCTCACCTGTTTTTTTTATTTCAGTCGCTACATCTTCCCTGTCTGTACTCTTCACTTCCTCCTTTTTCTTTCCAACACCTCGGACACGTTCTTCTCTCTTCGTCTCTTCTCCTGTCCTGAAACGTCGTTTTTTGAGGCCCAGGTCCAAATTCACAAGCTCACATTTCGCCAAGAACAGTTACAGTTCCAGAGGTATTGCTCCCACGCTCATTTTACCCGGGATGCATCGGCCGGTAACTTGTATGAACTTGACCGCACAAAAATCCCAGCATTCATTTCAACACACATCTCACAAAGGCCGACAACAGAACGTTCAGTGCAGTTTTCGTTTGCTGTTTCATCCCCAAAAAATTACTGAGGCGCTTTGAGGCAGAAATCAGCTGCGTAGATATAAAATATTTTTAAATACTTTGACAAACAAACAACAGAAGGTGTATGAAAGGAGAGTGTCGTTGCTTTATTATAAACTGTGTGGTTACAGGACTTTTTTATTTGCTATCATTTTTATATATTTTTAACAGAACATATTTCTTTTAAGTCAAAACTTCGCAATATCTCCATGATAAAGCCTGGCTGTTGTTTTGCAGCGCTGCAGGCGGCCTCTGTGCTGAGGGTTCGTGTTATTATACCAGCAAGAGCGCATCGTCTGAAACTGTCAGCACAGAGTTCATTCTTCCAAGAAAAAAGAAAAATTTCTCCCCAAGAACACAAGTCTGTTCTTTACATTCTTGCGTTTTAGAAACACCGTTTCTTCCTTTCACCCTTCCTTCCACACTGCCTGCCTCATCATCGTCGTCATCTTGTGTTAAGTGAGGGGAAGTTTTCTATAATAAACAGAAGTTAGGATTGTGTCCTCTGAGCTTGAGCCTGCAGTTTGACTTCTTGTTGTTGTTCAGTATCCAGAAATGGGGAAGACGTTGGGCGAGTTCACGCTGGACATCAAAGCAGGAGAATTTACTGACTCTGAGATCATGGTGATGCTGGGAGAGAACGGTAAGCTGTAAACAGTAAAACTAATCCAGTGTGACTCAACAGTGCTGCAGGAAATCCTGCCGGCATGAAGGTTGCTTTGAAGAAACTGTAGATCCGACTGTTTGGTCCTTTTTGAGGCTTGAGGTGGGACTTATTGAGGGGTTTTGGCCCAGCGGACCAACTGCAAAGGGGTGGTGACGGCGCAGTGGATAAGACACATGCCTTTGGTGTGAGAAACCCGGGTTCAACTCCCCACTGTCATCATCCACCAATGTGTCCCTGAGCAAGACACTTAACCCCTAGTTGCTCCAGAGGCGTGTGACCTCTTACATATATAGCAATTTTAAGTCGCTTTGGATAAAAGCGTCAGCTAAATGAATAAATGTAAATGTATTTATTGAGGTTCAGGCTGGGTTTTAAATCCCTTTTTAAATGTTTTGGGTGGGACTGAAATCAGTCGTAACAGAGTAATAAACTTTCTAGTACAGTAGGTGGGTCCTGATTTAAATCAACATTTATGCCGTCAGAAATCTCGTACGTTTAACTTCTAAGACCTTTAGCCTCTTCTGAAAGTTTCAGCTGAGTCACCTCTTGTAGTAAGGTGGGTGTTGACACTGAATATGGTGACGGTGTTTCCGACGTCACTGCGTTTCTGAATTCTTCCTCAGCTGCTCTCCTTGTTTTCTGAACCCCTCTTGACCGCTCTCTGCTGGCTTGTTTTCAGTCATGTTGCTGCACAAGTCAGGCGTTTCAGCATTTACTGCGCTGCAGTTTGGTCCCTAAAATTACTTTAAATATTCTTCAGACCGACAGCAGCCCTGCATGAAAAAAACACAGCCCTTTGATTCATCTGGCAAGACTCATTCCTGGTAGATTACTTTACAACGTGGACACCGTATTTCTACCTTGTGATAATTTCCAGACTATGAAAATCTATGTTTATTATTATAAATGTCTGGGAGGTGTTTTGGTGTCTGATAATTAATGTATTACTTTTAAACTGGACCGTCTGGATCAGATTTCATTCTCTCACCGGTTCCTTAAACATCACGCCCCCGCCGACGCAGCCCTTAGCATTGTTTTATCCCACCGCTGCCATCCATCCAGAAGCTGTAGATGTTTCAGTCTGGACCAAAGTGGTGGACCGACCGACGTTTTCATCCATAATGATACAGAGCCCTGAATATAAATAATAAATATATAAATAATTTTCTTTGTTTGTGTGTAATGGATTTATGTTTGTGTCTGCAGGCACAGGGAAGACGACCTTCATCAGGATGTTGGCTGGAGGGCTTAAATCTGACGGGGGAGGTGAGTGTCAAACACACACTCACTCACTCACTCACTCACTCACACACACACACTCACCTGCGCTCTCTCTTTCAGGTGAGGTCCCCATCCTGAACGTCAGCTACAAGCCTCAGACAATCAGCCCCAAGTTCAAGGTCAGTCAGTAAAACGATGTTTTTCAGTTTGTACCAGCAGGCTGACTATTAAAGGTTCATTCTGCTGTTTTTTAAAGTCAGCAACCAGAGTTCCCTCGCAGTTTTTCTGCACAGTCAGTCGTCAGTGCAGTTTTCTTGAATTCTTCTGTATGAAAAGCAGCTTATGCTGAGAGCAGGCTGATGTATGATTGGAAACACGAAGAAATATTTTGTGTAAGGCTGCGAAAAGTGATTATCTTCTCTGTTAACAGATTAATTAATTTATGGTCAAACGACAGCAAATTAAAAACTTAAGTCTGATGTGGTGTCTTGAAAGAGATTACTATCAGAAAATATTCACAATTGAGAGGTTATAATGGGAGTTCTTTGTAATTTCTTCTAAAATAAAATTTGCTTAAATAAATAAGAGTATCAAATTTGTTGGCAGATTAATTCCTTGTTGCAGCTCTAGTTTTCTCTGTGCGTCACTGATGTGAGTTCAGTCCATCAAAGAGCTTCAAACTCTTAATGTGACGGCCATGTGAATATTTTGAAGACACGAAGAGTGTTTGTTTGTGTTTGTGTGTCTGCAGGGAAGCGTCCGCGCTCTGCTGCACGAGAAGATCAGAGATGCCTACACCCACCCGCAGTTCATCACCGACGTCATGAAGCCGATGCAGATAGAGAGCATCATAGACCAGGATGTAAGACACACACATACACACTCATCTCCAGTCTCTTTCACGAGCTGTCCGGTGTCACATCACACAGGAAGTTCACTGTCGGCTGTGAAGTTTGAACACTTTATTTAGATGAGTGCTGTTTTGCTGCTGCTAAGCAACCACAGACTCAGCTGTCAGTCACTGGTGGTGCCTTCAAGTGCCGTCGTAATTACTGTGTTTATCCATCCACATGAATGTTGGTGCTTGTAATAGTTCCTGAACAACAAACTAGAGATGTCACAATAACAGAAATTTAATAGTCACCAATTAATGTTATTTCACTGTTTTTTTTTACTGGGGAGGCTTTTATTTTATGTCGGCACAAAATCTCCTGGAAATGCATCCGCTTCATCTGATCTGATGCTTTATTCTGTATTGAGATCATTTTTGTCATTTGAAAACTCTGAAGCTGGTTACAGCTCGTTACAGCTGAAGACACTTCCTGTCTGTCGGAGACGTAACGAGGACAGAGTGACTGACTGACCCCCCTCCTGCCCCCTCAGGTGCAGAACTTGTCTGGTGGTGAGCTGCAGAGAGTCGCTCTCACTCTGTGTCTGGGAAAACCAGCTGATGTTTACCTGATTGATGAACCTTCGGCCTACCTGGACTCTGAGCAGAGATTGATGGCCGCCAGGGTCATCAAGAGGTCGCCAACACTTTTATTTACTCCCTACCGTTTCCCCTTCACCTTTCCCTCACTCCTTTAATACTTTCCTCCAGCTCCACACCTCCTCACTCTCTTCTCCTCTGTCCTTGCTCTTCCCCACCTGCTGCCTGCCTGACTCCGGTGTGCGTTTCTGTGCAGGTACATCCTCCATGCGAAGAAGACGGCGTTTGTGGTGGAACACGACTTCATCATGGCGACCTACCTGGCTGACAGAGTCATCGTGTTCGACGGTATTCCCTCCAAGAAGACCATGGCTAACACGTAAGGTTTTCTTTTAAAACACGCACAACATGAACTCGAACGCTCGCTGTGATGCTGACGACTGAATTTCATCTCAGTCCTCAGAGTCTGTTAGCCGGAATGAACCGGTTTCTCTCCCTGTTGGAAATCACGTTCAGAAGAGACCCGAACAACTTCAGGCCGCGCATCAACAAGCTCAACTCCATCAAGGTACAAACACCCCGTCTGGTCCGCTGACGTTAAACACAGCTGTGTATTGTTGTTAACAGTTAACTTCTGTATTTTCCAACCTTATTTCCCAAAGTTTTTCTGTCTTTGTGACTAACTAGAACAAGATTTTTTGGTCCAGTATTTAAGCGAGAGCGTTGCAGCCGGCAGCAGAAAACATGGTCCTTGTGGGCAATTGACCCTTCGCTAAGCCACGCCCCAAATACGCAGCAGGCCAATCACAGTATAGAACTCTCTCTAACTGAGGTCCGACACTTTTAAGGCTGTGCTTCATTGGCTCGTAAGCACAAGGAGTCGTTTTCTAGCTTTCTTTTTTCATATTTTTCCAAAACGCTGTTCCTGGGGCACTTGTAATAGTTACAGTCGCTACCCAGAGAGGCTGAAAGGAGAAGTACGATTTATTCTCCAGAAAAATGTCAGCTGTGGATTGTTGCTACTGAATGTAACGTTATAACGCTCTAGTGATGGTGAATAGAGCTGTACAGGAACACTGTTGATCCTTAATTTCGTTGTCCTCTTCCTCACTAGTCGGGTAATGCGCTGGTTCACCTTTAAGTTACTCTGTGATCGGTAAGGCTTTAGCTTCTGTCTTTGTTTTTTCACGTCAGTTTGACAGCCTGAATGCAACCTTCAAATGCAACTGCAGAACTGTCTGCTTCTTTCAGAGATCGCAGTAATAAACAGTGGCAGCACCGTGATAAAGGTCAGTTTGTCTGACATAGCAACAGTAACTACGGGGGCGTGGCTTAAAGAAGGGTCAATTAGGCCCTTTGGTGCTTTTAACCCTTTTAAAATACCAAAGTCACTCAATAACTAAACAATCTAGTAGGTAGACCAGAGAAGTGAAATTACTATTTTTGTCAAGTGAGTCTGGCAATATAGCAACTTACTCTTACTCTTTGTGGGAATCCTTTCCATAATTACAGACTTTTAATAACAATCTGAGCCTGTCAGTGTCGACTTCAGTGGATGTTCTTTGACAGGGCACAATTTCCCTCAAGGATATTGTTGCTACCTGCTGCCGCACTCGCTCAAAACTGGACCAGTTTCAATTAATGTCGTCCCAATTAGTGACAGACACAAAAACATGGTTGAAAAATACCAAACTTACCCTTTGGAGCATAAAAAAAATTTAAAAGATAAAGTTCAAAACCAGTTAGTTGCAGTAATGAGCTTTTCTGTGGGCATCTTGAATGTTTGCTCTCTTTGAGTAACATTGGTGGTGATGTTGTATTAGTACTGTCTTCTGATGACCTGTAGTGTTTACGTCCTAGCATTGTCGTCATCACTGCCTCAGCTTACCAATAAAGTTGTATTTAAAGAGACACACTGCCCTCTCTTTCTACCAGGACACAGAACAGAAGAAGAGCGGGAACTATTTCTTCCTGGACGACTAAGATGACTTCTTGTGTGACCAACTGCGACGCCCCATGCGAGGAGGTTACGTTCAAAGTCGGATTGCAGCCTTGACATTTACAAGTACAACCAGGCTGCGTTCAACAGCAGATATGTTTAAATCATATGAAAGAAAATAACCCATCAGCCTCTATGTACTGTGGGCTGCATTCAATAGCCAGCAATGTTGTGAAACGTTTAAAAATTAAAAGTGCATTGCATTCTGTGTCAGTCAGCCTGAACATACTGGGCTGAATTCACGAGCCAGCGACATTGTGGAACATTAAGCAGCATATTTTAACACTCATGCATTTACAACAAATGAAAATAAACTGATGCCACCTGATCCAAGAACTGTTTCCCTTCATTTCCTGTCTTGAGTGATTGTAGTAGCAGCTAATGTTGAAATATTGCGTAAACACACCAGTACAGCAGCCCTCTGAAGCTCACAGGATGACCATTTCTACAACGTACTAACATTCACTTGTGGTAGAAGAAGTACTCATGCAGAATGTATTTCAGAATATTATTTGTAAGTATTGATGCATTAATCAGAATCAAATACTTTGATTCGAGCGGAAATTGTTTTGGTACAGTTGCTAAACAAGTACTTTAATGTTAAACAAGAACAGCTGAGGCTAAATACAAATGAGCTGCTTCTCATTCGCCTTCCTAATTACAATTATTTCATTTTCACTGCAGATTCAGATTAATACTAAATATCATTAGGGCTGGGCAATAAAACAATTATCGTGTTAATATTCCTCACTAACATAACAAATGTTCAATGTGTTTGATTTAATTATATTTTAATCACAAACAAATTAATACTTCATTTTTCTAGTAAGATTTGTTGAGGTAAAAAGGGAGTGAGAAAAGGTTTGATCATCATTTCTTTGAATGATCCACCTCGCATTTTGTAAAGTAATCTACTGTTTGGCATCAAGTGTTTGTTCTGACCATGAAGAAAAGTTCAACACCACAATTAACCATCTGGTTTCTTCAACTTTACCTCAGAAGAAAAAATCTGCCTTTAAAATTGAAAGAAACAATGACTTGACATTTATCGTACTGAATGATGTGAAATTTTTTAACGTGATAACATTTGTCCGTATCGCCCAGCTCTAAAATATATATTTTAAAATATAATTAATAAAGCTACTCGTCTCCACGTGGGAAATTCGAGCCACACGGCAGTACAAGTAGTAAGTCAAAATGAGCTTCACCTTTACCCGCTGCAACATTAAAGAGACAAACACATCAATAACTAATCCAATAATATTCTGAAATGAGCATAGTTTTATTTTAATGATAATACTTTAGTAATAGTTTGAATTCTTTTACTTGTAACTAAGTATTTTTTACACCGTATTTTTGATCAGAGTACTGCTTCCACCCCTGGTTTTTCCATCTATTTTAAGTTTTTTACATACACAATATACATGTTTTGTCTTGTACAAGATACACAAGATCATTCTTTTTCAGCTGGGTTTGGAGAACTGAATCTCAAACGATCAGATTAAAACCTTTACAACTAAATATTTAGTCCTGATGCTTAGAAGAGTCATGATTGTGGGAAAACCTTCAAAATAATGGTACTGGATTTATGTTTAAGTCAAATTTGTAATAATACAATAATATTATTATTGCCACTAGCAAGATTGCCCAGCAACAATAATAAGTAATAATACAAGATGAACGTCGTCCAGCTGGATGTTCTGATTTAACCAGAATGAACCGGCTACAAAAGCAGCAGCGTCGGAACCAAAGTTTTATTTATTCAACCACATAGAAAAATCCAACACAAACAATAACAGCAATTGTTCTGTACAGCAGTGCATCTCAAACTAAGAAGAAAAAGAAATGAGGCAGTAAAAAGTAGCAAACGTAAGGCACTGAATCTCTAAGTGTTTTTCCGAGTCGATGAGAGAAAGAAAAATTAACCCAGCAAGAAGAAAAACGAGACAATTTTACAACAGGAAAAGGACACGAGACTCGCAGGGCAACAGGACAGACGAACATTTAGTCCACACACAAACCAGCGTCCTTTAAATATTGCTGTAGTTTTATGGCAGCGGCTGCAGCAGCACAACTCTGAAAGCTCGCTCAAAATATGTTTAAATGTCTGATGCTTTATGGACATGCTAAGCTCTCAGTAATGCTGCGTTCAAGAGACACTAGAGTGTCTGAAATTTGACGTCCGGTTAAATGAACACTTCTACATTTTTATTTGAAGTATTGCTAGATGAGAAGATTGATACCGCTCTGATGTTTATGCATTAAATATGAAGCTATAGCTAGAAAATGGTTAGCTTAGCATAGCACAAAATCTGGAAACAGGGGGAAGAGCTGGCACATAACGCCCAGTAAAACCACAAACTGTTGGTTTTATACTAAAGTTTGTGGTTTAGAGATGGAGTCTGTTACAAAGCCAAGCTAGACGTTTCCTATCGTTTACAGTCTTTATGCTAAGCAGCCATAGCTACACATGTAGCATACTGAAATTTGAGTGAAATCAATTTTCTCTTGGCAAGAAATTTCCCAAAATGTCCCAACTATTCCTATAAAGACAAATGCAAAGTATAAAACTCAAGCTCTTAAGTTATTTTCTCCCCAAACGTCACATCAACATGGCGGCAAACTCAACGCAGCTCTACACTGAACATGTTTCGTAGTGCTCAAAACACACCTTACGCTTGAATCTTTAAATCCATCGTGTGTTTGTGGTTTAACTGCTGAGAAATGCACGACGAGATGTATACTTGCACTTGCTGACATGCTACGCTAATGAGCTAGCTAATGATGAAGAAAGAACATCAGATAGTGTTCGTGTTTCCGCAACGAGCTTGGAGCATCTTAACGCATCTAAATACACAAATGGAGTCTCAGGTTTTACCCCGACGATGTGTGTGTGGAGACGACTGATCGATCCCGATTGGTTCTGGCATCCATTTTCAATGTGTGGAATCAATCAGATGATCCAGATGGTGACGAGAAATGATTGGTGAGAGAAAAACAAAAAGAGGCAGGCAGAAAGAGGAGAAACCAAAGAAAAGAAAAAAATAAAACACCTTCCTGTGTCCTTTCATCTCATTGGCTGAGAACTAGTATCTTCTCTCACGGCCCCGCCCCCTGTTAAATTGGACATAGTTAGGCCCCACCCCTGGCTCACCTCCATCTCTCCTCCTGTTTGCCCCCCTCCCTTGATCGTAGCCTCCCCTCCCTCTCCCTCCCGCTCCTCTGTGGCTCCTCCTCATCCCTCTGGGGTTCAAGGCCGGCGGTTTGAATCCCATCGGCTCCTCCCAGTCGTCCTCTGTGCTGCAACCGACAGACAACAGGGGCTCCGCCATGCCCACGGGCGACAGGTAGCTCACCTGGCTGGGCTCCGGTGACCCCAGTGGCACGTACTGGTTGGGGGGGGTTCATCGGTTTTCGGTGGTTTCGATAGCCACGGGAGGGGTTGGCGTCACCGGAGACGGCCGTCTTTGAGATAAGGTCATAAGGTAAAGGAGAGCCGGGCGTGCTGCCGGGCTTCATGGAGGTCATGGAGGCGGAGACATCCTTGATGGTATGGTTTGAAACCAGCTGAAAACGAGAGAGAGATGTTTTATTATGATTTAATACAACAACAAATACAACTACTACTACTATTAATACCACTGTAAAAACTACTTCTGTAAAAAAATACCACTGTAATGGTGCTTTCAGACCAAAAGCGAAGTGAGCGTTGGGGGCGGAGCATTTACATAAAATGTCAATGCAAAGACGCGGACAGACGCGATTCTCTGTCGGGTGGTGCAGAGGGGGCGAAGCAAAAGCCTTCGCATGGGTTAAAAAATTTTCAAACCAGCAAGAAAGTAGCATGAAGCTGAGTCGCAATAGCCTATCAGTGTTAAAATTGTCAGTACGTCACCGACTGCTTCAGAGCGTTGTGTGGAGAGGACCAGGCAGAGCCGGGAATTGAAACGCCGCTGGCCGACAGAGAGCTGCTCAAGTACGAAGAAGTGTAACAGAGCCGGGAGCAGCGCTGCAGCTTTTGGACAAATAAACACCTGTAGTCGGTCTGGATTCTGCTCCGACAACTACGCCGTTTACTCGCTTTAGGAGCTCCAAGTAAACTGCTTTTATTAAATTAGATTTAGTTTTTGGGATTACAACGTTGATTTATCTTCACTCACGCTTCTCAGCAGCTAGTGCACATCCAGTTCCACTATTGTTGTTAGCGTCGTTTGGCACGTACAGTTCTGTTGGACTACGACTTCATATTTATGTACAAACCGGACAAAACTGGACATTGCTGGGAAAAAAGAAAGCGAAGAGGTTGAACTACCTGCTGAGTTCAGAAAACATGTGTATGTAAGCTTATTCCAGCCATCGTTGTACTTTACTGTGAACAAGTTAGCATAGCATAGCCCTGATCGATCCAAACTCCATTCAGAAAACAAACATTTTAAAAATTGTTGTCCTGCTGACAGACCTGAAAAAGCATGAATTCATATGTTTAACAAATCTGCATCATACTGTAGTTATTTCAGCATCAGTTCAATCCGTTTATTGCCATTTAATGACAGCAAAATGTTTACTTTGGGTTCATACAACACTTGGCAGTTGCCCAGCAATAAAACCCCTGCAAGAGAAGCATTGAGAGGATTAAATTCGCGTTTGGTCTGAATTCACAGTAAGAACTACAAGTACTACTGTTAATACCACTGCTTTAAGAAGTGCTGCTACTATTACTAATAATATACCACTGTAAATACTCCATCCATCTATCGTCAAACACTTATCCTGCATACATGGTCGCGGGACTGTAAATACTACTCCTGTTAAATACCATTAAAACTGCCATTACTAACACTAACATAATAAAGACAACCACTGTAAAAACTAGTAGATCGTACAGCAATGGTATTAATGTTAGTACTAATTCACCATAATAATACTAATTTCATAAACATTCCTCCTACCACACTTCTATTTCTATGACTGTTACTCTTACTACAACACTTAGTCCTAAAACATTTTATGTATTGGGCATTTGATCCCTGTGATTCTCCAAAGCTGTGGTGAATACATCGCGTGTGTGTGTGTCGTACTATGGGGTTGTTGTTGAGTGGCGGGTCCACCAGCAGCACTGTTCCGGACAGACTCTCTCCCTGCTCCTTCTTCAGGGCTGCTGGGAAAGAAAAACGTCCTGTTAGAGGGACTCGCTGAGACATTTGGTAGTTTGGCTCCCCCTGGTGGCAAAAAACAGCTTGACATGTAAGGTGTTCATTGCCCAGAAATCCTTGGTGATTTTACTTTGACTTGTATAATAAAAACGTTGTACGTACCAAAACCAGGTACCATCGCTGTTCTATTGTTAGCATTAGCCATGTTAGCAGCAGGACTTTCCAGAGGACCAGGGACTCGGCCGGGCCCTTGGCCAGGCATTGTGTCCCCGTTGGCGGGCTGACGGTGCTCCATTGGCGCCTGGCTCACCTGAATCTCTTCAGGGGTGGATGAAGAGTGATATCCCAGCGAGGAGGGGGGGGGTACGGAGGCACGCTCTGAGGGTACAGCGTGTGTCCCGGGCTTTGACCTGGGTGGTAGCCCTGAGACAAGGGTTGGGGGACCGAATATGGTTGATTTGAGGCGGGATACCCGACTGGGTAGCTTGGGCTTCTATGTTGGGGCATCTGGTGCTGTTGCCATGACAGCGACATCCTGTGGGGCGGAGGCTGGGTGACGGGGTACCCGGCCTGGCTGAAGGAGGGGTCACTGGGATGGGGGGGCTCGGTGAGTGGGGCTTGGTGGTCGTACTGAGGCGCCATTGATGCTGAAGTCGGAGGGTAATGGGGGTGTTGGTACGCCTCCTGGTGCCTGGTAGGGGGGTTGGAGGGAGGGTAGGGGGGGGTAGGGGAGGGCGAGCGGGAGGGGAGCTTGGGGTGAACTGTGTGGGCCTGCTGGAGGGGCAGGAGGTATATGTAAGGGGGGTACAAGGGCATGGAGTAGGCCTGGAGAGAAGAGAGCAGGGTCAATGTCAGTTAGCTAGCTGCTAGCTTCACACTAAGTACAGACATGAGAAAAGGATCCGTCTAACACCTGGTGCACACTAGAGGATTTTCAATTTTAGAAACACAGCCTACCACAGACATAACGACAGAATAAACCGGATTTTAATATTTTAATCCTAACAACGCACACACCAGACGGTTCAGTCAAAACCCAGGACCACATACTGGCGGTTCCAGGAACTTGGGATCTCACAGGAATTCACATCATCAAACGTGACAGTGGTCATCAGCGATTTGCACCTGTGTCTGGCAAATACACAACACATTGGTGACGCTTCCCGGTCAGCTTGCTCTCATTCGCTGTTGCAGGTTACTGATCAGAGGCACCGCGATTTAAAATCAGGGAACCTCCAATCCAGTCGGTGAAACTCCTCACACAACAGGATCATTTGGGTCAATAATCTGTTTCAACCAGCCTCAAATCAGAAACCGCCATCTCCGTGATTGTTAGAAAGAGCAAATCGGACCCAAAAATCCTCCCAGGTATCCTCTGGTGCAGTGGTCAGCAAGAAGCAGCCTGCGGGCCAAAGATAAGCTATAATATCTGGCCCGTGGCCAAGTTACTATAAAGCTGATGATACATGGGGCAACTTTTTGAGCAATGTTGCTGGGCAGTCTTGCTAGTGGCAAGTCCGACTATGTTTTGAACGCATAGCGGCGGTGCAGGGCGGGTTGTGGAGTGGTGGGGGAAGGGGATTACTGTAGTATTCTTTACTCATTACCATTGACTGCAACGTTGCCCTGCACGATTGCTCTAAAAGTTGCTCTATGTATCATCGGCTTTAGCGTCTAGCGGCTGGTGCTGAAATAGATCTCAGTCATGACAGCAACAAGTTACTCACATAATCACCTTCTTTTAAGTGATTGTGCCTACAAAATAAAAGCGCAAGAACATCTTTGCAGCAATACTTCATGTCATGTTTAATTGAGAGCTTTTACTTTGAAAAGTTCTGAAGGAAATTCAAAAGAGTGAAAAGGCCGTCGGATTCCCCTGCATGAGAAACGCAGGAATTTCCTCTGCCTGGAGATACTGCGGACACAAACATAAGCGTCCATAGGGTGCCGGGAGGCGCACACTAAACCACACACGTGTAAAACGACCTCTTCATAATCAATTTGTTGAAAAGGGAGAAAAATAACTGTAGGGTTGGGCTGACAGACGATGCCATCATCCATGGCTGACAGACATCACATTATAACATCCTGTGAAAGTAGGTTTTAAATGACCACAAACATTATTATTGTTTTGTTACACCTCAGAATTCTCTTCTCCCCACACACCTCAAGTAAACACAGAGCAGTACGTTTTATAAAGTTACCTAAAAGACTGAGAACTCGTCTTTTTTTCTGTCCACCCGCAATCCGTTATCACAGCAGCAGGTGAGCCGCACGTCGGCTTATTAATGACGCAGCCTTTCAATCAACTGAAACCAACATCTGCACCCTGTGTGTTCAATGCTGCTTTACCTGGTACGTTAACAGTCTACGAATTTTTTCACCGAGTGAAGTCTGTGCGAGAACACATGCACATAAGGCAACTGCTGATGTTTCACTGTAGACATTGCACGATGGAAATTTTGTAGACATCGCCCAACCCTAACCGCAAGTGGGGATTGAACCCACAACCCTTCAAACAGGAGTCCTGTGCACTACTGACTGAGCTAAAAAGCACACAATAAATGACACATTAATGATAATTGCCATCTAATGAAGTGAAAATAATTTGGCCCGATGCCAGACTTATTTGCCGACCTGCTGCTGTAGCGTGCAGCCAGCACGACTCTCCTAGAATGTGAATGAGCACATTTCGCAAACCATTATTTTATTGAACAAATTCACTGTAAAACATCTCAAAAATCTGTCCAATCCGAACAAAGTTATCTACGTGCTTACATTAGATATCTGATTTTTTTCAACTCTCAAATGTCTCTATTGTCATAAGCCTCAAACATCACGTTCTGGCTGTACATCAAGTGATGCACTGAAGTGGAAGCTGCTTTGTTTTGGGTTTTCCTTCTACAAACAAAGAGCTGAAACGTTTTCATCTTGACACGTTTCTGTGCTCTCAGGCACCGTTTGGTTTCTTACCTTGACACCAAGGTTGAAGAAAAATCTCAAGATGTTGATATCTGCAGAGACAAATCAAGCCAACAGTTTGGTCAAAATTGCCAGATAAAAAAGATACAATCTCAAAAATAAACATGAAATTCTTTAATTTAACGAATGTGAGCCAACACCAACAATGAATCCAATCTGACATTTATCATATGACGCTGTGCGGTTCCCGAGTTAGAAAACAGTGTGTTGCGACAGCTGAAGAACGTGCTGTAAATAAACGATCCTGCCTCTGGACATCTCTGGTGACGGACAGTTTTTATTATACTTTTGAATTGCACGTTAATATAAAAAGGCATCAACTTGCGCTCTGGGAACTTTAAAATGGCATCTCTCACACTTTTTTCACATTGTTTAGAAAAAACGATTAAATCAAATACAAATAATCTTTCTGTGTTTTAAACCTCTCTCTCCCCCCTCTGTCACTCTGTAAATCACTATGACAACCACCTTCGATTAGAAACACTGTTCAACATAAATTTGAAATGAAAACATTTAAATCATTTTTTAAGCAAAAATGCAGAAAATCCTCTGCTTCCAGCTTTTTCATGCTTTTATTTCTCTTCCGTGATGATAAACTAAAATAAATCTTTCAAATCGACAAAACAATGGTCAGATAAATTAATAATAAAATACTCGTTAGTTGCAGCCCTAGTTATTTTGAAATCTCTTTGGTCCAGCTCACCTTGGGGCAGGTCGTCCCCTGACTTGCTGGAGGAGTAGGGTGGATTCGGAGCCACGTCGCCCTTCTCCCCCTGGGGGAATCCGGGGTACAGGGGGTCCTGGTAGAGCTGGGACAACTGCTGCAGGGGGACGGCTCCTGGGATGGACTGGTGGGGGGGTGGGGGATGTGCAGACTGGGGATGATGAGGGGGGTGAGGAAGGTGCGCCTGCTGGGAAGGGACATGAGCCGGAGACTCAGGCTGAGGCTGGGTGGGAGTGAGTGGGACCTCTGTTGGATTCTGGGTGTTGGGGGTCTGGGATTGGAGAGAGGGATTGGTCGGGGAGGCGGAGAGAGTGTGGGAGGGATGCGGGACTTGGGAGGGGTGAGGAGGCTGGGCCGGTTGGACATGGAGGTGAGGATTGGTGGCAGATGGCTGGGGCTGCACAGAGGCAGAGACGGGAATTGAGGCGTGGGGGTAGGAAGCTCCTGGAGCTGGGTGAGAGGACTGGACCTGGGCCACCTCACACTGGGACTGTGGGAGGTACTGAGCCTGAGAGTGGGGCGGGAGGTGGGAGACAGAGGCCTGGGACTGAGGGAGGGAGGTCTGTAGGACAGACGGCTGGATCTGGGTCTGTGGCAGAGAGGCCACTTCAGTGTGGGACTGAGGTTGGTGCTGGATCTGAGGAGGACAGGACTGAGGGAGAGTGGCATGGGCCTCGGTCTGCATCTGGGGCATCAAGATTTGGTTTTGGGGCAGAGGAGGCAGAGTTTGGTTATCACTCTGGGTTAACGAGGTCTGGGTTTGGGTCTGGGACACAGAGATCTGGCCGTGGTTTTGGGGCAGACACACCTGAGGATGAATCGGGGGCAGCGAGGCCTGGCTCTGGAAGGTCTGAGGTCCAATGTTTGGCAAACAATCTGAAGAAGAAGAACAGACATGGAGTCAGACCCGGAGCAGATCCAGTACGTACACAGAGTCTTAACACCGTCTCACATGAAGGAGCCAGAATAATTCCTGCTGTGACACCAAACCTTTTATTTAACCAAAACCTATCGTGGCGTGCAGCGGTGGCAGGAGGTCGGTACACATTTACAGACATCCTCAGATCGAACTGTCGGTTTCAGACACCAGAAAAAAACGGCATCTTTCCTCAAACTAAAAGGCTTCAGTCCAAAGTGTAATTAAGTTTGAAAGACAGATGCCTAAAACAACCTGTAGTCCGATGCCCAATGTTTTTCCTGTGGCCTGAAGCCTTCTGATCTAAAGAATAGGGATCGACCAAAATGTTTTTTTTCCAGGTCGATCCCGATACTGACCAATTAGACCGATATTTGGAAGAGAGATAAATTTGCTTTGAAATTTTTAATCTTGGTGTCAAAATTTAGAATAACACAAACTCCAACACAAAACTTTGTTAAAAATAACAATATTAAAGTTCATTGTCATGTTTAATCTTTATAAATATCAAAATTAGAGATCCATCCCAGAGATGGACTTGTTACTATGAGTGATAAATCATCATAAAGGCTGCCATTTATATTTATTTATTTTACATTGTTAGGATTTTATTGATACTATTTATTAGTTCTGTTCTTTATCATATTGGTTTTTTATTACAAAATAATTGCCTTTTAAAAAGCATGTTATTTAAAAAAAGAATTCAGAACAGTAATCAAATTTAATACCAGACCAACAGACCACCACAGCTCATTCAAACAGAGCGCACTTCCAGACACTGCTTGACGTAGTATACGTGAAAACTGACAGAAATGGTGATTTAAAGTGAATTTGAAAGATTTAAAGAAATTGAAACCTCACACCACTTTAAAAAAAACAAAAAATATTTGATTTCTTACTTGGAGTTTGTGCTGAAACTTTTGGAGCCTCGTGGACTTGAGCTGCCTGATGGATAGGAGTGGAAGAGGAGGAGAAGGTCGGAGGACTGGGGGAGTGGGGGAGGGAGGACACAGGCGGGGAGGAACGGGGGAGGGAGGAGGTCGAGAGGAAGCCCTGCGCAGCCGCAGGAGAGGGAGCAATGGGAGCGATGAAAGTGAGAGGGGGCAGCGAAGAAGCAGGAGGCGAGGCAGATGATTTAGGAGGAAGAGAGGAAGAAGTGGAGGTGCCATGTTGAGAGGAAGAAGAGGGGGGAAGAGAAGACGAGGGGAGGACATGGGAAGCTGTGGTTGATGAAGCAGCGGGGAGATTAGGGGTGAGGAAGGGGAAGGGTGAGACAGAGTGAGGCGCGGCGCCGCCCGTTACAGAGGCTTTAGTGTTCGGGGCGGCAGCAGCAGCAGGAGAACTTGGCGTAGCCGAAGCTACAGCGTAAGACGGTGTGTTTGTTTTAGCTGCCGGGGCACCACAGGCGGGTGGCAGGCTGGATGCTGCAGCCTTGATCGAGCTCAGCCAAACAGGATTGGATTCGGAGTTTGCAGACGGAGCCGCAGAAGGTTTGGAAGCATGAAGGGTGGGGTTGGTGGGTGTAGTAGTATTCGTAGTAGCAGCCGCGGCGGCTGCAAGAGGCGGGGTGGAGGATTTGGGTCTTTCACCAGCAGAGGGAGACGGTGCCCTGATGTCTTCAGCGGCACCCTTAAAAAATTAAAGCATAGAAGTAATATTATAATAAGAGTATTTTCACCTGCATGAACTTAAAACATTTCCTTCCCCTTAAAAACTTTCCAGGGCTCCTCTCTCCCAACGTGACTTGTTATGTTTAAAAAACACATCTTATTTGTTGTTATAGATCTATATCTCCGTCTCTCGTGACGTCACCCGTTGGTTTGTGGACTACCGTTTTTAAGTTTGAAGTTTGGCCGATAAGCCGCAGCCATGTTAATTTTTTTGCAATCAGCGGCACCGGACGTGACCATATTTGGACGAGACGGTGGAGCTAACGGCTGTGTGTGGAGCTAGCAAGCTTGCTTAGCTAGGTGCATCTGTAATTCACGTTAATTCACTGTCATTTTAACAGGACTCACAACTTTGTTTAGTGAACAACAGTCTTAAAACTAAATGTATTCAACAGGGAATGTGAACAGCTGACTCCTTTTTCCAACGGCACCGGTTAAATTTACACAGTGCCGTGGGTACGAGTCCATGGTAACGGCTTGTCAATAATAGATAATCCCACCCTGAAGCATACTTTGCTTTATGGTCTATTTTCCTCTAAATGGGACCATAGATTACTAAATCAATATCATGTTGCACTGCAGAAGACTTGAAACCAGCGACAGACTATAAACTCATTAATATGTGTTTACTGAGGTAATAAATGAGCTGAGGATTAGGGTCATTTTACCATTATTTCTAATGGAGCCGGATTTCTTTTTGCAACCAGAGGAGTCGCCCCCCCTGCTGGCCGAAAAGCTATTACTCCTCAACATGTTCAGCACATTATCACCAAGCTACAAACTGTAGCATCACTCTCAAACTGTCTGTGATACGCTGATTGATACGTATTCATTGATCATTCGGCTAACAGTATAAAATTCTTTCCTGACACACGTCTGCGTTTCTTGCTCAACCTCGCAACCAACAAAATGAGGAGCAGCTCATTAAACAGCGCCACGAGCAGTAAAACCTTTCACAGGCTATTTACAAAAAATAATTTAAAGATTAACTGATGATAACAAATATCCTGACAGATAAAAAATATGAACGCCTGTAGAGTCACCAGATGTGACTCATGTGCGTCATTCTGAGGGCCAGCAGCTGCATCAGTTGGAGAACTTGTGCTTTAGTGAAATCACATGTTGATCTGGCTCTTTAGTGGTCATTCATCACCGTCTAAGTTATCATGTTCATGACTAATAACCAAACTTACTGTCTTGTTCCTTTGGGATCGTCTCTTCTCTCCTCCCTTCTTCCTCCCTACTTCACCCTGCATCCCAGACTGGGCCTGAGGGGAGGGGCAAAAAAAAAATAAAAACAACATACTTACTTACTACTTAGTTACTAAAGAGACTAAAACATCCTTACAAAAGCTTTTAAATAAGAGACACTACAGGCAAAGACTTTTTTCAAGCACAGGTCAATTTTGAGATTTTGGGCTAATTTGCTGTCATGATATCATGTTTTCTTTACGACTAGAGGGGGAAAAACTGCCAAAAATACATATTTAGGTCTTTATTTTACTGCACTTTGTCCATTTGTGTTTGGAGATTTCTCCTGAATTCACCAAGAGGTAGCATTAGATGCTGCCTCATGTGCATATTTAGACAATGATTATTTATCGTAATACAAGTAATTATTACTGGGGTAAATTTTATGGTGATATCCATTAGTTAACCTCATTCACATAGTGTCTTGCAAAATGTATAGAATTTCATAATAAATAGTATCTTTAATCAGTCGACTACAAAAATAGTCATTAGTTGAAGCCCTAGTTTGGGCTACTGTAGAAACATGGCGACGTCCATGTAAGAGGACCTGCGGTGTACGTAGACAGAAGTGGCTCATTCTAAGGTATTAAAAACATAATGGTTCCTTATGTAAGGTGTTTATACACCACTGAAGACATAGTTATGGATATTATATTGCAGTTCTGTCAATAGATCCTTTTATTAAAAAATATATATATATATTGTCTTAATGTAAGATCATTTTTACTGCTTTCACCTGTTGTCTCTCATTAAGGAGGACAAATAATGTTGTTGTTTTGGTTGTGTTTACTGTAAACTGCAGTTTGTGTGTCCTTGTTTACCTTGTTGTCCTGTTTGTTTGTTCTGTGTATTTTCACTGAGGGTAATGTAAGACCAGAGTAAATTCCTCATATGTGTACCATTAAAAGTGATTCTGATTCTGCTGTGAACCAGTTTCAGGAGGACAGATGCAGCTTTGTACACACTGATAATCAAACACAGTATATATGTCTTATTAATATTTAAATAATGTGAATTAATCCATCATGTGTATCTTTGGGTCTTCAGGTGGGAGCCAGCCTTAATGCTGTCATCTCATCCTGTGTGAGGATGATGTAACAAGTATGTTCGCCTTGGTTTTTCCACATCCGGTGAAGTAGAGATCTTTCTGACCACATGATCAGTGACTCTGAACTCACCCCGAGGGCGGGGAAGCTGTGCTCGTCTCGGAGCTGGATCTCCAGCAACACCCCTTTCCTCTCCTCCTCCTCCCTGGCCAAACGCTCCTTCTCTGATATACCGAAGGCAGAATCCACCGAGCTCACAGATTTCCTATAAATAAAATAAGTAACACAAAGTTTACTGGTGTGCCTCCTTCACTGAGATGGTGTCTTGATAGCAAGAATATTTTAGCCTCATGCTTGAATGTTCAAATAAAAACATGTGATAGATGAAGTGGTGATGACAGACGGTCTCTGGGAGATGTACTGACCTGTTGGCTTTCACGCCTCCCTGCTCCTCTACGGTGGCCTGCGGGGGCCAGGAGTGCTGCTTATGCACGCGCCCACTGGGGCCCGGTGCGGTTGTTGGGGAAACAGAGGAGGACGCAGGGACCTGCTTCCCCCTGCCTCTGCCTTTACCCCTCTCCTCCCACTCTGAGGGGGAGAGACGGCTCAGTTTCACTTTAAGAGTTTATAAATGTGTGTTAATGTGACGTGGTGTGTGTGTGTGTGTGTGTGTGTGTGTTCACCACCTCCATGTCCGTTGCTGAGCCTTTTCTCTCGGTTGACCACGGTGCTCCAGCTGTTCTCATCCTTGGAAGCACGCAGACTCCACAGAGGGACCTGTCTACACACACACACCCACACACACCCCCACACACACCTGTCAGCGTCTGCACACTCAGTGGTGGAAGTACATTTACTCACATACTGTACTTAAATGCAAATTTGAGATACTTTACTTCAGTATTTTTCTCTCCTACTTCCCTACATTTATCTGACAGCTTTAGTTACCAGCTACATTACAAATAACATGAAAAAACATGAAGAGCTTATAAAAAATTATGTTTTGTACCCAACAGTTTATACAGCTGAAACAATTAGTTAATAAATTGATCCATTGACAGAAAATAAATTGATAATCATTTACAGCAATTTTCATGTAAAACATTTGATGGTTCCAGATTCCAACACGTGATTTTCTGCTTTTCATTTGAATTATTTTTGTTTGTTGGACAAAACGGGCGTTGCTAAGGTGACGATATTTCTCCCTTTTTATAATTTATTTTATAATGTTACAGTTTCCAGTTTTACAAACCAAACACACAAATCGATCAATAGATAAATTAAGTAGAAGATTAATCCTTAATGAAAATCATCATCAGATACTGAACAGTTCAAAATGAGCTCCACCTCAAAGACTACAGCAGTAAAATCCTGCTTTTACAATAATATAATCATCTCACGATATAATATGTGGCAATAACAGGGGACATTTTTATACACTGAGCACTTTTACTTTAAAATACTTTAAGTCTTAAATGTGGAATCCTCCAGCGCCCATCCATTCAAACTTTTTTATTTACCGTTTCCCCGTGATGACGAGATAATAAAACAATAGTCTAATACAGGAGTCGGCAGGTGAGTTAGGATAATTTCAGAATAACTTGCAGTGTCACGTCTTGGCTCACTTGGTTCTTTTCCATCTTTTTTACTATCATCCTCAACAAAGTGAAGAGTTTCACGTGCTCACAATAAAGCATGTGCAGGAGTGTGTGCTTCCTGGCGATTGGTCCACATCCACCAACCTATATACTTTTCATTTCCCCGTCATCTCCAGGCAGAGGAAATTCCTGCGCTTCTCATTCAGGGTAATCCAATCACATTTCCTGGCAGCTATTTCGGAGGTGTGTTAAACACCTTTGAAAAGTTCTGAAAGTCATTCAGAAGAGTCTGTGGCTTTCATGACACACCTCTGAAATAGCTGTCGGGAAATGTGCGATTGGATTCACCTGAATCTCTTCATAAGAACTTTGTTGAAGAAGAAAGTAAAAAAAAGAAGTGGGGATCGAACTCACAACCCGTTGACTGTGAGTCCTGTGCTCTACCAACGGACCCAAGCAGTGACACTGGAAGTTGTTCTGCAATTATCCTAAAGAAACTCATCTGCGCAACCCTTTTGTAAAACTGTTATTATAAATTATCCAAAAACAACAAAACAGTTTGAATGGAGAGCTGCTTAGGGCTTAAATACCGTTCCTCACGTAACATTTTCAACGCAGGACCTTTACTTGTAGTGGAAAACTTTGTCCACCACTGCACTAACGTACAATATAGTGTGTGAGTGTGTGTGTGTGCACCCTACCTCCTGCCCAGCTCTTCTATGTGAACGGTCACTGGACCGTTGTTGGGTGGCACCTCCTTGATGGTTGCATTGTAGCTCCGCCCACCACTATCAAGGCGAACCTGCAGGTGATGCAAGCACAAGCACACACACACACGCATAATGGGAAAAAAGCAGGTGAGGAAGTAGAGCTTAAATCCAGACACTGAACACATCACACGCACCTGGCAGCGGTCTCCGACAGTGAACTGCATCCCGGCAGCGATACGGTAATCCATCTTCTGTTGTGCTGAAAGCAAAAAAAAAAAAAAAATCAACAACTTCAAAATCCCTTTTTTCCACAACTTGTGCTCATTTTAAATCAACTATCTTTGAGATTAATGAATAACAGTTTTTTTTTTTTTTACATACACACACCTTATACTAGCTTATATTCCATACTATGTTAATGTTACAGTGTTTCATTACATTACATTACGTATAATTTCTATTAAGTATCATTACTTAATCATACTACACATCGTTTACGTACACACAACTTTGCTGCAGCTACTAATCACACCACTTCTTGCCTTGTAATTTTAAGTTTATTTTTGTTGTGTAGTTTTACTTTCTATACTTATTACGTGCTATACTTCTCTGTGCTGGTGTAACATCTGAATTTCCTCTCTGGAGATCAATAAAAGTTGAAATGTCTACAACATATCACACATCATCAACGGACTGATCAGCAGCGCATATTTTAATAACAACCATTCGGTGTGTTTCCTTTGTGTCACCTCTCTTGGTCTTGTGCCAGACGTCGTACTCTATGTTTCTGAACAGAGTCGGGTTCAGTGAACGTCTCACCCTCTCAGGCAACTGCCGACCACGCCCGCGGCCCTGACACACACACACACCCACACAGTTATCCATTGTCCGATATAGTGTTCAACAACTAAGGCAGTTCAGCAGGTGTGTACGTGGTTTGATAACATTTGTTGGACTGAGAGTGTGTGTGAGTTACCCTGTGTCTCGGAGCCGTCGTGTTTGTTCCATTTTCTACCCTGCATCATAAAACAAACACATCATGACATTGTATATGTTGTTGTAAAGTTTTCCAGTGTTTTCTTTAGTGTGGAAGTATTCAGATCCTTTAATGAAGTCAAAGTACTAACACCACACTGTGGAAATAATCCGCTACAAGTAAAATTCCTCTCCTCCTGTCCCTATCCATTTTTATGCATTCTGATCCCATTAATTTATGTTACTAACACGACTTCTTCCCTCCCGTGTAGTTTTGTGCTTTCTCGTCCCTCTCCTCTCTCCTCCTGCTATCTGCAGGTGCTCTGGAAGATATTTGTATCATTACCACTGAGCAGTGTGATAACTTCTCTTATAGTGCTATATAAATACATTTTATTTAATTTATTTGTGAAGTAGGAAAATTTTCTCAACCTTTAAAAGGAACTCATTCAAAATCACCACATCTGGAGACGAATGGTTCTCACTGGACATCAATATTTGGAATTTGAAAAGTAACTAAAAGCTTAGGGCTGGTCAATATGGCACAATAAAAAGTTTCATATCATTCGATACTGATAATTATCACGATAAGTATCAAATCGTTATTTCTTTCGGGTTTAAGTGCTGATTTTTGTTCCTGAGTGAAATTGAAAAAACAGGCATGTGATTGGCAAAGGGCAAAAAGGCAGGAAAATATACTGAGACCCCCCCTCACACCCTGATAAAACTGGCAGCGGCTCTATTATAACATGGATGGTAAAGCAGGACCCATGAAAATAACTCATTTGGTGGATGTGTTGCAGTGGAAATCAATCATCGCCACCCCTCTATAGTAATTATTATTTTGTATTAATTTTTTACCAAACTTCAACAGCTAAATGTGCAACATGAAATAATTGATTCTATAACTAAATAATATAACTACAAACTTTCAAATTTGTTTAGTAGAAGTTAGATTATTTTTAATGAATAAGAGACAGCAGCAAAGGTTGTTGCCTGTTTAAGACCTGGTGGCCTGACTGTTAAAGAAACATTTATATTATTCAGGAAACTCAGATCAAACAGCAGATAAGTTTCTGTCTATTGATAAACTGTAGGAAAAAGTTTGACATTTCAACTCTGGCAGCAGGCGCGTCCGTAAGACAAGAACGACCGCGACAGTTTCACGAGTTCCCGCCAGTTACACAGAAGCCATTGCCATGGTTACCTCGGGGAGCGCTTGTTTGCCTGTCTGTCAGTGAGGAGCGCAGAGCGACCCCGGGGATCCAAGCCGTATGACAAGGCCTTATATAAAACCTGTCACAACCATTCACAAGAAATTAATTTATAACGTGCCAAAACCTTTAACATAAGGACATAAAGATTTAAAAAGCAACCATTCATACAGCAAAGTGTATACAGGCTATATGAGTGATCAATCAACATCAACGTCAAAGTAAACATTAGAGATAGCCTATAACAAGTAATAATCAAAACATACCCAATTTATCCGATCCTTATTGTCAACTCAGTTTTGGGAGAGTTACTCAGAAATAATAGTCGTTACCTACTAGTTACTTAGCATATACTCCTTAAAAAGTAATATTAGCTACTCTACTTATTACTGGATGATATAACGCCACTCTCTCCCGATGAGTCCAACCATCACTGGCAGTAGCGGCCAGACTTTCACGTTGCTGTGTCGCTTTAGCTGATGCTTCAATTAGCCTAAGTATAAATGTAGAATTGTTTGCGGTTGAAAAGAACGTAAGTAATTAAATAAATAATAAAAATAGTTTACAAACGATCAAATAAATAGATAAATAAAAAAAATAAGTAGGTAAGCCAAGCAACAACTACATACAGTAAATGTATTTCGCTGAGTATAATGATAGTTCGATTATGTATCTGTGTGTGGATGTTCACTCTTGACCTTTTGGTTACAATGTGTGGTAAATGAATGACGACGTCAGAGCTTAGATTCTGTTCACTATATAGTTTATGATGTATGCATGTAAATAATTGATTTAGTTTTGAGGAAGCTGAAACGTTTCCTACCAGAGCGGCTCGCCAGTGTCAAAGTCAGACTCGTCACTGCTACCGCAGGCGGGCATGTTGTCGTCACTCAGCAAATCAGAGGGTCGGGCAGGCCTCTGGCACAGACCCAGAAAGTTCCGGTCGACATTGAACACATCGTCATACAGCAGCTCGTACAGGATGGCTGCAAGAGACACAGAGAGAGAGTGACTAACGAGCTGCTGGGAGTTTCCTAACACACTGAACTACACGACTCATAGGAGAGGACGACATGGAGAATAAATCATTCTGCCATCCTGACTCGAGCTGTGCCTTACTTTAGGTCCAGAGACTTAGGAAACATTTGACCTGATGAATGTAACCACCAACACTCACACTGGCAGAGGGCGGCGCTCTTAATGTGGCTGACGGGATAAACGCTGTCGTAGTGATTCCCGTTCAGAAAACACAACCGCACCTGCAAAAAAATTTAAAGAAAGAGATCAGTGTGAAATAGTTTCTGTCGGGAATTGAGGCGCTTAAACTTTAACGACTTGCTCACACAATTATTTTGACTACTTTTTACTAGAAATAAAACTGGAAACAGAACAGTCTATAAATCAACACCTCAAAAATTACCAAATACTTGAGAACTAAAAGTCAGCATTACAGGCTTCACAGTGATGTGATTTACTGCAGGTTAAGCTGAAACAAATAAGTTCATCATGTCATGTTTTAAGCAAAAACTCACTTCATCCAGCTTCTCAGTTTTGAGTATTTGCTGTTTGTTTTGTATTATAGAAAACAGACTATCGTTGGTAAATATTTTCTTATATTTCATAGACCAAATGATCAATCGAGAAAATGATACGGGCCAACAGTTTCAGGAAATATTAAAGAGTTTAAAGAAAACAGAGCTGCATAACAGATGAAAGAGAGATGCAGTGGTGGGAACACACACAGGGCTGCAGTCACACCTTGTCCTTGAAGTTGTTGTCTGTGATGTTGACAGGTGGTTTGCAGGGCTCCTGGAAGATCTGAAAATCCCTCCTGCAGAAACACAAAAAGCCCGAGACAAACACTGCATGAAGTGATGTTTCTATATTTTATAAATAATTAGGACTAAACGATTTGGGAATTTTTCTGCCAGATATTGCGATGGCTATCCCTAGAAATACTAGTTGTAGTATTTTAGGAAGGTTTGATGAGTAACTCAGCAGGTTCACAACTCTCCCAGTACTTTTACCTCATGTTGTTTGTTGTTAATGTGTCCCTGCTGTCTGTCCTCATCGTCCTGTGTTGTTTTAACGCTGTGTGGTGAAGCCAAATACATAATTTTCCACAACCCCAAAATCTACAATAAAAGGTCCTAACTAACCAACCAACCAATCAACGGAGCAGCTGCTGACTCTACAGCTCAGTGATTACAATGTTTTCATCTCAGCTTCCTCGCAAAAGGTAAGAGACGTTCATGTTCAGTTTAAACTCTCCTGTGGTATAAAATCATCTGTTATTTGAGAGAATTGGGACGTTTCAGTCTTTCCATATTGTTACCACTAGATGCCGCTGAACGTCCAAAAATGTATTTTTATATCATTAAATAACAGAAAAAAAATATCTCAACACATCTGAAAGAGTGACAGGTGGGTCAGAGGGCAGGGCTCAAATAAAATAAAAAAGGTATACTGTATGTTTTTAACTTTATAGCACAGCATGTACGTGTCGTGTTCAAAACATCTCATTAAATAAATGTGTAATGCAGCAGTAAACAGTAGTGTGAATGTTTTTCACTACCTAAACTATTATATCACATTAATATTACATTACTATGAAAACGTAACTTTTTATTCAGTAACTTATCTTAAAAGTTGGAGTGTTAGGTGTGGATAGCGCGCAGGTGTTGTGCTCTGTCTACAAGGGGTCCTGCACATTTTCCAGACTCAAAATACCACAGCTACAAATATGTGGATGTTTATTATGTAAATTAATGCTTAGTCAATTTTTGCTCATATTTTGTTTAATAATTGCCAGAAAATTGTACTGCAGCTCCTACAAATTACACACCAAACCATTTTGGGTTCAGTCCACTCTCCTGAGCAGAGAGAAAAGTCAAACATCTCTGCCCAAACCGGATGTAAACTACCTGCTCGTTAATTCCCCTTAACATATTGAATAAATTAGTTATAAATTAGTGTTCTCCCCATATTTTATAAATAAAACCCAAAAATGAGTAGGAAAAAAGAAATTTCATTTCCACAGCATGAACGCAGCCATAAAGGTTTCCTCATGCGGAAAAGATAGTCCGTTTACTTTTCTAACTCATAACTGTTCTGATAAGCTCTGTTTGGTTATTTGTGATGCTGTGTCAGGGTTTTTCCTGGCCCAGAACAGGCCTGTGGGGAAGACTACACACAACAGTAAGCATGATCGGTAGAATGAAGCTTTGAATATCTGTTGTGACATTCAAATTAAATGCTCAGTTTCCATAAAAGTGTTTCATGGGATTAACTGAGTTGGTCTTGAAAGGCAGAATGAGCAGGATTTGAAGGCTGCTGTTTCTAAACGGAGAGAGAGAGAGAGAGACTGAATGAAGAGAGGGAGCGGTGTGAGTGAGAACAAAGACGTGAATCAGAGAAATAAAATGTTATTTTCTAATTGTTTTGCAGCCGCACCTCCTCACACCCGTGTGGGAAGGAGTACACAGACCTGCAGCTCTTAAAACGTCCACGAGGCCGACAGAGAGCAGAGGAGAGAGACATCGACGTAACCTGGTCGGTTTTAACAGAGTTGCGGCTTTTATGAGAAATCCCAGCAGGTCTTGTCTCCCATTAACACCAGGAGCATTCAGCAGCTCAGCTGTTGTGTAAAATACAGCAGCTGACTGCTGGAAGGAACTTGTATCATTTCGGTGCTGGGTAAAAGCTCTGGCTCTTTGCCATAAATTCCTCTACATAGGAAAAACGCTGTATGTATTAAATTCAAAGATATTGCTGCAGTTTCTTTCAAATGACTTTGCTCGTGATGTCTGGATTTAATACAGATATAAGGCTGTGACGTACAGGCACGTTCAGTCACACGCCGTGCTTCTAGCCTCGCTGTTGACGTCAAGCTCACCCTGGCTCGCCCTCACTCACACAGGTCTCTCACACCAAAGGCAGGTGTCTTATCCACTGTTTCATCACCACCCATTTTACACTGGTAACAGATAGGTACTCGGTATCAAGACTCATTTAGAAAACAGAACAGTCTGGAAACAATATTTTTCCATACTTATCCAGTCCTTGAAATGACTAAAATCAAAGTCCATACCGTGTAGGAACTCTGTTCAAAGTACCTAACATATATGGTGTATAGAGGACACTGCAGATTGTATCCCATCATTTTAACATGCAGGTCAGGTTTCATTCCTGTTCATGTGGCTCAAATCACAATCACTTCCGAGAAGACAGTAAATACGATCGCTACAAACTGTGAGTCAAATTTATTCTGTGACCACTGATTTTCAAAATAACACCTCAACATCCTGTTTCATGTGGAAACTTGTTACATAGAAGAATTGCACATTTAAGACGTCTCTTACTTGTACATGACAGCCAGCGCGTTGATCTCCACCTCTCCGACCCATTGCTGGAAAACAGACAGTACCATTAATCTCACTGTCATCACAGCACAGAGAGCAAACAAGACAGCATCAAATATTTCACCAAAATAAAAAAGGGGTCCACGAATCATTAAAACAGTCGTACCTGTGGGTCCTGAAGCTTGTACAGATAATCCTCAAAATCGCCTTCAATGAACTGCAACGAAGGAGACACGAGTGAAACAACACAGTCAAACAAGAAAAAGTTCTTGTTTTAACTCAGAAGTTAGTCTCAAGTCTCGGCTTTGACGTCTCACATCAACTACAAGTCTTAAACGTTGCGTTTTGAATCGGAGGCTAGCGTTGCCTCTATGAAGGGCAGGTTTTTCATCCCACCTTCAGCTTTCGACGTGTTCGGACAGTCGGGTTTGTGTCAAGCGCACCTCGATCTTCATGATTTATGATGCCTCTTTTAACCTCACGCTCATTCACGCACACTTTGGTCTGTTGTGATTGTCTAGTTGGCTGCTACAATAGTCTGCTTTGGCTCATATCAGCCACTGTGACCAATGGATGAAGGAGGAAAATTCTGGTGATGTTCTATATGTTTGAGTACCGATTGCTAAAAACTACGGTGTTCAGCTGTTTTAAGAAATAATGACCTGTTTTTTAAAGATACCGGCCTTCAGCAAGAACCAATGAGCTTGAAGTGGCAATCAGAAAGTACTGAGATGCGGATAAACACATTGTTGGTTTTGGTCTTACTGAACACAACCAAACTGATCTTTTATAGAATCAAACATCAATCATCTGCTGCTACATTACTTTGTATTTCTGGCTCTAGTTTATTTATTTGTTGTTTGTTTCTCCTTCCTGTGGATAACTGCTATGATATGGACAACACATCCAGATCATTTTACAAGTAGCTTCAGTGAAGTCTGACTTCAGAAAATACTTGGTAAACCCTCGATCTGCTGGAACCACATTACCAGGCGACAGATTTTCAAGGTAGCCGCATTAACTCGAAACTTTAAGAGTGTCAAGGTGAAAGGAGGAGTCAAACGGGGGGGGGGTTTAATTAAATTGGAAAAGAGGCAAATTAAACGATCCATTTCTAAACCTGCGAGAGCTCAAAAAAAGACCACAATGCAGCAGCGTGCAGGTCTTCAGACAAAGACCTCATAATGACACCTCATGTTTGAAAACAGTCACCTTTATCCAACATTCTGGGAGATGTCCGAAAGCCCTGCTGTAGTTTAGGCGTCATGACTATTTCACTGTCATAAAAACACTAACTTTTGCTTTCAGTTCCTCCTCCTGTCATTCAGCTTCAGTTATGAAGCTTTCGGTTCAGATCCACAAAAACACAGACACAAAACCTGCTGTCTCATCCCACAGGTTCACAATCATTTCTGTTTTTTTACATTTCTCTGTAATCCTGGATCGATTACAATTTACGGCAAGATTTGCATCTCATTTTCAGCTACTTGTAACGCTGCAGATTCATAGAGAGAAGCTTAATGTACTCAGCAGCTACCACTAAAGACTTTGAATTTGTGACAAAAATAACTCATTTAGAGAAATTCTCAATATCTATGTTTTGTCATATTATCACATCCCACTGCAGACTACAAACAACAATATTATTTCATTTAGTCATGCTATGAAGAGAAAAAACAACCCTCCCCAAACCTAAATAAAACAACTTTAATGACAGTTGGTTAGGTTTAATGCTCTGACTGGGTCACTTATGGTGCACATACCGCCTCATAGCTCTCTCTGTTCTGCTTCAGGAACTCCACACATTTGGCCCGGACTTCAGTATGAAGGCTTTGGCAATGCAGCACCTAGACGGGGTCAAAGGTCAACAGTGTCAAACGCACATTAACAATTAAGGTCACACGGTCAACATGCAGACATGTACATATATAATTTCCATGATTTGTTAACCAAGTTTTTAAAACTTGTATCACTTGCTGCCTGAGCTCACGCTCCTTTAACCACACTACATTAAGAACTCAATTCTAGAAAGTGACAAATGTAAATATTTTACAGCGTAAGTTCATAAATGTTAACAGTTGGCTTTGAAACACCGCCTAAAACCTTGCTACTAAGGTTAACTTTTATCCGGCTAACATTAAGACAGTTGCTAGCCTGCACCAGCACAACAAACAGACCAAGCCCTGCTTTTCACCTGTGTTCAGTAAGCTAGTTGGAAAGTTAACGCTAGCTGTTTTTCTTCAGTTGTACCACTTTACCTGCTCGGCGACAGCCCGAAACAAGCACGACCCGTCTTTGGCAATTTTCTTCCGATGCAAACCGATTGATTTCAAGTAGTCATCCATTAATTTCTCTGCTCCTCTCTCCTCATTACTTTGCATGCTTCCGCCGCCGTCCATGCTAGCGGGGGGCTAGCAGCTAGCCGCTAAAGCTAGCTGGTTTGCTAATACCTGCGTGTTTGACGGTTAACGTTAGCGATTAAATCTTTTAGACGCCACCGGCTACAAGTTGTCAATATCGCCCCGAGTGAGTTTAAATTTCTACATCTAAGGTCTAACGAGTGTCAAATACAACACCAGTTTCTAGTTTCGTTTTCCAGGAATCCCTGCTCATGCCAGAGACTGTATTCCTGATTGTCAGAAAGTGAAACTAGTGCAGTTAACTTTAGCTGGCAGTTAGCAGGCAGGCTAACAGCTAGCAACACACCCCCTTCTTCCTCTACGGTGTCAAGTAGACAGCTACGCGTCTAGTATTTCCTGTTAATCTACCAAAATAAAAGTCTAAACAAAATAAAATTTAAAACTGTGATTTGTGTGTTTCAAAATAAAGACGTTTACCATCAAACAGAATACAATACAATTAATGGTCAAGACCTTAAATATGAAAACAACATAAATAGAGAAGATGAATGACTTACTGAATTTTATTTAATACAAAAAACTGTCACACTTTTCAAAATAAAACCCTCTCTGTCAGATGTCACAAGACCCCCGGAATATGCTATCAAAATAAAAGCTTTGCCTACTTGTAATACTTCACACACACATAAGGATAACTTAATAAAGCATGCATTTTAAAAGTAACACGTGAATTGAATGAAACCACAACTACAATCTGTTTGTTTTTCATGGTGTGTTTGACTTGCGGTACAGGACTGTCACATGCGGGAGAAGTCCCGCGAAATCCTAAGCCCCACGTGGTGGGTCAGACGAAATAACCATGTGGTCATCACACGGCAGGACACCGCCCACTGTGGGCTGGGTCAAGCTGCACCGGAAACAGGCATTCATGAAAAACAAATGGGGCAGAGGAACAGAAATTGAATGGACTGAATACAGAATAAAATGTTGCATACTGAAATAGAATAATCTATCCCCAATAATGCCTTGGACGTGTTCTAGACAGACACACAAATATACAGACTTTAGTACTAAATATGAGGGAAAAAAGAGACATCATAAATCTGTACACTGTTTTGTCTACAGGTAATTATGCAGCTCAACCTATATGAAAGCTACAGTTTCCAATAATAGACGAAAACCATTTTCCATATATTAAGTGCAAAATTGCATTCTTGTTTCCTGGAAACCCTTTAGGAAACTTATTTTATATATATATATATATATATATATATATATATATATATATATATATATATATATATAACACAGCATACAAGGATCAGTAAGGCATCACCTCTAAAATTACACACTTCCACCTTTTGCTAAATGAACGCAGGAGTAAAATACTGGTTTCTCTCAAATATTATCACAAGTATTTTAAATGTAACTGAGCGTCTGAACTGTAATTCATGTTTCAGTCCAGGTTAAATTTTGAAGAACGAGTGGATTCGTAAGAGATTATGAGACAATGGGCCCTTGGGCACTTTTCCATCTTTCTTCTGTGGTAGTTCTTCAGGTTAACATGAGCTTTGTGGAAAACAGATCCTGCACTTTAGTACTCGCTGGAGATGAAAGTTTCCCAAAGTTTCCTGGCACTACAGATCCACACGGAAACGCCTCTCCACAGACATCACACAAAATACTGTCACCAAATTACATAAGATCGGACTTGGCATTAGTAAAATCTAGTTTGTTAAAGAATCAGGAATGAAAAAAAGTGAGCCCTCGGGCCCCGGACATTTTAAAGCTCATTCAGAGGAAGAACGTCATAAGTACATTTACTCAAGTACTGTACCTAAGTACACATTTTAAGTATCTGTACTTTACTTGAGTATTTCCATTCATGACACTTTCTACATCACTTTGTAGCCTACTCCACTACATTTATCTCAGTAGATTTGAGATTTTTTATTATATATTTATTATATAATATATATATATTGCCATAGGAGAGCAACAACCCAGCAGCAGGACCGCTACCTCCGCCTTTGTGCAAGGAGGATCAGGAGGAGCACTGCCAGAGCCCTGCAAAATGACCTCCAGCAGGCCACAAATGTGCATGTGTCTGCCCAAACGGTCAGAAACAGACTCCATGAGGGTGGTATGAGGGCCCGACGTCCACAGGTGGGGGTTGTGCTTATAGCCCAACACTGTGCAGGACGTTTGGCATTTGCCAGAGAACACCAAGATTGGCAAATTCGCCACTGGCGCCCTGTGCTCTTCACAGATGAAAGCAGGTTCACACTGAGCACATGTGGCAACTCCAGACAGAGGAGTGGGGGGCCGCACAGCCCAGAACCAGAGGTAGCCTGACTGCCATTAGGTACCGAGATGAGATCCTCAGACCCCTTGTGAGAACATATGCTGGTGCGGTTGGCCCTGGGTTCCTCCTAATGCAACACAATGCTAGACCTCATGTGGCTGGAGTGTGTCAGCAGTTCCTGCAGGAGGAAGGCATTGATGCTATGGACTGGCCCGCCCGTTCCCCAGACCTGAATCCAATTGAGCACATCTGGGACATCATGTCAGCACATTCAACTATGTAAAAGGAGTATTTAATGAGATTATTTCATTCATTCAGATCTAGGATGTGTTATTTTAGTGTTCCCTTTATTTTTTTGAGCAGTGTATTTTATATATTTTATTTGAGTCTGGATAACTGTGACACATTACTCCCTTTAGCTTAAGTTTTACAAACCAAACAGTAAATAGGTTGATCAAGACCCAGCAGATTTATTCCATGACAAAACTCAAATGGGATGTTTTTCTGCATTGAGTATTTTACTTTTAATACTTTAAAGTACATTTTCCTGTTGATGCTTACTTACTTAAGTAACACTGCAGGACTTGTACTAGAGTATTTTATTTTAAAAGTGAGGTATTAGTACTTTTACATAAAATAATGGTAATAATAATAATAATAGTAGTAATACTTATTATTAAATCTCCTTATTCACTGTCTTGGTGAGAGTAGATGATCAGATTATTATGAAGCTATAGCTAGCAGCCAGTTAGCTTAGCTAAGCATGAAAACTGTAAACAAGGGGAAACAGATAGCCTCATGGTCACTAAAGATCACCAATGTTATTATAATTGATCCCGAGGGGAACACAAGTGTCTGTATAAAGTTTAAAGGCAATCCATCCAACAGTTTTTGAAATATTTAAACATCCCACATCGCTGGCGTAGCTAAAAGTTATGTTGAAGCTCAAACATTTAGAGATGTGGCGCCACCTGCTGGTGAAGTTTCTTTGTGTTCACCTACAGTATTGAGGCCTTTTTGGTTTGGATTGGATGTGCTAATTTTTAATATCACACTGAAATGAATATCAGAAGTCCACTAGATGAAGAGGACGAGCTGAATCCAGATCAGTGGCCAACACCCAATCTCTCTTTGCCTCTTTGCACTCTGCAGGACTGAAAATCAATACTGCTGTGTGTGACAGGACGAGATGGAGCAACCACAGAAAGCCGGAAACAGGAGAGAAAGGGAGGAGAGGAGAAGAGAGTAGGAGGAAGAGTTTAGCCTAACTACAGAAGGATGGAGAAAATACAGGAGGAGAGTGAAACAATGTAAATAAGAGGTTGAAGTCTTGGATGGATATCTGAATGGGGAGTAAGTATTCAGATCCTTCACTTAAAGGTCCAGTGTGTAATATTTAGGAGTACGTACGAAGGAGAAGAAGAAGAAGAACAACAACAACAACAAGTTGTAGTAGTAGTTATAATCGTCTGGTTTAGAATTAAGAAAAGATGAGAAATTTGGGCAAATGGAGGCCCACACGTATTATTTAGCACAAGAATCAATAGAGCGTGTTGACCACATGGACGAGGGTTTTTTTTCCTCCTTAAATCTTGATTCCAAAAAGAGAAATAATGTGCACATGGGACATAAAGAAGTATACAGAACTTAGATTAGTGCAAAATTATGTATTGCATGTACATATTTTGCAAACATGTCATTTGTAATGTGGTTATAAAGGATAAACTAGATTTCATTTATCTAACGCTTTTATCCAAAGCGACTTACAATTGCTATATATGTCAGAGGTCGCACGCCTCTAGCAACTAAGGGTGTTTAAGTGTTTTGCTCAGGGACACATTGGTGGATGTGTCATAGTGGGGATTAAACCCCGGTCTCTCACACCAAAGCCATGTGCCTTACCCACTGCTCCACCACCCCCCAATGTGATGTCCACTCTGGACTTGTTTGTACACTCTGATAATGCTAATCCAACACATCTTTGTAGTAGCGTCCACGTGGATTCCACATTCCAACTTAAGAGCACATGAACACACACTGAAGTCGGAAAAACCAACTTCACAACTCGGGAAATGGGACCATCCGAGAAGCACGTGAATGCACCGTGAGCCACTGGTTGCAATTCGCAGCCCTCACCACTAGATGTCACTAAAACTTACACACTGAACCTTTAAATAATCTGTTGCCTTCATAAATATATTGAACATTCAACATTGACGTGACATTTAAACTTATTAACTGTCCCTTTAACTGGCATTATTTCTGATGAAAAACTCTGTTTCTCCCTGAGGCTTTGACCTTTTGACCAAGAGAAGGAGAACTCTTCAGCTCCCATCTTCCTCCTCATCTCGTATGCACCCTCTCTTTCTTATTTTATCCTTCTGACCTCTTCTGCACCTGTTTTTCACTTCCTTCTCTCTGCTCCTCACTTTACATCTCATCTTCCTCCTTCCACTCGCCAGTTCTTTCCCCTTTCTCCTCCTCTTTTTTCTCCTTTAACACCATTTACCAAAATCTAATAATGACCTTTGTGTGCACTTGTGTGTGGGTTGGTGTTTTTTTTTTGTTGCCCTCCCTGAACCTTCACTCAGGCTGATTATTCGCCCGAGCCCGGAGCTGCTCCCAGCCAATGGACAGACTTACTGCTTGCCGTCATGGAGACCCTACAACATGCCAGGTAACCGTGGCAACCACTGAGGAGGGGACAGGACCCATGGCGATTGACACTTATCCTCCCACTCGTGTGGCGAGTGTGGTGCGTGACCTTCATCCCTGATTTCTCTTCAAAACCAGCCTCCTAAATTCTGTTTTTCTCTCCTTTCTAAGTGATGTTCAGATAGTTTCAGCTCACCGTTACATGACTCTGTAGTACTATAACGTAGTACTAGTACCAGTGAGCGGTACTGCTACTACTGCTTCACAGCTGGTGAAATCTCTGCACAAACGGGTTTCGATTTTCTTTACCACCGTAACGTGATCTTCCAGGCACGTGAGTACATTTGAGAAAAGACGAGGTGTGAGTAGAAGTGAGTCAGATGAAATTCAACTTTATTGATCATTGCAGCAGCAAAACAGTAACAGGATACAGCAGAGATAAAAATGAAATAAATTTTTTAAAAAGCAAATAATGTAAGAGGAAGACGATCTGTGGTGATCGTGGGGAGGCTTTTGTATTTCATGCTTCTTCTTGTTTTTGTTAAAATAAACGTGTAAAATGAACCAGAAATCAGCTCTCAGCACCTTTTATAGGACATTTCATATAAAACAACACGTGTGTGCAGGTTTTATTTTAGTATAGCTGCTCCGTGCAGTTTGTGGCAGTTTCAGGTTTAAGTTTGAACTGCGTTGAAATCACTTCCTGTCACTACCTGATTGTTTCCCACAGGATCAGAATTACAAGCTCTGTGCAACAATATTAAACAAGTTAATTAACAGACCAGAATAAGAAAAAACAATAAAAAATACCTGGTTTTATTAAACCTTTATTTGTTATAATGTGCAAATTGTATTCTGGGTTTACAAAGCGGTTTGAATTCACCTTCTTAGGTGTGACTTCAGTTCCACTTCCTCAGCTCTTACGCTCGCTTGAACCCAATGTTAGGTTGTTAGCGAGGAGGTTGGCAAGGTTTGGAAAATTCACTGTAGGCTTCTAATAATATGCTTTATACAGTTAAAATCAAGCAACGCGAGTAATAAATACAGAAAATTAATCACAAATCAGAGAGAACATGGCTTTACTGTTCTGTTAGCGTTTTATTTTCCCTGTAGCTTTGTGGACGTCCTTTTAACAAATGTGTCATTGTAGAAATAAGAAAAAATAAACAATTGTTATCTGAGGGAGCAAACGTTCCTGTTGTTAACAGTAAAGAGTGCAACTTCTTTGCACTTCAGCCGGCTAGCTTCAATCTCCCCTTCGCTTTAAGTTGTTTTTCTTCTTTTACAAATGAATGTGCAGCAGAGGTAACGGAGCATTCACTACAACAAAACTTTTAAAACTAGTAGCTTAACATCTGCTGACCTCCAGAGGTTTAACTTAAGTCACCCGGCTGCAGTGACGTACAGGTGGACACTGTGACATCACTTCTGACCACACCAATCAGTGAAGCTCAAGAGACGACAGCAAAACACTGCTATCCGACACATTCTCACTCCCATCTCGTCACATATGGACGCTTGGTCAAGACCCCTTGACGTCACTTTTTAACGCCCTGGGTACCCCTTTAATGTTGTTTTTGGACGTGTAGGGCTCCACAGTCAAGGTAGCAATAATAAATATGCAACGTCCAGTAAGACTTTCAAAATAAAACCAGTGGTTAACGACATGAAACGTCGCAATTTGGTTGCAGTTTAGGAAAAGGTCATGTTTTGGGTTAAAATACTTAACTTCCGTAAATTAAGTAACATTACTTAAGTAGCTTATGTAACCTACGTTACTCCACTAAAAACAATCAGTGATGACTTTTTGTTTCACACGGGAAACTAACACAAGTCTCTTGCCCACACGTCTACACCAAAGTTATAGGGCTTCCCACAGAGCGCTACAAACTGACGCCAACGGGTCTTGTCAATATGTGACGGATAGGGAGAGAGAACGGGTTGGCTTTTCAACCTGATGTTAAGTTACGCTGATTAAACTGTTGCGTTTCTGGAGCGGAAAAAGGACAGTGGCGTGTCGTGACCATCGAAGGTCATGTGTTGTCTCACGGGTCTGATGCTGCATTCAAATGACATGGGAAAGATGGTACGAATGAGCTTCAGTTAAAATAAAATACATCCCCTAACTATATTTCACAGGATAACGTAAGTAAATAATCGAGTAACTGCATCAGAAGGAGAGAATCAATGTACTAATTCTTTGTCAAACCTCCGGCTGAATGAATGTGGCCAAAAGACAAAATGTATAATATATTATATCCAGAGAATTAATTTACTGAATCATAATATCTTACGATTATGAATTACAATAAATAATGTTCTTTAAAATATATATTCTCTGGTCTCCGGCCCCGCCCACGTGAACAGGAAGTGACATCAGACCTGCTGGATGCGCTGGTAGTTTTGGATATAATAACCTGAAAGTGACTGAAACGGTTGTGGTGTTGAACTTTCTGGTTTTGTGAAGAGTGCTTAAAAAAAGGCTTAGTAATTCTAAAATGACTCTTTTTCTTTTTGTCTCAGAAAACTACATATAGTGCAACTTTAAATTAAGACATTTCAGACTCATAGGAGCCCCGCGTAGTTATGTAAACACAAATACATTATCAATATACAACACAAATATTAGAAATATCATCACTGTCCTCCAGAAACCTTGTACCTTAAGAAATCCTCAAAACTCAAAGAGTCAGCGTTTAAATGATGCTCATCACAGGAAACCTTTGGTAATCATTTTTTAAACAAATATTTATAACTTCTACGATAGTAAACTAGAATAATTTTGTGTTTGAACTGATGGTTGGATAAAACGAGCCAGTTGAAGACATCAACGTAACCCAATGATTAACTGATTAATTGAAAAATATTAATAATTAGTCGTTAGTTGCCGCCATAAAACAGATAAAAAAGATACAAAAATGTTTGTTTGGAACAAACCCTTTTTAAAAACATGTAAATCAGGATGTTAATGACCTTTTCGCTTCATCCTGATGGCATCTGCACCAACTGGTTATAAGATACTTTATCATCACTGCAAAGAAACACACATTTGAACATTTTAACAAGCTGATGAGATAACTGGATTATTTTAGCCATGTTAGCAGTGAGCCTCTTTGGACTGCTATGATGGTCGGGCAGTCGGTCCAACTCCTTGGTTCAGACTCAGATATCTCAATACCTATGAAACCTGGCAGAGACGTTCACGATCCCCTTATGATGATTTGTAATAACTTTGATGATCTCTTAATGTTTAATCTGGCGCCATCATCAGGCCAAACGTTGCAATTTATTTAACACGGTTATATGACCAAATACCTATTATCTGCTAGCATGCTAACAAGCTAAACTAGAGACGGTGTACATGGTAAACATGTTAGCATGCTGATGTTAGCATTTAGCTCAAAGCACTGCTAAGCCTCAGCTAGCACGAGCTGTAGACTTGTTTCCAGAGCAGGTCACCTTGTTTTAGGAAACACGACCCCAAAACAGAAACGTCTGCATAAATCATGGCGTTATGGAAACAGGTGAAATAATGTTTCACATCTTCTGATAAATGAGTTTGTCTTAGCAGTGATTTTCTCTACAGCTAAACAACAGAATCACAGACGACCTTTACAGCAAAGCGTCTCGTGCGTGAGAGGAGGACTTCTTAAGTGCAGGGTTTCTGGAGGACAAGAGAGACAGGCAATAAATAGGTCACACGATTAAATAGCTAAGAGTTCAGTGATTATATGACTTGGCTAAAAGCAGGCAGGAATGCAGCAAAAATCACGAGCATGATGCAAAAGTTGAATAAATTCGAAACGTTCCTTATCTGTGTGTTTTCAGTGCATTGAGCATAACAGGAGCTGATTGACATTCTCATACATAGTGTGACAGTACCTTGGATACATTACAAAGCTTTACATCCACCACTTCAAAAGTCCAGAGGATGGATAGAAGAGGAAGGAGGAAAGAGAGGAGAGGAGGAAACAAAGAGAGAAGAGGAGGGGTAAGGAGGAGAGGAGCGAAGACGATGGATAGAAGAGGAGGAGGGGAGAAGAGAGAGATCGCTGAAACAAAGAGAGGAGAGAAGAGGACAGAAGAGAGGAGAGGAGGAGGGAGGAGATAAGGGAACAGGAGACAAGGAGAGGAAAGGAAGAGAAGAGAGAAACAAAGAGAGACAAACAAGTAGAGGAAAGGAGAAAAGGAGAGGAATCGAGGAGAGGAAACGAGAGTAAGCAAAGAGAGGGGGAGAAGAGAGGAAAGGAGAGAAGGAAAGCAAAAAAGGAGAGGACACAAGGAGAGGTAATAATGATCTGTGAGGAGGATGAGAGGAAAGGAGAGAAGAGGAGAGGAGAAGAAACAGGGATGGGAGAGAAAAAGAGGAGAGGAATAGAGATGTAAGGAAACAAGGAGAGAAGAAAAGATGAGAGGAAAGAAACAAGATCAGGAGAGGAGAAGAGAGAAGGGGAGAGAAGACAAGGTCAGGAGAGGAAGACGAGGAGGAGGAGGAGAAAAGGGGGGAAAAAGCATTTACACAGGAGTCGTCAGACCAAGGTAACCGAGAAAGGAGTGTTTGGTGGATGACGACAAAGAGGAGGAGGAGGAGGAGGAAGATGGAGGAGAGCGTGGTTTCAGAGAAATGAGCGTCGTGATGGGGAGGAGAGGAGACAAATCCCTCCACCCTGCCCGGTCAGAGAGTGAGGGGTGAAGAGGAGGAAGAGAGGAGGAGGAGGGTGCAGCAGTGTGTGTGTTCGCCGGCGTGTGCAGCCGCTGTACGTGTTTGCTTGAACGCTGATTGTCTCCGTGCACGTACGACCGGTGCGTGTGCACGTCGCCTGGGTGTTTGACCTTGCAGTGGAGGCGCAGACTGTCCCTCCGCTTGGCGCTGTAGGGGCAAAGGTCGCACGTGAACGGCCGCTCCCCTGTGTGCACGCGCACGTGCTCTACCAGCTTATTGGCTGTCCGCGTCAGGTGGCCACACCGGTCGCACCGGTACTGGTTGCCTTGGCGGTGACCCTGGAAGTGAACCAACAGCTCCTGTTGCCCTGGAAACGACTCTGGCAGATGCGGCAGCGGTGCTCAGAGGCGCTGTTCTCCGGCTGGGTTGCCATAGCAACTGACGGAGCGCTGCTTGAGGCAGTGGAGGCGGCAGGAGGGGTGATGGGGCATCTGGGAGTCAGGAGAGGAGAGAGGGGTTAATACACACACCTGCCTGATCCTGCAGACTTCAATCAGGCCAAGACCACATGTTCTCCGACAGAAACGTCCCGATCAGGCTGTTTGGGTCCCGATCGATTTGGACACTACCAATAACGAACCAATAAGGTTGATTAAACTTGATCCTGACACTGAAATAACAGCTGCAGCTTGTTAAATCGTGTTTTTTACCAAATCTAAATAGCTGTTTTGGTTCAAACTACTGAGTTCATAATCTCAAATTATTGGTCTGCTCTGATCCAAATAAAAGCTGAATGAAACAGTGAGAAAGTGACTCCTGAAGCTGAAGTGATCTGATCAGCTGGATCGTTTCACCACAGAAGAAGTATAACTCTGTTGGAGTAGGATCTACAAAAACACTCCTCTTGCAGTTCTAACCCCAACCTGCACATTGAAACCAGCTTACTTTGATCATTTCAGCGCTTCCAATTGCCCAGGATGCAGTAACCTGTGTCAGAGTGATTTGTCTCGTCTGACGTCCTCCTTGTGTTTCTGACATTCTCTGCGTGTTTTGTGGTGGCAAAGTGTTTGTCGATAGACATGTTTCTTTTATTTTCGATTCATTGACTGCATAAAAGAAGTGAAGGTAGTCATCGTGACGTCACCCGTTGGTTTGTGGACTGCTGTTTTGAAGGCTCGAGTTTGGCTGATAGGGCACCGCCATGTAAATTTTTTTCAACCAGTGGCACCGGACGTGACCATATTTGGACGAGACGGCGGCGCTAATGGCCGTGTGCGGAACTAGCTAGCATGCTTAGCTAGGTGCATCTGTAATTCACGTTAACTGTCATTTTAACAAAGTTGTCAATTTAGTCTTAAAAGTAAATACACTCACCAGAGAAAATGAACGGCCAACTCCTAATACGCTTTTCAACGGCGCTGGTTAAATTTACACAGTGCCGTGGGTACGAGTCACTCTAGCCTGATTGACAGGTCACCATGGTAACGACTTGTCAATCATGGATAATCTTACCCTGAAGCATACTCTGCCTTATGGTCTATTTTCCTGTAAATAGGACCATAATTTTCTAAATTAACATTATGTTGTATTAAAGAAGACGTGAAACTAGTGATTGAGACCATAAAATCATATAACGGAGCCAAGCTTCTTTTTGCAACCAGAAGAGTCGCCCCCTGCTGGACGTTCAATAGAGTGCAGGTTAAATGGGACTTGTTGTTCGCATCAGATCGCTGACCGGAAGCTTCCCGCTTGGTTCGACTGCACATTTTGCATCAGTTGCATCGCTTTGGTAAAGAATCTGGATATTGTTTTTCACAGTACTTTTTTTTGTTGGCAAATGTGAGACGCTGATATCACACGTCTGTGACAAGTGACAAACTGACGTATGGCAACATATTTTGGGAAATGGTGATGATAGGTCAAACTTGTGGAAAAGTTGTGGTGACTGGTCAAAAATGCAAGCCGTGCTCCAACTCAATTCACAGAGATTTGTTGAATTTAATAGTTGCGATTGTGACATTTCGAAATCCTGGAGAGACTGATATGCCAGGATGTATGCAGATGATTTAATTATTTGTTCATTTAAAGACAATCAAACACACACACACACGTTTTCAGTAACTTTGACTGATGCGACCGCCACTCACTGCTGTCACATTGTTTCAATTTCAGCGATTCTGATTCTACTTATTGAAAATGGTCCTTATCGAATCTCGGTTCTGATTCACCACAGATCTTGTCAGCGCTCGGTGACATTCATCCTCTTCCTCTCTGCTCATCTTCCTCTTCATGGCTAAAGTGAAAGCAGTTTCTGTTTTAGGGGCGTCTCTGGGGACTCGTATCTAAAAAAAAAATATTGGAATAATCTGTTGACTTCATTTGTTTCCCGTCAGTATAAACGGAGAACGTCAGCTCATCTGTGTTTTGTATCTGAGTGTGGGACGTTGCTACTGTTAGCGTTAGCTGTTTCTGTAGCATCAATGTAGCTGAGATAGCGCGACTTAATGAACGTGGTGCGTTCCTTCACGCTGTGTTGAGGTAAATCCTTCGTTCATATTGGAGCAGCATTCCTCCCTCGCACCAAACATCCTTACTGCAGGTGTTGCATTTTGCTGTGTCGTTCTCTTTTTAAGGATGTTAGGTCGGCGCAGCAGGTCCTGGCAGATACGTGTAACTTGTATGGATTGTAAAATGCTCACTGCAGTTCAATCGGGAGCGCGACTCAAATATGAAAAAAGTTAGGAACCAAAGCAGATTCGAATCAAATCCACGGTTCTTGGAAATGTGGTAAAAGTTCCAGTTTAAAACCGGTTCTCGATACCCAAGCCTACTTACTGTCACACTGTCATGACTTACAGGGACACTTGAATGGGATGGGGCCATTGTTTGTGTTAGCAGTAAACACAATACGACACGTTACAATGTGTGCTGTGAAAAGTATTGTTCCACAGCGTGATGAGGAGTTACACACTGCTGGTAAAAATTAAAACAAATGTGCCATGGCAAGAAATCCCTGGAAGAAGCGTTAAATCTTATAAAACATTTTGTTTTCTCAGTTAAATTCATGTTAATGGGGCTTTATTGGCATGGGAAACAGACATTACCAAATGTCTGCAAGTGGGAAATAAAAACATGTACATAGACAGAAGTATTAGACAGTCAGCGTTTTCATTTATAAACATTTATTTGAAGCCAAGAGTCTGAGTGAAATATATCCGCATGGCATGATTTTAGCTCATGTAGACACATCACTATCCGTATGTCTGTCTGCAGCTACATGGCAAGAAACTCAGAACAGAAATACCAAAAGATGAGTTACATAGTTGTTCTTTTTTTATTGTAAAATGAGTACTTGTTAGTTAAATCTGAGATCATGAGATTTAAATCTTTTTTTTTAATGTTATGAAATTAAAGTAGTATTTTAGAGAAAAAATACCTTTTCATTATTAATTCAAGAGTCAACAATTCAAAAGTAAAACAGTCATAATTTTTTGAGATTTAAGTCAAACATTGATCAAAAACAGTATTATAACTAAATATTCACTGTGCATAAATATTAGATGTTTTTTTTCTAAAGATTACAACTTTTTTACAAGATTTTGTCTTTTTCTGAAAATTTTATTTTATATTTCTAATTTTATTTTCCTTAGAAATCTTAATTTTTCAGTGGTGCTAAAAGTCACAGCACTCAATACATAATTTAATGCATGTTGGTTACAGCTTTTTAAGAACTGAACTGAAGAGATCGCTATCAAAAATATTTGTTTATGTTGAAAAACATTTAAAGTGAGCCCACCTCACATCTCCGCTGGCTCCCGTGTTCCCATTCAAGTGCGTGCTGGCGTGAGCCCTCATCTCTGCCTCCTGATTGGTCGAGTGGTCGCACACGCTGCAGTGCAGCGAGAAGGAGCCGTGCTCCCATTGGCGGTGTTCTGTCATGTGACTGTGGAAAAGGGCACGCCTGTCCGTCTCAAAACCGCACACATGACACCTGGAGGTGGAGAGGCAGGTTATTAGGTGTTGCAGCAGAAGATATTTGATCGACAGAGATGTTGTGTACAACTGCTACTACTTCCATCTTTTACTGCTTAGTAAAAACAAATAAAATAAAACACAATTGACTGAAAATCCAGGCTTTTCAACAGCACGTCATATATCTAGCAGGCATGTGATTGGCTAAGGACAAAAAAGCAGAGGATGGCGTGGTGCGTGCTGTGGGGGGAGCGCGTGGTCGTGGGGTCTGGGGGAATTTGATGTTAGCTTTACATTTTAACATAAGTTTATACAATTATCATTACAATATTAAAAAGTTTTTCACTCAGACATTAACAAGAAAAAAAGTGAAACAATTGAAGAAAGTGAGCACCCTTCACATTTTTGTAGAGCTGCAATGATTTTGATAAAACTAACACCTTTATATTTACAGCATGTGCTACTTTGCACCTGAATAATTTGACAGGATTTAGTATTGATAACTGTGTGAAACTATCTTATTATTTTTAGTGTAAATAAGAGTCAACCATCTTTTTAGGATCTATCTATGTTTAATAACTATTATTCTATCATAATCTTATTTTTAACACTTTATTCTATGTATATGTGACACATGTAACCCAATGGAGATGCTTTGCTGTTGTTTATTTTATACAATGACAATAAAGATAATTGACTAGTTGATTTGTGTAATTTTTAAGTAAAAAAAGTCCTTGAAAAGTTTCTCTGATTCCAGTTTCTTAATTGTGAATATATTTTGGTTTCGTTACTCCGCTATGACGGTAAAGTGAATATCTTTGAGTTGTGGACATTTGAGGACGTCATCTTGGGATTTTCACTGATCAACATTTTTCAGCATTTTCTGACATTTTATTGAAAAAAACAACTAATCGATTAATCGAGAAACTACAGCTGGAAAATAAAACAATAATGATCATTATCGCAATATCATTTTCCACAACAACAATATAACAATAATCAAAAAATGTTTCATTTAACTCATTTGAATCACAAACTAATCAGAACAGATATTTCTGTTGTTGAGGAAAAGGGACTGAAAAAAGATTTGACTTGATTTTACTCATGCATATTTGTTGAAAAAAGGTTTTTACTCTCTTTATTTTGAATGTTCTACCTCAGATTTGGGAAGCAAGAAGAGTTTAAACCACAGTTCACTCAGGAGCCTTTAAACTTAAAAGAAATACTGATTTGACATTTATCGAGATATTTATCAATCATCAAATCAAATAATATTATCATTTTTATTTTATTTTATAGATAACACTTTTGGCCACATTGCCCAGCCCTACGTGAAAATAAGTGACAGATTAATCAACAATGAAAATAATCCCTACATTTTTGTGTGCCATAAAAAAAAAAAAAATCACAAAATAACATGTGTTAAACAGCTGTAGGGGGTTATCATTAGCACTGTGTCTTTACCTTATCCACACTCTTATTGGCCTGTTCTTTATACTCGCTATTTTGACAGGGTTAGAATTTATTTAGATTTTAAATAATATGTTTTTTTAGAGCAGCTCCAGCAAAGTCACTATATAAACTCAACAATAACAAATCTAAAATGTGAGTAAAATAATATTCCTGATTTCAAAATACTGAGAGAAGTTTAGAAAGAATGAAGAACTCAGACAGTCGTCACTTCTTCAAAGGCCTGTTTGATGATTTTAGGGTTATGGTTTGGGTCAGAGACCAGGGAATCCAGTACGGTCCTCATAAGCATAGTGGTACAAACGTGTGTGTTTGTGTTACCTGTAGAAGTAAGAGCAACCTGTGGTTTGATCTCTGCTGAGGCTGCTTTGGGTTTCTGTGAGAATAAAAAAAAAGAAAGAGAGTTGTTCATGAAATAAATCTTCCGTTGCCACATCTTTCTTTATTTTTTTTAATGTGCACTCCAAAGTCTACTAATGATGTGTACCCCCGGAAGTTATTATTGGTAAACTTCTCTGTGACTGTCTGCTGCGAGTGTGTGTGTTTAGTCAGACTACCTTTATTATAAACCCAAAGGGCAATCTGGTGGCTGCACACATCCATAACACAGACACTGAAAGACAATCATTAAAAAGTAATAATAATAACAATAAGGCTGCATTAAAAACACTGCAGGCAAACTAAACGCCCCAAAAGTGCTCATTTAGTGATGTCAGTGCAGCGGGTATGAAAATGTTTTTGAGGCAGCCTGTGGCAGCTACCTAAAGGAAGAAAGTGGAATCAGAGTTATACAGAGGGTGATAATTATTTCCAAATAATATAATGAGCTCAGATGACCTCCTCTGTCTGAGCAGAGGACACGCTTAGGGCTCCGACCAAAGATTTTGGCTCAATATTTGGCAACGTCATCCAGCAAGGCAATAAAATGCGTAAGTAAGCTCACAGTCATGGTACTTTGTACCGTGAACATCATATTTCTACTATCCAAGGAGGGTTAAATCAAGGGCATCTGGACTTGATTAATCGAACCAAGTCCAGATGCCCTTGATTTAACCCTCCTTGGATCACTGTGACCTGGATAAACGGAGAATCCTCACAGATATATTTCTGTTTACCTAGCGATCGTTTAAAGAATAATAATTTTCAGTTGTAAAATCATGCGTCAGAGGATTATTAAACTGCTCGCGCAGCCTTCTGGTGTCTAATAAACCTTCAAATTATTATTATGTCTCACCAGAGCCTGCAAACTAATGCAGCCACTTGTGCTTCCTGTAGCTAACAGTCATGCTGGATTTCGCCAGGTGAAATGTACCGGTGTGTAGAAAAGCAGAAGGGGAACAGGAAACAGCGTAGGTAGGGATGTAAACATGAACTGCGGTTACTTTTTGTTAACCTGGGTCACTGTCTAGGACTCACTGCAGCCTCGCGGAGCCTCTTCTTCTCTGCTTGCTGCTTGGAATATTTTTGGCATGCAGTCATAAAGCAAGATCATAAAAAATCAATATTTCCTGAATGAGAGGTCAGTCCCACGCCCTCTCTCACACACGCTGAACACTGAAGAGCCTCGCAATTTCACATGTCACAGTTAAATCTGTTTGAACTCTGGAGGTTAGTCAGTTCACGACTAATAACCTCCGTTTAAATTCAGTTCAAAATTGATTGGTAGACAAAATTAGGGGTCGGCCAATAATCGGTCTGGCCGATTATCGGCGCTGATATTCAGCATTCTTCCAATAATCTGCATAGGTCATTTTAAAAACAGATAGGCGAAATAATTAATTAATAAAAAAATTGGCTGTGATACAGCCGCCTCTCTCTGTCTGTACTCACCACAGAACTAGCTGATTGGTTACAAGTCACGAGCAATAGCCTATCAACACTGACTAGTGTGTGGAAGCAGCCAATAGAACGAGCCATCATGCTGCAGCCCCTCCCCTCCTCTCTCAACAGAGCTCCGCATACACATGCGGGGTGAAGTAAGCAGAGATCAGTGTATATTACACAAGTTGACCATAACTACCCCCGTTATTGTAAGTAAGTGCAGCAAAACCAGCAGTACTAGTAAAAGGCTGATACTGCATCAGTACGACAAGCAGGAACGTGCACAGAGCGATATTTAATCTGCTCTGTCTCATCCACCGCAGCTGTGTTTTGGTTTTACACATGTGCTATCTCGGCTAATATCTAGTTTGTCATAAACAAGGTAAGACGAAATCTCTCTGTCTGTAGCCTGTTCAGCTGAGATGCTACGTACCTTAAAATTTTTCCTTGTAAACTCAGCTGCTTGTTGAGAGAAACCAGGTCCTCTCTACAGCAGCAGCAGAGGGAGGAGGAGGACTGCCGTCTTCAAACTAAACTGTATTTTGATGTCAGGAATATAGTTTATTTAACATGTTCCATTTGTTTCCAGTGACTATATGGTGACTTTGCTGCTCTGAAAACAGTTATAATAAAATATTAAATTTGATTACTGTTCTGAATCTATTCTTTTTTAAATAACATATTTTTTAAAGGCATTTATTTCATAATGAAAATCCTATAAGAGTACAGATCAAATAAATAGTATCAATAAAATCCTAACAATATAAAATAAATACAATATAAATGGCAGCCAGTAAAGTCAAAGTTTATGATAATTTATCACTCATAGTTAAGTCCATCTCATCAATTCATTTAATTTACTATTTATAAAGATTAAACATGACAATTAACTGTTATTTTTAACAGTAATTAATTGTTATTTTTAACAAAGATTTGTGTTGGAGTTTGTATTGTTTTTCACACCAAGATTAAAAAATTTTCAGCAAATGTCGCTTCCAAATATCGTTCATCGAGCTAATTGGTTACTAATAATCGGTATCGGGATCGGCCCGGAAAAAAAACATATCAGTCGACCCCTATACGAAATCCGTTCTGACTGCACCACAAGGTTTTTCTATCTGAACACCAAATATTGCATGTGACGTAAGAACCCTACAGTAAGACATCATCACTAATAATTTCATCATTTGCATCATCAAGGTTATCCATATTGTACTGTGTCCCTCCTCTGCTGCTCTGCCTGAGCTTGCTTGTTCCTGTTAAAAAGACCTTATAAATAAAAAACTTACTTACATACATCATCATTTTTATTTATTGACTACATTTTGTATTATTAATCTGAATCTGCAACGTAACAAAATATATCAAATAAATGTAGTGCAGTAAAAAGTACAGTATTGATATGATAGACCAATAAATCAGGCCTATTATCTGGCATTTTGAGATAATCATCACTCACAAGGCCGACAAACAAAAAATGTCTCTGCAGGCAGCCTTGTCAGTGTGACCTTGAGAGTTTTGGGAAGGTGGTGTAAAAAGTTAATTTGGAGTCCGAAACATCCTCAGTCACCATAATCGTTTCCTAAATGACAACTAACCATCCATCCATCCTCAGCCGATCGCAGGGGCAACAGCTCAGGGAACCCTAAACCTCCCTTTCCCGAGCCACATTAACCAGCTCTGATTGGGGGATCCCAAGGCGTTCCCGGGCCAGTGTGGAGATATAATCTCTCCACTGAGTCCTGGGTCTTCACCGAGCCCTCCTCCCAGCTGGACGTGCCCAGGGGGCATCCTTGCTAGATTCTCGAACCACCTCAAGTGGATCCCTTTGACACAAAGAAGTCGAAAGGATCCAGTTGAGTTCTGAGTTCCTCACAGACGACTCGGCTTCTCACCCTATCTCTAAGGGAGACGCCAGCCACCTTCCTGGGGAAACCCATTTTGGGTGCTTGTACCCGCGATCTAGTTTTTTCTGACATGACCCAGCCTTCATGACCTTAGCAGCCACGAAATTTCTATTTTTATCACAATGGCGCAGCAGAGCAAATGCAAAACCGCCCCCACTGCTCCGATTCTCTGGCCAATCTCCGCTCCATTGTCCCCTCAGTCACAAACAAGACCGCGAGCTACTTGAACTCTCTCACTTGGAGTAAGGACTCATTCCCTAAATGACAGCAGATCTAATCTAAAACCATTACTGGCTAGCATTAAATATATATTGTTATACTGTAGAGAATAACGCAGCTGAATGACGTCACTTCTGACAAACTGTACCCCACTCGTCCGTTATGAAATCTTCAGCAGAACCCAATCTGTGTTTCTCTTTCACTCATTAATAAAGCTTCCATCTAAAACAACACATTACTTTGAGATAACATGTATATTTGAATGTATACTCTAGGGATAACAGAATTACACATGACTTCTCTTTGTTTTGGTTTGCTCCCTAAATATCTGCCATTGAAAAAAACAAAAATGTCGAGAAGTGAAAGTCTCAAGTAGCAGAAAATGGAAAAGTGCAAAAACCTCAAAATTGTACTTATATGCAGCACTTTGGGCCAATGTACTTTGTTACTTTCCACCACTGGGCGTCACACTACCCCAAAATGAAAGTGATAATTAATCTGAATGATGGATAGTTGATCGTAGATTAATCCTGTTTTAAAAAGGCTGTTCTCGTCTGTGACATCATGCCCTGCTACTCACTGTAATTTCAATTAGATCAGAGCTTTGGTGGAAACGTGCTTTAATCCTTCCACTCTGACTGACAGTGTCATTTCTCATTAATGCCTATAACACTGTGATTGGCAAGCGAACGCATCAACGATGAGCACAACCTTGACTCAGTACGTGATTACAAAAACACTCCCATGAGACAGCGATCAACACTCAAAGATCTACGCCTCCTCGAGCAAAACAGCTTGTTTCTCACACACGAGCTCTGTATTTTTATCTAAGCACCGTGATGGTGTCTAATGCAGCTACTCACACCACCTACTGTATCTGTGTGTGTCTGTGTGTCTGTGTGTGTGCAGTATATTACCATGTGGAGGATCCTGGGAGCTCAGAAGCGATGAAGAGTCCACATTCACCTTCAAAACAGGACTACAGCAAGGGTAACACACACACACACACACACACACACACACAGTCGTGCACACGTATAGTCAAAACATAGCAGGCCAGAGGTCAAAGTGTCCACGTGGGATCATCGACTGATGCTGTGAAGTGTGATGTTACCTGCTTCTGATGGGCGGAGTCGTCCTCTCCCCCAGCCGACTGTTGGATTTACTGACCCTCTCTGCAGAAACACAGATCAGAGTTCATTCAGATCCATCAAACACAAACTCATTCATGTGTATTTATTGTGTTATTAAAAACTGGATCTGTATCAGAAACAAAAGCAACATTTTATTTATTTTAAAACATGAACATGATACTAAAACGAATAAATAACTTAAACAGGTTCTTTTTGTGACTTGATAGGTGAACAGGAAGTGAGAGGAGCTACATCTTCTTTTGAATTGCTGCCGAAGTTCTTTTTAAAACCTCTTTTAAGCATTTTTATTAACCTTATTCATCTTGCCTTAATTTGTCTTCATGTGTGTACGCAGGTGGTTTATTTATATATGAAATAGATTGAATGCATATTTTTTTTAGCCTTGTAAAGCACTTATTAATCTCTGCTTTTGATAACTACTATATAAATAAATATTATTATCATTATTATTATTATCATCATTATTATTATGAACATAGAATGACAAAAGGTCCCGTGTCAGACTCAAACCAGAAACGTGATTATAGGGTCGGTGTCTTAAACCCGTAGACCAGGATGCCACTTAAAAGGAAATGTTCACATTTTTCAAGTGTGTCTTAAAACAACAGTCAGGTGCCCACGTGAACACTGTACACAAAATCTACAGTCCTCCTTACATGCAAACGTTTTTGTGAAGTTAATATGAAGCTTCTTAAATATTATACTATATATACTGTTTTTTATCCTCTATGGCAGTAACCTGAATCTCTTTGGGTTGTAGACAAAACAAGATGTTAGAGGACTTCCATCTTGGGCTTTGGGAAACACTGATCAACATTTTTCACCAACTGTCTGACATTTTATGGATCAAACAACTTGTCGATTAGAAAATAATCGCTAGTTTGCTGCAGCCCTAGTTTTAAGACGCACTTGAAAATTGTAATATTATAATTTAACAGCTTTGATGACTGTTCTTTCAAAGGAATATTATGAATTGTAGTCTATAAATGTGGTCATGAGGGTAGTTTCAATCTCTCAGACTGTCACTATCCAGGGCTTAAAGGCGTTTTTGTATTCGACAATATATAAATATGTCTGGAAAATATTCTTGCATATTCTTTAACTGTCTCGTATTAGGTGTGTGTGAAGCGCCCGAAAGAAATGGGACTGGCACTTCCTGGCGACGTGGACACTCATTGGTTATTGTAGGCCGTGGACAGGGCATAGAAGTTTCTATTGGGTCAATTAAGGTGTCACTCACAAGGTCAACATGTGGTGTAGACGTGTTTTTTGTTTACATCCTAGCTGTAGTTAGGCTAATATAAAGCGACGCAATAGCAGTCGATGTGTATTCATTGACATAATAATGCTTTTTGGACTAAATATTTTACTGGATTGGATCGTCTGGACCTTTGCTAACGTAACAATTTGCCATTTTTGTCGGAATGTAATCCGCCGTTGGAGTATTATGGAGTACGGCTTCACAGATAAGTGAAGCCGTACTCCATAATTGATAATATGCAGTGCTTGAAGTGGGCCACCAGTAAGTTACTTCTACATTTTAGTCGTCCCGGGACTTTTCTTGCGCACCGGTGGGCTCTATGTGGCGCTCATCTGTTCCCATTCTCGCCTGTTTGCTAATCTCTGTCGGCGGAGACGGAGCAGGTGGAAGCTCGGTGCCTTTCATGCAGCCGTGAGCTCCCATGTGAACGGGGAGTACCAGCAGGGCTGGGCAATAAAACAACAATAATAATAATTATTGCAACATAATTTTCCTCAATAACAATATAACAAATGTTTATGTGTTTGATTTAATTCATTTGAATCACGCACAAATCAGCACTTTACCTTGTTGAGGAAAAGGGACTGAAAAAATATTACTTAGTTGAAATTTACTTGACCATAATTTAAGTTTTGCACGTTTTACCTCAGATTTGTTAAGTGATCCCAGTGTTTCCCAGAGAATGACAGTGTAACTGTGGCACCAGATAGAAACAACGTGCTAACCTCGACAACCCAGCTGTATTCTAACGTTAACTTAGCTTTCCTTATTAGCTCCTTAATTACGTGCTTGCTAATAACTTTTTTTAAGCTAGGCGTCCCACAGCGTTGTGTGGGACAGATTTGTGCAGCGGTGTTCATGAGGGAGAGAGAGGGGGATGAGCGAGAGGATGTGCTCAATCAAATATCATTTTAAATAGGCCTAGTAAAAAATTAAGTGTTTGTTCTGACCATAAAAATAGTTTAAAACCACAATTAACTATCTGGTTTCTTCAGCTTTCACTCGGGAGCAAAAATCTGCCTTATAATGATTTGACATTTTCCTAAGAATAATCAATATTGAATGATGTGAAATGTTTTATTGTGGTAACATTTTCAGCCATATTGCCCAGCACCTATATTTTCCACTTCAAGCACTGATTATAGATGGTGGCAGAAAATGTTACCAAAATGCAGGAAATGAACTGTTTAATGCTCAAAATCAAAATCAAGACCCCCCTTCATATATTTACACATGTTTTATCAAACCAGTGTACAATTATCTTCTTGTCTTTTTCTTGTGAACCCAGAATTGTGTTTCTTCATGTTTCGTGAGCTAAGTGTATGTCAGAACCCTAATCTGAGTCCCTATGTCCCCGTCAGTTTTCAATACAAAGTTACGCTCTTGCCCGCTATCCTCCATCTTTCGTAAACCCCCCGAACACATTTGAGGCACAGAAAAATTTCTTGCTTTAAGCCCTGACTATCACTATATAAACACTGTCAGTAAAAGGCGTCTTTGTGCTGCGGCAAGTTGTTGTATTGTGCTTACTGAAGTTTGAAGAAGAAGTATAAATCCATTAGGGAATCATTTTCCTTCTCCTGGACAGAGACCAGAGAGGGGGAAATCCTCTCCACCCTGCCAGCAAATCACCCTCCTGTCTCACATGTCCTCCACACTGTGTTTTGGCAAAAAACTGAATCTGAATCAGTGAAAGTGAATCAGGAGCGTGAGAAGATGTGTTTGTGTGTTACCTGACAGCTGGTGCAGCAGCGTGGACGCTAGGTTCACGGACATGTCCTGCCACAGCACGGCTCTGAGGCACTGGTCGGCCATCTTGGCTCCAGAGGTGAACTGATCTTCCATCTTGGCTCCAAAGAAGAGCTGCTCTTCTGTCTTCACTCCTGAGAAAACGTGGTCTGCCATCTTGGCTCCAGGGAGAAGCCAGTTCTCCTTTTTGGTCCCTAAGAGAAGGGGTTTTTCGAGCTTAGCTCCTGCAGGAAACTGGTCCTCCATCTTGACTCCAGAGAGAATCTTGTTGCTCATCTTGGCAGCAGAGACAGGCTGCTCTGCAATATTTGCTCTAAAGAGAAGCTGGTCCGCCATCTTGGTTGCGGTGGCGCCATGATCCTCCATTTTCACTCTGAACTGAAAGTTGTTGGCCCCAGAGACAACGCTGTCCGCTGTCTTAGAGCCAGGCTGGCAGCCTCCAGTATAAAATCTGTCTTCTATTTTAAGGCTGTGGAGACACTGGTCTGCCATTTTGGCTCCGAGGTGCAACTGCTCTGCCATCTTGTTGCCACTGAGACCCTGGTGTTCTGTTTTTATGCTGAAGAGATGCCGGCTCGCCACCTTAGGGGAAGGTGGGGTTATCTCTTTTGTGACTGGTCGATTATGGACAAGGTCAGAGACAACCAATGTGTCGACCTCCATTGGCTCTTCTTCTTCTTTGACCTTCACCACATGGCTGTTCACCTCCTGGCGTTCTGTGATTGGTGGAAAATCTGTCAGTGTGTTTATTCACCTGCTGTCAGAGATGTAATATATAATTAATACTCAATTCACAATGCAATTTAAAGTTTAAAGTATAGAGTCTTCTTTTGGTTTTGGCCTGTTAGGTGGACAAATTAAGATATTTGAAGACATTACCTTGAGCTCTGAGAACTTGTGATGGGCCGTTAAATTACTGAGACAAATAATCAACAGATCAATCATTAATTTAACTAATTGTCAGTTGCAGCCCTAGATGGAAGGTCACAACATTGTGGTGTCTAATTTTTGTATTCTTACACAATAATAACTATTTTATTACATCTGAATATAGCAGAGTAACCGTAATAAAAACTAATTTCAACACAGCATTGTAGATGGTGTTATAAATAAAATCCTTCTTTATGGTATGCAATTTTATTTTGTGATGTAAATTTGGAAAATGGAAAATCAGCTCAGAAACTGTTTATGGATAACCAGCAAATCAAGGCACTTTATCACTTGGATGAAAAGTTATATACATATCAGATAGTGCCATAAAGAAATCCTGCTCAATGATTTGCAACATTGCTTACAATAGCCCAATACAACCAGAATTATTAAGGGGATAAACTGTATTACAAATTCTTCTCACAGTAAAGGTGTATAATTAAACACACTAACCAACATCACTAATATTGATTTAAATGCACTGTATGTAATTTTTGCTAGAGGTCCCTCACACCAACACAATAAGGAAAGACATCATGAAGACGTCATAAAGTAGGGAGTGGTTGTTTTTACCCCAATGCTCTCAGCTTCTCCCGGAAATGACGCTACTGACAGGTAACCAAATGAAACGCACCGTTACTGTGATTAAAATGACATATTTCTCTGGGTTTGAAAATTGTACTTTAACATTTGGAATAATGTTGAAGTACACAGCTCAACAAAATATATAACATAGATCTGGTTGTTATCAGACATTTTAACATGGAAAAGTTACATATTGTACCTTTAAATACAGCTTGTTAACCAGCACGATTTCATTCACGATAAACTGACCACTGGTGTCACCTACAGCGTTACATAAACACCCAGCTGTACCTGCCAGCTTCCTCAGCATGTCTGAAGCCAGTGTGTCCGTGGCAGCTGTGCCATCAGGTGTGTGTGACAGGCACGGAGGCTCAGGACTCGCCCCGGGGCCGTCCGGTGAGAGAGCCAGGCCGGGCTCGTCCTGCTGCCCACCGCGTACCTCCGGCAGGGCCTCACGTCTCTGCGGCTCCGCCTCCGCTTGCCTCCCAGGAAGCACCTGGGCCTTCTGGGTGGCCTCTGATATGAGAGAGAGAGAGAGAGAGAGAGAGAGAGAGAGAGAGAGAGAGGGAGCCAGAGAGAGTGAGAGGGAGGGAGAGTGGGAATCGAGCTGTGTGAGTGTGATTTGATTCAAGTTAACTGTAAATAGATTACAGTAGAGTTCACATTACAGCGTGATAACTGCACTCAGCTCACCATGAGAGCACAGGTTTGCACACTACATGGCCAAAAGTATATGGACACCTGAATATTACTCCCATATGTGATTGTTGAACAAAACTATGAGCATTAATCCACTACTAAAACCTCCGCTCTTCTGCTTTCAGGTTTTCCACCAGATGTTTGAACCAGGCTGCAACAATTATTTTCATTGTCAACTAATCTGTCGATTAAGTTGTTTGGTCTATAAAACGTCAGAAAAATGTGAAATATGTTGAGCAGTGTTTCCCAAAGCCCAAGATTACGTCCTCGAATGTCTTGTTTTGTCCACAACTCAAAGACTTTCAGTTTACTGTCATAGAGAAGTAAAGAAAAATATTCACATTCAAGAAGCTGAAAATGACTCAAACCCATTAATCGCTCATTGCGGCACTAATGGCTTCAGGAATTTGCTCCCATTCAGCCACATGAGCATTAGTGATGATGTTGGGTGAATTTCATCTCATAGCAGAGTAAAAATAGCATTCACATCTACATCCAAGTAGTAATTACAACTAGGAAACTTGATGTGTACGGTCTGGCTCGCAGTCGCCATTAAAGTTTACCCCAAAGGTGTCGGTTGGGGTTGAGGTCAGGGCTCTGGGCCCAACAGGGAATTTTAATTTTGAAACAGGAATGGGACAAACACAAAGTGTTGACACAAAGTTCTAAGCACACTATTACCTAAAATATCATTGTATACTATAACATAAAGATTTGGCTTCACTGTAACAAAGGCACCCAAACCAGAAAAAAAACAGTCGCTGTCCACAAACTTTTGGCAATATTGTGAAAACTAACAATTATTTTCATTATCAATGAATGCGTTGATTAATGGTTTGGTTAATCAATTAAATGTTTAGTCCTTTGAATGTCAAATAATAGGCAAATGATCACATACTGTCTGTAAGAATGACTTTGCTTGACATTTTTGCTTAATAACTGACATAAACTGTTAATCAATTACATATGTTATTGATAAATTTTCTGTCAATTTACTATTTCATTAATCGACTATTCTTGACTACAGAACTGTATGCTGTATGCTATATGTGCACATGTACGTATGTAGGAGCAAATATGTGCTCATGAATGTGTCTGTGTGTTTGTGCTACCTGACAGCCGGATGAGGAGGTCGGACGCCATCTTGGTGCTGACATCAGGGCTGAAGAGAGAGGTGGCTGCTGGGAAGGGACTCGAACCTGTGGCGTGTGCATCCGGTGTGTGTTCAGCGTGTGTGTCGGGCACATTCAGCGAGCGAGCGCCATCACTGGTGTTTGTCTTTGTGTGTGTGTTTGCAGGGTGTGTGTGTCGTTTGGCTGCATCAGAGGGAGGCTGCAACACACTCGACCCACGCTTCATTTTCCAGTGTGTGTGTGTGTGTGTGTGTGTGTGAAAGGAGAGGGAGTCAAAACTCAGAAGAGAGGAGGGCAAGAGAGAAGGAAGAGGAGGAAGAAGAGGAGGAGGAAGGCAGTGTTGCTAAAATAAGACGACTGTTTTTTAACATATGGAAGTGAGGAGAGCATGATAGAGAGAAAAAAAAGGGGAGATCGAGGTAAAGGAGAAACTGGAGAGAGAGAGAGAGAGCACGAGGGAGGATCTGCTGTTCAGACTGAGCTGTTGCTGCCTCTCATTGACCTGAAAGAGAGAGAAAGAGACGGATGGAGGGAAAGGAGGTGAACGAGGAGGAGAGGGAGGAAAGAAGATGGATTGAGGGAGGAAGAGAGAGAAAAAGAGACAGAAACAGCAAAGGACGAAGGGCATTGGGACAGAAGAGGATGGAGACAGAGGGAGAGATGAAGGAAGGAGAAGAAGAAGAAAAGGAAAATGAACAAAGTGAATCTGTGAATTAATAAATTATTGAATGGATATGGCCCAATAATAAGGGGATAAATCAGTCCTGTTATCGTCATGGTAACAGACCCTACTGTGTTGTCTCCTGACCTGACCTTCACCATACAAACAATCATCAATTATGATCAATAATCATCAATAACCACTTCCACCTGCCACCAGCTGTTATTCGTGATCACTTCTTGCACTGCCACCGAAATACAAAAAAAGACTACGTAACACATAAACCATCCTAAAATGTATATAATTTAAAGGGTAAAAATTATATTATGACATTATTGTTGAATAGGAAAAAGCACAGCCACCTCATCAAAAGGCAACAAATAAAGTATTGGTAATTTAATATTCTATTTCTGCTATTGTATTTTAAATGTACTGTATATTTAAAAAAATATTTATAAAGAAAAAAAGTAAAAAAAATATGAAACAAATATTTCCCATATTAAGCAGGTTGAGTTTATAGAATATAAAACTAAAATTAAATTAAATAAATATGTAGAGCATCCAAAAATGTTTACATTTTAGCCTCATATTGTTACATTAGGACAAATAAATAATGAATTTACTAATTAATTAATTTAAATAAGTGATCAACAAAATAAAATGTGAAAAATATAAAAAGAAAAATTAAATCAACATATTAAAAATAGTTAATTTATTTGTTGGCCTCCATTTGTTCATGGGAAAATCGAAATATTTCATAATTTTTTTTATTAATTAAATTTTTAAAATGTATTAAATCTAATTTTTTAAATTAAATAATATTAACCACAGCCGGTTCATCGCCCCGGTTCACTCGATACCCTCGTCGACCCCGTTTTGTTCAGCCTCCTGCCTCCGTCTCTAGGCGACACGGGTACGGGGCGCCGCTGCTGCCGTCTCATCCGCATCCGACAGGAGAGCGTGAATGACCGGGCACCAGTTTTCTCCACAACCCCCCCTCCCTCCGCTCCCCGCGGTGTCGCTCGGTGTCAAAACCCCCGGAGCCCCACCGTTAGCTAGTTATCTCTCCCTCCCCCTGCAACATGGCTGAACAACACTCAGACTCCCCGACACACCGAGTCAGAAAGTCATTTCCCGGCGTGCGGTGGCGGTTGGCTCTTTAGTGACGCTTACCCGCAAATTCAGAAATTTTTAACGTATTTTTCCCTCCTCCAGTGACCGGGAACGAGGGCAGGTGTCAAGAGCCCAGTCGTTACCCCGCACTCCCCCCCCCCCCCCCCCCCTCTCCGCCGTCCCTCTCGCTCTCCCGCAACATGGCTGAACGGTAACCCGACCTCACGAGACCTCAAAAGTCATTTTCATGGGTCAGTTAGCATCGATAACCGGCCATTGCTAGCACTAACCCGCCCCGGGACTGACAAATAGCTCCTAGCTCATCTTTCCTCCGTGACTTACCGGTACCAGGAGGGCAGGTGGCGTCGGTGGCGGTGGTGGTGCAGTTCGGGGCATAGCCTATATATAGACTATACATTTCTTCCACGTTAAACTCCCTTCCTTTTCTCCTTCTTTTGTCACATTCTCCTCTCGGGTTTCTCCCTCAGTTTCCTCATTCACGGTGTGGAGAAAAATTAAACGGTGAGGAGATGGTCCGTTTCTTCCCCGTACCCGAGGATGACGGGTCGGTCACCGAGCAGGGCAGATGGAGGTTTCCGCCTCCTCTCTCTCTCTCTCTCTCTCTCTCTCTCTCTCTCTCTTTCTGTGTGTGCGTGTGTGTGAAAGAGAGGGATGCAGTGTGTGTCTCTGTCCACGCGCCGGATCATAGCACAAGGGCAGGGACACGCGTGAACCCGTGCGCACGCGCCCATACTCGCGCTTAAACCCGGCAGATACATTCAGTTTAGTACAGTAGAAACCATAAAGATGTACTGTTCTGGTAAGACGGCTACATAAATGTTGGTAATAGTATATTATATAGTAGTACCAGCAATAGCAGCAACCGAGTAGAAGAAGTAGTGTTAGTGGAGTAATACTCGTTTTAGTGGTTGTAACAGTAGACGCAATAATGGTTTTAGTGTTGGCTAGTACCAGCTGTAGTACAATCAATTGAGGGTGTAATACCAGAAGTAGTAGCTGATGGAGTAGTAGTACAGCAGTAGCACCACAAATAATGGGTGTAATATCAGTAGAGGTTGTAGTTGTAGTAGCAGTTGTAGTATGTAGTAGAACATGCAACAGTAGAAGTAATAATATTGACAAACTTTTACTTCAGATAGTAGAGGTAAAAGTGTTGATGGTAGTAGTAACGTTAGATGTTTAAAACGTACTACTTGGTTAGTAGACTAAGTTGCCTAATAGTGGCAGAAGTACTTGTAGTAATACAAGCAGTATAAGTTATAGCAGTGGAAGTGGTAATGTAGTGTAGACTATAGTAGTTATAGTGTAAGTCCTCAAGGTAGTACAGTAATAGTAGAGTAATATACTAGTGACAGAAATGTCAGTAGCACCAGGTCAAATATTGCAGTAGTACTGTGTATTTTAAACTGTGTATTTGATAGTGAAAATAATAGTAAAAGTATTGATAGTAGTAGTAGTAGTAATTTTAGTTGTTGTAGTAGCAGTACAAGTTGTGGTGGCTGTAGTGGTGGTAGTACTAGCAACAGCAGAAGTAGTAATATTAAGTAGATAACAATAATTTTAGTATCGCTAGTCGAAGAGTACAGTTTGTAGTACTGTATGTATCTATTTCTATAAGGTGTAGTGAAAGTAGTAGTAGTAGTAAGTAATGTTACAGTAGTAGTAATAAAAGCAGTTATAGTGGTAATAGCAGTAGTAGTAGAAATACATAAAAAAAAGAGGTAGTGACATTTCAGTGCTGGTAGTAAAAGTTTAAGAAGTAGTGGTAGTAATAGTAGTAATAGCAATGTTGTAGAAGTAGTGATAGTAGACTAGTAAAAGTATTGGTGATAGTAGCAGTAAGAAATGGTGGTAATGTTTAAAACGACCTATGTTGTTTAGGTTGGAGGACTTCTTGTTGTTAATTTTCATTTCTACACTGACGATGCACAGCTATATGGACCCGTGAAGCCAAATGACCTTTCCCGACTCCTAAATTTAGAAACATATCTTTCAAAAAAGTGGATGGATATGAACATTTTGCTGCTAAATGCTGCTAAAAAGGAGCTATTAGTTGTTGGACCAGCCAAACACGAGCATCTGTACAAGAATTTGAGTGTCAACACTGACGGCTGAAAGCTCAACTATCAAAACCTTAGAGGGATTTTTGATTCTTGTCTGACATTCCAGTCGCATATCAAGGCTTTTACCAAAAGCATTTTTTCACCTAAGGAACATTGCCATAATCCGACCTCTTCTATCATTGCATGACACTGAAGCAGTTGTGTAACATAATTGTTATTGGCCCAGTGCAAATATTTTTCACCCTAAAAATCAGTTTGAGTAGGCCTACAGATGGGCATACAGACACACAGTGACTCCACGCAATTGCAAACCTGCAGCCTTTGATCAGCACCATCGACAGCAGCCTTACAACCTGCCCTCGACTCAAACCTGCTGTCTCCGACTGTCAAGTAACCAAAATAGCTTTATCCAGCCTTCAGTAGCTAATCAACACAACATAGCTGGTACAGTATGTCAAGAACCACAGAACTAATATCAAGAATGGCACAGCAACTTATTATGCCAACACAGTATGAATGAATGGATGAGGGCATATGATCACGAGCCACGTGGCAATTGTAGCTTTCCCTCATGGGCCCCTGTAATCAGTTGAGCCCTGGTGCATTGCACCGTCGATAATTACGCCACTGTCGTAATCCACACATTTGTATCTTCCAGACTGGATTATTGTAGTGTCTCTGTTCTTCCTGGTTGTGCTAAAGTCTTCAGCTTGTTCAGAATGTTGCAGCTATCCTTGAACATATAACCCATTCTGGCCTCTCTTCACAGGTTACTAGTGCAAGCTGGAGCTGATTTTAAGGTTCTTCTTTTAACGTATAAGGCTTTGCATAGACTTGCACCATCTTACCTGTCTGAGCTAATTACACCATATACACCGGCACGCCCTCTTCGCTTTCTCGATGCTGGTGTCCTGGTTATTCCTTCATTTGCATAAGCTGACTTCAGAGCATTCGCTACAGTGCTCCTTATCTCTGGAATGGCCTTCAGTTACATGTTAAATAAGCACGCTCAGTGGATATCTTTAAATCAAGATTGAAAACCTACCCGTATTTACGTCACTACATCCTACCCTAGAACTCGTGTCAGATCCAACACCTTTTAACTTCCTTTTAACTTCCTTTTAATTTATGTTTTTAAATGTGGTTGCTTTATCTTGACTTTTGTCATTTTTATTTTCTTGCTGTATGTATGTTTTTTGCCCTATATACCTATTAGCCCAACCTAGAATGTAGTCTGGTCCATCGCCATTTTAGCATCCTTATAACACTGATGTTTTAATATCCTTTTAAATTGTATTAATTTATTTGTTTGCTGTATGTTTGTCCAATGCATTCTTTTTAATTGTAAAGTGTATTGGGACCATTCTGCACAGTACTGCACTTTAAATAAAATTGACTGAAATTGTTTGATGTATGAGTACAATTGTAGTAAAAGTAGTAGAGCTGATACTAGTATTAGCAGCAGTTAGTAGTTGCATTAGTGAGAGAAGTCATGATAGTTATAATAGGTAGAGGTAGTAAAAGTATTGGTGGTAGTTGTAGAAGTAGTAGTTGCAGTAATACTAGAGTAATATACTAGTGACAGTAGTGTCAGTAGCACCAGGTCAAATATTGCGGTAGTATTGTGAATTTTAAACTGTGTATTTGACAGAGCACAGTGGCCTGTTTTGGCCTGCAGGGGAAGACAGAGACTGCTGTCTGCGGGATGACATGTAGGGGGAAACTGATCTATTATGCTGGACTAAGAAGTTTGTTTCAGATCCTAGATCCAAGTAAAAGTACTAATACCACACTGTAAAATACTCTGATACAAGTAAGAGTACCCTGTGCTATACTATTATATTTTATATCATTAGATCTTTACTCATGCCATAATGTAAAGGCAGGATTGTACTGCTGTAGTTGTTGAGGTGGAGCTTTTTTTGAACTATTTTGTGTCAGACTGCAACTAATGATTATTTTCATTATGATTTAATCTGCTGATTGTTTTCTTCATTAATCGCTTGATTGTTTGGTTTGTCAAAATTTCTGTCACAATACTGGTGGTGTAGGAATGCTAAATTGTGAAAAAGCACAATTTACTAAACTGTGAAAACATGGTTAAATACAGTAAACTGTGTCGTTTCCAAGGTATTACACAATATGGCTCCTTCACCACTTAGCCTACATCACATTAAAAACAGCCTAACTACTAGAGCAACAACTTCAGGAGACTGTCTTACTCCTGGCCTAACATTGTGTTGTCATGCTCTTTGTTGGATTTGTTTATTCTGTGTCATAAGAGCTAGTCTCTCTTGTCTCTACACAGTGCAAGCTCTTGTTTGTTGTAGCCTATCTTCATATTTTTCACTGCTTTTCAGAATCAGAAGTTCTTTATCGATCCCCGAGGGGATACTGTTGTGTTACAGCTGCTCACATTGCTAAACAACACATTAAAGAAATAGAAATAAATAAGAATAGAAAATAGAAAATAACAGAAATAAGAGTTAGGAAATATGTACAGTACTCTACAGTAGGCTTTGCGACAGAAATGTAATGAATAGTAATAATGAGTAGGCTACTGATAATGTTGAGAGCTGGAATGGATTTAAATCCTTAAAAATGATCGTATTGGGACATAATAAAACCAGAATATTGGACAATAGTCGAATATTGCAGAGAATATTTCACATTAGTTGAGTATTGCAGAGAATATTGCACATCAGTCAAGTATTGCACTTTCTAGGACCACTAATGACTAAAGAATTAGGCTGTCTGACACTATGAGGGAGGAGTTAAAGAGTTTGATGGTCACAGGCAGGAATGGCTTTCTGTGGCGCTTTGTGGTGCATTTAGGAGGGACGAGTCTTGCACTGAAAATACTCCTGTGTTTGACCAGCACGTCATGACGTGGGTGGAAGGCTTTGTCCAAGATGGCACTTAGCTTGGACAGCATCCTTCTCTATGAAACCACTGACTTGTCCAGCTCCATCCCCACAACCACCTGCTACCCAAGCATACAACAACAAACAGAATGGCACTGGCCACCACAGACTCATAACACATCCTCAGCATTGTCCGGCAGATGTTGAAGGATGTTGAGTATCGCTGATCTTGTTTTTTAACCTTAATGCAATCCTAGAATTAAATAAAGGTAAATCACCAGTCCTGATGGACTTCCTATTGAGTTTTGACTATAACATGGTTGCAAAAATAGTAATGACAGACTAAATAATACCTTGAAAAAATGCTTTAAAAAAATAAAAGGCATTTGTTATCAAGGGAAGATTGTTGTCTATACCAAAAGAAAGCCTTTAATTAATCTCAGGAGGTGTTAGAAGCTTATTCGTTTGAGCATGATGTTATTGAGGTAGTTAAGTTGTTACATGCTCAATCAACAGTTCAGGTCAATATGAATGACATTTTAACAGAAAAAAAATCTAACTTAAGAGCGTCAAACACAGTTGGCTTTTATCAGATGCCCTTTATAATTTTGTGATGAATATTCATTATTGAAGAGAATCAAGGATGGTGACAGGTTGAGTGGCACCAGAACTAGTAATGTGTGGTTGTTTTGGCATATCCTGATGATGTTACTGTCATAATCAAGAACCAAAATTAAACCACAACAAAACAGAAGGAGTCTGGTTTGGAAGGAATGACAGATGACCTGCTATTAAAGTTCAGGATAGAAATGACATTAAGATTTTAGGTGTACAAATAAGTAATAAAAACTGGGGTGGCAAGGAAAGGGAAGTAAAAGATGAACCACAAAAATGGAAACTAGAGTTTTAATTAAAAAAAAATACTTCTATTTTATCTAAATTGTTGTTTCTAACAACTGTTGTCCCTCCCAAAGAATAATAATTAAAGTTGAAGTGAATTTGATATGGGGAACTAAATAACATTTACTGCACTAAAGTAATAAAGACGGAGGCCATGGTGCTTTAGACCTGGATTTAAAACAAAATAGTTTTCTGATCAGGCATTAAAAGGAATGTGCTTAGGACCAAAATAAAAGGACATACAAGGAACAAGTGTATAATGATTTTTATTGGTTTGCATACTTAAATATTGATTGTGTTGAAATGGCCAGTAAAAATATATACTCTAAACTGTGTAATAACTTAACAGGGCAGGAACAGACTACAACAGGCAGTCAGGACTTCAGAGAGAATCCAACCTGCCCTCCATTCAAGACTTGTCCAGAGTCAGGAGGCGGGCAGGAAACATCACTGCAGATCCATCACACAACCTGTTCTACCTTCTCCCCTCTGGTAGGAACTACCGAGTGGCCACATTCCACTTATTTGACCTACCTCTTAGGAAGTAATGGTCAATGCGATGCCCCTTGCCTTTATCTACCATGCACTTTTTCTTGCCTTAATGAATTTTCAAACATGATATCATGGAATGGCATCATTTCATGCCGTTTTCATGCATTGATTTCTATTGTGCATGTCTTTCACGCTGTTCAGAATAGACATAAGCAACACAAAGGAGGTTAACCCTATCTGAGCAGCTGTAGGGTTAACCAGCAGTAAAGTACAGCTAGCTACTTAAACTTTAACATAGTGTAAGTTGGAAATTAAGTCAATTCATATATTTGATGTAATTTACTAAAAATGTATTTACAGTGTTTACTCAATTAACTATTCATATTTTTGTATTACACAGTTGGTATTTACATATTTATATGTTTAAATCGTTAAATTTGAATCTGTAAATCAGCTAGTATATTAAGCTGAATCTACCTTTGTGTTTTCCTTGCATTTACTTCAGTCTAACTCCTGCTAGCTTCTCATTGGTTAGTTCAGTCACGTGAGAGGCTGAAAAAGGAAGTGTTGTTGTTATGAAGCTGATGAAGTGTGGAGAAGAGTAAAGTGATGCGTAAGAAAGTTATCCGTCTCCATCCTGTTGTTTCTTCTCTTAAAGAGCGTTCCAACCACCACAAATCGAACTCTCACGTTACAATAGCTAATGCTATGTAACGTAGCACAAATAAAAAACAAAAACTAATGTGTAATTTTTGTTGTTTTGTTTTGTTTCACTTGGGAACCAAACCCTTCACCACCTTAATGTTGGACTTTCATTTATATCCAACATGCGTTGATTTTACTTGTGACAGTAGGCGTAAAATGGCACGCCGTTTTTGCAAAATACAAGTCAATGCAGTCAAAATGGCTTTTGATGATACCAGGCTGAATCTTCAGGCCCATTTCTGATCTTTGTCCAGCCACAGATGCAGATTTGTAACTTATGTTCTGCCAGTGCTGCTGCTCTGTTAAGTTCTGTTAAGGTGGTCTTCTGAGTCATCGTCATTTCCATTCCTAAGTCTGATACCACGGCGGGTCTCTTCAGCCACAAATAAAATAATAAAATTAAATAAAATAAACTGGGGTTGCAAAGAAAGGAAAATATAAGGAAATACTTTCTGTTAGCCAGAAAGTAGTCTTTCAGAAATTTTATTTTCAGAAATGTTATTAATATGCACTGTGCCCGCCATAAAGTAATAAATAAGAAACATTAAACCAAACTAAATCTATTTTTAAATGGTCAATAAAGAGGAAATTAATTGTTGGTTTGTTCATTATTATTTATTTACAGATGCTCTCTTATCCAGGATATCCTTCATCTTGTAGAAGAACAGCAACATAGTAGTAAATATAGTAAACAAGCTAATCATAGCTTTCAATCTAACAAATGGTAACCAAGGTTTTTATGATTTAGTTTGCAAGTAATGTGAATGATTGTGTAATTGGGACTGCAGGTGCCAACAGGGAGTAGAGCGCTTTAGAAAAACAACTCTGCTCTTCCCTGTGTCATTCTTGCCACGATGTTATCATAACTACACACAAACTTGTAGAAGAGAAGTCATTTCCTTGACTGCAGTGGAGAGGAGGTCTGTTTGTTTGTCTGGGAAAACCCTGAAAATAAATAGACTGAGTTGGACGTGAGAGGAGTTGTCTAATGTCCTGTTAGCTGGATTATAAAAACAAATATGAAAAACGAATTAAATCGTTTGTTAAACATATTTTGTTTATACATATATTACTACTTAGTTATTTAATACTATTACTGTTTATACTTGTACTACTACTACTGTTTGCAATTACTTGTACTGCTAACATTAGCTACTACCATTTCTTAATATTGCTACCACCAATACTTTATTTGTACTATTATAACTTTGACTACTTCTCCTACTTTACTAGTACTACTATTATTAATACTTCTTAAAGTTATACTAGTACAACCATTATTATTATTATTACTTATTATTATTATTACTGTTACAACTTCTATCAAATATGCAGTAATCTCATACACTATTAGTTGAATTGTAAAAATAAAGAAGAAAATGTAATTTAAGATGTGGTGACTCACCTTCACCAGCAGGCCAACAACTCTTCATATGTTTTCATCCCCTACATCACAGTCTCTGCAGTAGAAACACACATATTAAAGACCCACACTGATCAATATGCTGAACAATTAATCCAAAATTCACAATTGCAATAGGACGGTGCATTTTTTGCTAAAGGCGATATATGTGTCAAAATAACATTTTAAATTAAATATTGTCATGCTGCAGAGGTGCCCCGGCCTGCATGTTATGTTCTAGAGACTTACGAAAACATCTTTGTTTGGTACAGATTCCCACAAAAATCATACCATAATCCATTTAAATATGTTTTTCAATGAAAATGAGAATATAAAAATGATCACTCCTCCAGTATTTCAAATCACATCGCAATTGCTATTTCTGTCAAAATAATTGCAATTAGATATTTTATTTCTAAATCGTTAAGCCCTATTGACCAATAGACAGATACATCAGCCTGTTCTCATTCTCTGAGCGTCAAATACCAATGCTTTGTCCCGTCTGTTGGCGTCTGGTACCAACGCACACGGCACGCTTTTGCATCATAATTGAACATACTGTGGAAGCCCTTTAGCACCATTGTTCAATGCTAGAAGTACTACTATAAATAACAGAAAAGTCAGAATAAGGAGGTGGTTGTGGTGGATGGGTGAGTAAGAAACCCAACATTGAACCAGGAGGCTGGTGTTTGTTTCCCGTGTGAAAGAAAAAGTTAACATTAAAGGGGCATTATATAATTTTCAGCGGCCACTAGCGGTGCGGTTGTAAGATTGCAACCAGGTGTGTGCTTGTACGGGTGCTCGCTTGAACTCATAATCCCAAACACAACCGCTTTCATACAAACACAGACAGGCTCTGTTACTTCAACGTTCCCGGCTCAGAAGCAATGTGCAATGTGAGCACAGCTAAATGTATTGGATGATAATGAAACGGTTAGTGAGTTAGACTGAATATTATGAGATTGTTGTCACACTTTATAACAGACTGCAGTAAGTAACATTACTGTAACGTTAGTGGATAGCTCTTCCTCTGTGTTGTTGTCGCCGTTGTGTTATTGTATATTATGTGGGTCACGTTAGTTACAGTGACTGAAACAGTGGAGAATCTGTGTATCTATTGGTAAAACCACAATAAATCTATATTGAACATTACGAAGCAAAGAGCGGCAGGTCTGAGCTAATTAGCGTTAGCTGACTGCCCTGCCTTGCATCACTGTAGGCTATAAACAAATTTCCCCACATTTGCTTTTGACCGTTACATCTTTTCTTTCAGGCTAAATCAAGACTTTGACATAATACCAGTGGTACACAGTGTAGTAATCTGGGTCGTGTTAGCTGGTAAAGTAATGTGGAAAGCGTTACAACTTTGCACCGGATAACGTTAGCAACTGCTCAGCGTTAGCAGCCAAGCTAACGTGACTCTCTCATTGACTTCCTGATGTGACTGTTTTTATCCGACATCATCTGAATCTCATTTGGTCTGACAGACTTTATCAAATAAGCCTTTATTGTTGTTTTTATCCTTACATGGAGTTTGTGTTGTGCTGGGTGCCGGGTGTTTTGTGCTGTTAGTGGACTGCATTTTGTTAGCTGCGGTGTAGTCTGAGAGGCTCGGGTGTGCGCACAGGGCTACATCCCAACCCGGTGTCTTCACATAAGAAGCAGATTAGTGGCTGATGCAAGCAACAGAGTAAATAGACGTGTGCTTAATTTCTATGCGAGGCTAGAGCCCATGGACAGTGAGTCCTAAGTCCTTTTAGTGAAGTTAGCCTTATTGAACTTCTATAATTTAATTCATGCAAGTAACATTTATTTTAAGCCAAACTATGATCTTTTCCTAAACCTAACCAAGTACTTTTGGTGCGAGAACCTAACCAAACTGCGACTATTCATGTTTACCACTAATTTTATTTTTAAAGTCTAACCGGACCTTGCATAGATATTCTTGCTAATTCAAAAACAGCGCTAAAAGGTCTTGACATAGCGTCCATGTGTGACGTCCTGGTATGAGAATTGGTTGGATACATCCTCAGATTCATTTGTTCTTACGCAGCCTTGTAGAAACTCTTCTGGTTCATCATGTGCTGTCTGAAGATGTTTATGGCTTTATACATGTCCATCTGATCTTGGTATTCCTCTGTCACTTTTCTGAACCTGCCATACACACACACACACACACACACACACAGTAAAAAGGACAATTAGGACAACATAAAACAACTACCTAACTTCTTTTATCTGACTGTAATACCAGGATGTGCTTCAAAATACTATGGTTCGCTTTCCTGTGAGAGTTGGATGAGAAGACCGATAACACTATATGTAAATATAGGGCAGTAGCCAGCAGCATCTTAGCTTAGCTTAGCATAAAGACTGGATACAGGGAGTGCAGCTGGCCTGTCTGTCCAACAAAATCCACTTACCAGCTACTCTAAAGCAAATTAACACATTATATCTCACTTTTTAAAATCTGTGCAAAAACTGAACTGAACTGAACAACAAATTGCTATTTTAAACTAAATGAGGATAAGACAGAGATCAACACAGAGACAAATTATTTCTAATAGATTTAAATGACTGGCTGTGCAGGAAAAGAGTGTTGTCAAAAATCTGTGTTACAAAGGTCGCATTTTTTCATTTAAGAAACATTGCCAGAGTTAGACCCCACCTTGCCTTGGAAGATGGTAAAAAGTTGTTACATGCTTTTGTTTTTTCACGGTTGGATTATTGTAATGCCTTTTTACTGGTATGCTCAAAATATATTAATAGGCTACAACTAATTCAAAATGTGGCAGCAAGAGTTTTAACTAAAACCGTAATGAGAGAACACATCACACCAGTTTTAGCTTCTCTCCATTGGCTTCCTATAGCATTTAGAATTGATTTTAAAGTTGTTTTACTTGTTTTTAAAGCACTTCATGGTTTAGCACCTTCTTATCTATCTGACCTTTTATCAAATTATGTTCCAATTCGCTCTCCCAGATCCTCTGATGCTGGTCTTCTTAATGTCCCAAGAATGAACAGTAAAACATTTAGTGAAGCAGCTTTCTGTTACATATAAGAGAAGCAACCTCTCTTGATAGTTTTAAGAAGCAGCTCAGGACCTACTTTTATGCCTTTGATTATAGTTATTCTTTTGCTTTTAACTATTTTATAGTTTTATATTGTATTTATTTCATACTGTAGTCCTGGCTGCTACCCTTTCCCAGTTTTAATACCTTTGTTTTTGTGCTTGTGGATTATGTACATGTTGCTGTATTGTATGTTTTATTTATTTATTTATGTACTTCTTTTTACTTAAGTGCTCATGATGTAAAGCACTTTGAGCTGTATTTTATGTATGAAAGGTGCTATAAAAATAAAGATTATTATTATAATTATTATTATTATTATTATTATCTACCATCAAAGAGTCCACAGGAGAGCTGCCTCAATTAACAAGGATCCCACCCATCCCCAACACAAACTGTTCACACTTCTACCCTCGGGTTGGAGGTACAGAAGTGTGAAATGTAGGACTACACGACTGAAGAAGTCTTTCTTCCCCACTGCCATCAGACTCCTAAACAGTTAATAGGCATCAGGACTCCATAATCATGCCCATCTGTACCATGACATGTTAATTGCACTATTTTTGCATCACTCCATGCAAAATTCCCACATGTATATAATTCATCAGTTGCACAACTGTTAATTTACAATTTTTATTCTTTGAAGCTTATTTTATATCTCTATTTATTATATTTTTTCATTGTATTTTTATTGATACATATATTTTATTTTACTTTTATTTTAGGCATTTGATGTGGACAGCAAAGTAAGTATTTCAGTGTACAGGGAAACTTGAACATCTGACAATAAACACTTTGAATCTTGAATCTGTAACGGTTGGATGGCTGAATATGTATTTTAGAAGTTGACTTTCCAATAGTAAAAGAGTAAAAGAAAACATGGAAGCAAAATTGACCACTAACTTCATAATTTTGATTGTGGGCTCCTCATCTAATAAATATCCATTCTATTAGTTTGTTGTATGAAATTCAAAACTACGTCCTTGTCACCATCCTGCAGCATCAGTTATTGTGTGTGCTTGAATAATAAAGAAGACCATGGTCTCGGTGTGAACTGATTATTTTGTAGAAATCCGTTGAGTATGAAACATACGAGTGTGAGGAAATTAAAATAAATTGTTAAGGAAGTCAGAGCTGTGTTAATATATGCAACATTTTATTTAAAGAGATGGTATTATGCTTTTTGGCTTTTCCCCTCTCCTTTAGTGAGTTATATATCTTTTCTGTGCACGTAATAGGTTTGCAAAGTGCAAAAGCCCAAAGTTCACCCCAAAGGTTCCCATCTCTCACAGAAAACACTGTTCTGAACTACCTGAAAATAGCTTGTTTGTAGTCCAGCCTTTTCTTCCGCTTTGCACAACAAAATACGCATCATATTGCTCGCCTAGCGGCTAGTGCAACACGCCCTCAAAAAAAAACCGTTGGAAAAACACACTGAGTTGCAGCACACAGTGACAAGATGTCATAGAGTTGTTACTGTGTTACTGTGAGAGCACTGAAAACTTTATGGATGAAAGATACTTTTGTTACAGATTAATAATTCACCACGCTGAAACTCTTGCTCCAGTCCATGTTGCTAAGCCGGTAAGGGGAACATATACAGCTGAACCAAAGCCATGTTTACCGGCTTCTCACGACCCGCCCTACTCTGCTTCTGCTTGGCTAGAGGTCCCTAACTAGGACCCGCGCATGTGCATCTCCCAACAAAGATCTTGTAGGGGTAAGATGTATCACTCAATAGCTAAAACGAAGCATTCAACACAGGGTAAAGGAGCTGCAGCAATGTGCAGTATGACAAAAATATGGTGTTTTTTGAAAATGAAACCATGTAAACCTCTTCTGGTACAACTCCTAAATAAGATTTTGAACCTGAAATGAGCATAATATGACCACTTTTATGAGAAGTTCCCTATTTTCAGAGGTGGGACCAAGTCATCGTTTTACAAGTCGGAGTCAAGTCTCAAGTCTTAGCACTCAAGTCCCAAGTCGAGTCCCAAGTCCAGACCGATCATGACTGGCAAGTCGGAGTCAAGTCTCAAGTCAAGGACCAACAAGTCCAAGTCAAGTCCAAGTCTTAAACTTTGAGTTTCGAGTCCTAAACAAGTCATAATCTCTTCACCAAACTTAAAAAACATTTCAAAAGTTTTTTCAAGTTAAAAATAAAAAAAATGTATTGAATGAAGCATTAGCCTGTACAGAAAGAAGGCAGAGGTGCAGTTTCACAGATGTTCTATAATTTCATGAATTAAATTAAATGTTCATGTAGGGCTGCTAATTATTTTGGGTCAATATTGAGATCACAATTATTTAACAGGATTACTCATTGCCTTAGGAAACATTAAACTATTGAACTTCTAAAATGTAATACTTTCTTTTTAAAAACTATTGTATGCATTACTCCAAAATCTCATAGCCCATGAAATAAGAAACAATAATCCAACATTATTAACTTTGCAGCATCTACAGTACAAGAGGTTGCAGCACAGTTTCAGCTTTGGGTGACAGATGGGTCACTGAGGGGGCTCTGTGTGTGCTCTGTGTGGTTCACTGGATTTATAAAACAAAACGAGTGTCGTTGTGAAACAGAACTCAGCGCTATTATCGTTTTATCTTAATTAACTTGTTTTATAATTGGTGGAAGCAGCTTCACACAACAGCTGCGGCTATCTCTCTTCACTGTTTCGTCCTGACCTTTCTTTTCACCGTGAGTTGGTGGATTTTAGAAAGTTGTATAGTGCTGCGTCAGGGCCCCAGCTGTTGTGCATGATTTATGCGTAAAATTAATAGTAGTAGGCCTACTACACAACCCATTGAAGGTACCGGAGAGGGAGTGGGTCGCTGGGGCGTACAGGGCCAGGGACAGGAGATCGCGGTGCGGCCGGCCGCGCTTCGGACGGTCGGTGATTGTTCCCTCTTGCTGGAGGAAGCCACGTCTAATTGACCACCGCGCTATGTTGATGCGCTGTGCAGTTTTTTATATCATAATTTATATTTGGGCATGGGGAGTGCCTAGTCAGCTCAAGACAAAAGGCTCAAGTCCGAGCAAAGTCAGGAGTAATTTGTTTTAAAGTCAAAGTTCGAGTCTAAAGTCGTCATTTTTGTGACTGGAGTCTGACTCGAGTCCAAGTCATGTGACTCGAGGTCACACCTCTGCCTATTTTTCACTTGAGCCCGTGCCGCTCAAAATGTCCGTGCACGTCCGTGTACCTGCGGATCCAGGCGACCTCCTTCAGACTCTCTTCACTCCACTCCTGGTAGATGCTGTAGGCCTTATCCTCAGACCCAGACACCAGCGGGGAACCGGGCTTGAGCTCAGCCAAAAAGTCCCGGAGGCAGGCCCGGGCCGACAGGGCCACCAGCCAATAGATCGGCTCCTCCAAAACCACAGAGTGGAAAGACTGCAGGGCGAAGGGGAGCCACTGTGGGGGAGGCGAAGTGAGGGGGCTCTGGAGGAGGAGACAATCAAAAACTAAATTACATTTTGTTCACATTCTGCCAATTTCATACATTTTTTTATATAGCTTTATATTTTATAGGTGGATGTTGATTGTTGTTGAACACTTAGTCGCCAAAACAAATTCCTTGTATGTGTAAAACGTCTTGGTAATAAAGCTGTTTCTGATTCTGATTTAGTCTGATCATGTTAGGAGTGTGGTTTTGTGTTCATGTCTTTCCTGTTTATTATTTTTTCACATGTTCTAGTTTACTTAGTATCTGGTTTCATGGGTCTGGTTTTGGGGTCTGTGTTTCTATAAGCTTTATTTGATCTGGTCATGTTTAAGGTTTTGTGTTTTGTAGCTAAGTTTAGTCTTTTGTTCATTCGCATGTTTAAGTTTTCTTAGTATCTGTCTTGTCTCTTATCTTAGTTCTTCGTCCTGCATTTTAGTTCTTAGTTCCGTGCTTTAGTTCCTGTTTTGTGTTTTTCCTGGTCTGTGTACTTCTGTGTTTTATTATTTTGGTCTGTGTCTTAGTCCTTAGTTTTATGTCTCCTGTTTTAGTGTATACACTAAAACAGGAGACAAACTGACATGCCCTGATTTTGCAGTCTTTCCATGTTTTGTGTTTTACTTTGGTAGATCTGTCCTTGTGTGTTCCCATGTACTTCCTGTTTTATTTTGTAATCTTCTGTGCCTGGTCTAGCTTTACTCCTGTTAGTTTAGTGTATTTTTGTCTTGATTATTAGTTTGGTACCTCTGCCTTTGTTTTAGTACTTTTGTTTATGGATCTGTGTCTGCTTGTGTTTGTAGTCATTTCAGTTTATTCTGTTCTGTATTAGTTTCCTGCCTGGTTACCTTGCTTTTTCACTCTGCCTCATTTCACTGTGTGTCTGCTGTGCCTAATTAGCTGCTCATGTCATTCACCTGTGCACTTCCTCCCTGTTCATTTGTCTATGTATATATTGCCCTCAGTTGTTATCAGCATTTGCCATGTTGTTGTCTGATGTTGAGAGGTCTGTTCTGCTGTTGCCTTTGGAATACTCTGCCTGGGCTCTGGATTATCTTTTCCTTTACCTTGTGATCCCACGTAAGCTTGTCTCAGTTAGGTTTTTGAGTTAATCAATATTTTAAATTGCACCTTCTTCGTGTATTGTCTGCAGTTGGGTCCACGCCTCTACTACCTGCCACTGCACTCAGCCTTATCTCATGACAGATCAAGGTTCTTACATGAGGCATTTTTAATGTGATCGGGCATACTTATCCTTATTATCGACCAAAAATGCTGTTTGTAAACACAGCCTGTCTGTCTCACCTTGTTTCTGCTGCTGTAGTGTTGAAGTGTGTCCAGCAGCAGTGATTTTGTGTTCTCATCTGCTTCCTGTAAACTACACATCAGGGCCTGCAGGAACAAACAAGACTCTTACATCACAGCCCAGTCACACCAGGTGGGGCTTGTACCACAAAGCGAGCTCAACATACCCATGATATCTTTCAGTTATCTGGCTTAACTAACCCTAACAATCACGGCTGAGAAAAGTGGTACCACGAAGCTGATTATCAACTCGGTAACTCAATACAGGGGTTCCCAATTCAGTCGTGAGCGCGTTCACATAAAAGAGGCGGTGTTAGCAGCAGATGACCAATCACAGACATGAACAAGTCCACTGGCAGCAGAGCGTCATATTTTATGAACTAGGATTAAACTGTAACACTACAGAAATACAACAGCAGCACGGCTGCAGCTGACACATGCAAGGAGAAAATCGCTGACAGTGTGAATGCCTAAATGATCAGGCCTAGTTTGTAATAGTGCATTGATTTGATGTGTCCTTATGAGCTGTATGAAAACATCAGCCTTATTCTTTCAGCTCGGCTGTGTGTCGGCATTTCCACATTAAAAGACACCTCACACCACGTTCCACCCTTACTTTAAAAAACTTGTCACTTCAAAAATGAGAAATTTTTTTTAACACACTCAAAAGTGATAGAAACATTGTTCTAAATTAACTTCATAAAGCAATGAAACAAACTCCATTCTTGCCATAAAATGTGCTCATAGTGGTTGAAAGACTGAATTTCAACATTTAGGCTACTGAAAACTCACTGTCCACATCGCAAAAGATGGGGCAGAACATGAATACAGTCTCTGTGGTAGGCCTATAAGAAAACAATACTAACCTATAATAGATAGCCTACATTCATATTAAAATGTAGTATTTCAATATCCCTACCAAACTGCTCATATTATTCAGCCTCACATAAGAAAAATAAAACCTATTTATTTTAACGGCTGCGTCAGGCTGTGTGAAATGGATTGGGAGTAAATATATTAAACACATTTCAAAGCAATAAGTAGGCTTATCCTGCTGTACTGTAAAAACCTGTAGGCAACAATAGCCTAATGCTTTTAATCAGTCACTGTAGGATTATATCGCTTTATAGACAAGAGTTTCTCCACATCACCGCAGCAAACATAAAGCAGCATATTGGCTAAAACAGTCTGTGGGATTTCCTTCAGATGGTGATGTCATTTTCCAAGAGAGCTGATTGGTCAGTAGGCGGCGTTTTCACAGAGTTGATCTCGTTTCTGCTCCGGAGCAGGTTATGGTCAGGGGCCCAAGCCGTTCAGCACAAGTTACCATGGCGATCTACCCCGGTAAGTAGTGAACCACCTTCGTGGTACTGAAAACCCAGGATTAACCCCGAAGTTACCTGGATAAGCTCAAATCCTGCTTCATGGTACAGGCCCCAGTTCACCTCAGACTGGGAAATAATCACATCTACAGCAGAGAGCAAACGTCAAGTTACTCAAATCATGTTTTATGGTTTCTCAGGAGGAAACGTAACCAGGTTCCCCTCCTCCATGAGCAGGACTCAGGCAAAAAGTTATGTTTGGGATGACTCACCTAACACGGAGTTTAGTAGGTATCAGGTGAGGAAAAAGTGCATTTAGAAAGTTACTTACTTAAAAGGGGCTATAGGTTATGTAGTTTTCAGTGGCCTCCAGTGGAGAGGTTTCAGATTACAACCACTACCTTCTCTTCCTCGTGCGTGTGCTCGAACTAACGAGCGAGCCTAAACAAAGTCCAACACACCAGGAGACAGTTTCTCACAACATCCTGGAAACTCAGGTAAACTCCCACTGCAGTGTTACAGTAATATTTTTTAATCAGTTTTAGGTTAAATTAATGTTCGTTACATTTTCGACAGCTGTAACGTTAAGTTACCATTGTTGTGTCACAGTGTAAGATGCAAAGAACATTGTCGTCCATTGTAAACTTTGTGCGACCAGCAAAAAGTTTTTGACCGCGAACAATTCTACATTTATACTCAGGCTAATTGAAGCACCAGCTAAAGCAGCACATCAACGTGAAACTCAGAAAGAAACTCCGGCCGTTGCTGCCAGTGATGCTTGAACTCGTAGGGACAGAGTGGCGTTATATCACCCAGTAATAAGTACAGTAGCTAATATTACTTTTCTAAGGAGTATATGCTAAGTAATTAGTAGGTCATAGCTATATTTTTGAGTAACTTGCCCAACAATGAGTTGACAATAAGGATCGGATAAATTGGGTATGTTTTGATTACTGCTTGTTATAGGCTATCTAATGTTTACTTTGACTTTGTGAATGGTTGCTTTTTAAGTCGTCCTTCTGTTAATGGTTTTGGTGAGTTATAAAAAAATTCTCTTGAATGGTTGTGATAGGGTTTATATAAGGCCATTTCAGACGGCTTGGATCCGCGGGGTCGCTCTGCGCTCAGGCAAACAACCGCTCCGCGAGGTAACCATGGCAACGACTTCTGTGAAACTGTCGCAGTCATTCTCGTCTCACACACATGCCCGCCTGCTGTCAGAACTTTTCCTACAGTTTATCAATAGACAGAGACTGATCTGCTGTTTTATCTGAGTTTCCTGAATAATATAAATGTTTCTTTAACAGTTAGGCCACCAGGTCTTAAACAGGCAACAACCTTTGCTGCTGTCTCTTATTCATTAAAAATAACCCATTAACTTTTACTGAACTAATTTGAAGGTTAGTAGTTATATTATTTAGTTATAGACTCAATTATTTAATGTTACACATTTAGCTGTTGAGAGGTTGCAATGGATTAGACAATTGTCTTTGATTCCCACTGCAACACATCCACCAAATAAGTTATTGTCATGGGTCCTGCTGCTGCCAGTTTAATCGGGGTGTTGGGGGGTCTTTGTATATTTTCTTGCTTTTTTGCCCTTTGCCAATCACATGCCTGATTATTGTATGTTATGTGGGTCATGTAAGTTACAGTTACTGAGATGGTGGAGAAGCTGTGTACCTGAGTATCTGTAAAATAACAATAAATCTAAATTCAATGTCACGAAGTTAACAGCGGTAGATCTGCACATAGGATAGTAATGTGTATTGCTTCAGCTGGTGAAGTAATTTAACATGCTTTGCAGTGATGTTAGTTCACCTCCCCAACTGCTGGAGAGAGCTGAAAATCACAGACTGATGAGGGTGGACGAGCATCAGAGGATCAGAGTTTAGTTTAGTAAAGAAAGAAAGGCAGAGAGATCAACAGGTAGAAAGACAAACCAGGCAAAATCAAAACCTCTGACCTCCAGTGTGCTGCTGACTCTGTGCAGATAGAGCGCCTCCTGCTGCATGAAGTTGTTGTAGCAGCGGTGAGTCAGCTGACCAGACCAGAGCTCCTTGAGGAAGGAGGACGAGCGGAGAATCTCCTCCGCCAAGAAGTAGCTGTTGCCCCACACAACATCAAACAGACTCAGAACGGGAACGATGCCTCAGATAAAGAGGGGAAGAAAATCAAAATGTTGTTGCTATGTGATGTTAAATAGTCCTGCACAGGGATGTGCACAAATATTTTTGGGGACGGGGGCTCAAGTGTATAAAAGTTAAATATATTAACACAACTTTGAATTCCTAACCAATTTATTTCAGTTCCCTCACACTCACGCATTGTTTCATATTTATCGGATTTCAACAAAATATGACGACCTTATTAGACACAGATTTTACTGTATTAACCTGTAGTGTCTCCACTAAGTACTGTACGTTAACCTGCATGGCATTAGCTGAACTTTAGCTAACTTATTACATTAGCTAGTAGCTCATTGTCATGCATGTTAGCAAGACATAAGTTAACTATAAGTTAACTATATTTGTCTTTTTGGCTAATTAGCTGTAAACTTGAGGCACTGGTAGCTTAGTCTTTTTTCCCCATCACCTCCACACAAGCCAAGAAAACCACCAAATTCAAAATCTCAGAAAATTATAATATTGTGAAAAGGTTCAGTATTGTAGGCTCAAAGTGTCACACTCTAATCAGCTAATTAATCCAAAACACCTGCAAAGGGTTCCTGAGCCTTTAATTGGTCTCTCAGTCTGGTTCAGTGGAAGACTGCTGACCTGACAGTTGTGCAGAAAACCATCATTGACTGCGTTTACATGCAGCCAATAACCCGTTCAAAACCGGGATATTAGCAATAACCCGGTCGCGAACGGCCATGTCAACACCGGCAAAAACCCGAATATGCTCATATCCTGGATTTTAAAAACTGGATAATATACCTGGGGTACCCCTTTTCTAACCCGAATTTTTGGTCATGTAAACGCGTATCGGCATATCCCCATAGTGATTTGTGTTCTGCGCATGTTCTATTCGCAAGGAATCTTGGTCTTTTGAGTACGTCCGTACGTTAACCGTGTGTCGCCATTTACATCGGGGTAGTGCCAATTGATTACAAATTCCATGTATACAGGAGTAACTCTCTCTGCTCACGCATGTAAACGGGTTATCCCGAATGTTTAAAAAAACCTGAATAGTGACCTTAACCCGAACATAACCCCAATATTGACAGCATGTAAACGTAGTCACTGAGGAGGGTTCCACAAGGAGGGAAAGCCTCAAAAGGTAATTGCAAAAGAAGTTGGATGTTCTCAAAGTGCTGTATCAAGGCTCATTAATACAAAGTTAAGTGGAAGGGAAAAGTGTGGAAGAAAAAGGTGCACAAGCAGCAGGGATGACTGTAGCCTGGAGAGGATTGTCAGGTAAAGGCCATTCATGAGATGTGTGTGGGAGCTTCACAAGGAGTGGACTGAGGCTGGAGTTACTGCATCAAGAGCCACCACACAGACGGGTCCTGGACATGGGCTTCAAATGTCGTATTCCTCTTGTGAAGCCGCTCCTGAACAACAAACAACGTCAGAAGCGTCTTACCTGGACTAAAGAAAAAAAGAACTGGTCTGTTTCTCAGTGGTCCAAAGTCCTCTTTTCTGATGAGAGCAAATTTTGCATCTCATTTGGAAACCAAGGTCCCAGAGTCTGGAGGAAGAATGGAGAGGCACACAATCCAAGATGCTTGATGTCCAGTGTGAAGTTTCCACAGTCTGCTTTATTAAGTCCAGAGTCAGCGCAGCCGTCTACCAGGACATTTTAGAGCACTTTATGCTTCCTTCAGGAGACGAGCTTTATGGAGATGCTGACTTCATTTTCCAGCAGAACTTGGCACCTGTCCACACTGCCAAAAGTACCAAAACCTGGTTCAATGACCATGGGATCTCTGTGCTTGATTGGCCAGCAAACTCGCCTGACCTGAACCCCATAGAGAATCTGTGGGGCATTGCCAAGAGAAAGATGAAAGACATGAGACAGAACAATGCAGAAGAGCCGAAGCCGCTATTGAAGCATCCTGGTCTCCCATAACACCTCAGCTGTGCCACAGGCTGATAGCATCCATGCCACGCTGCATTGAGGCAGTAATTCATGCACAAAGGGCCCGAACCAAGTACTGAGTACATATGCATGATTATACTTTTCAGAGGGCTGACATTTCTGTATTTTAAATTTTTTTTTTTTTATTGATTTCATGTGATATTCTAATTTTCTGAGATTTTGAATTTGGGGTTTTCATAAGCTCTATGCAATAATCATTGAAACACATATATATATTATTTTCACCTGTTGAATTACTGAAATAAATGAACTTTTGCACGGTATGCTAATTTTTTGAGTTTCGTGTGTGTGTGTGTATGTACTGTATTTGTGTGTGTGTCTCTCTCTCTCTCTCTCACACACACACACACACACATACAGTACATACACACACACACGAAACTCAAAAAATTAGCATACCGTGCACACACACACACACCTTTCGCTCCAGGAACAAAAAGGTCAGGTGGAAAAAAAATAGTAAGTGGACTTTGAGTTGTGATTGTTTTGTTAAACTGGTTTTTCCAAAGTCAAATATTTCTTTGCCATAAGTACTGGGACGCTACAACAACCAGTAAACTGTTACCTGGTTTCCTGTCGCTGGAGAGGACTTTTGAAGAGGAGCTGGAGATAAGCAGAGGAGATATTCAAGATGAGCAGATAATACAAAAAAAATGAGTCGTGAGCTGTTTGAAGCTCGATCATCACACATCAGGGGTCTCCTTTATAAAACGTGCGTAGAAACCTCACTAAAAGTGTACGTACGTAAAATATTCAGACTTATAAAACCGTGCGTACGCACACGTGTTTAAGTTCCCTTTATAAATCACAATCAACTTGAAATGTGACGCATGTGAGGGAGATCCATGTCCGTCCCTTCAAAGGCCCATAGTTGCCTATAAATGTTCAGTGAAACGCCCCTCACTAATATTAATACATACTGACTGCATGAAGAAAAGGAGGCAAATTCTGACAGAAAAGCTACAAAATGAAATTTAACTCTGTGACCCTGACGTTCCTTTTGGTGAAGCTAAAGCATGTGGTTTGGTGGGTAAAAAACGCACTTTCACGCACCAAAGGAAAGGGGGCACCGGAGATCCACCCCTTTAAAAACTGATCTGCAGGAAGAGGTATCCCTCTTGAGTAACGACTTCACTGGCTGGAGAGGGACACACACACGCAGGATGAGGAACGGGATGTTTAATGAGCTTTACTACCTGCTGTAATCAGCTGTTCCGCTTGTTTTGGAGTGGAGGAGACTGATTTCAGCTCTATGTAAAAACTTCCTGAATGATGAAAACTTAAAACAACAAACAAACAACAAACAACGGTGGAAAAGAGAGGAGCAGTTGTAGAAAATCACCCGACATTCTCCAGTTAAAGCCAGTAGCCTCTACTCGCCCATTCAGAATTTCACTGCAAAGCAAGCCCCACCCCTCCAAAGTACTAGTACTTTTGGAAAGTACTAGCCCCTGAGCAGGGACTTTTTGGGGGGTAAAATAAAGACCCTAGAACTAAATTTAGACCCTGGTCCCGCTGGTGTTCCTCCAAAGGTTCCTAGTTCTGGGGTATAGCTCCTTTGGTTTGAAATGCAGCAAATGTGGGGTCCGGGGACCCCAGGGGATCTTTGAGGAGGTTCTAGGTGGTCCCCAGCAAAAAGGACAATAGTTTATTTTTGTTATAATTCTATCCATAAGTAGCACAGTGACAGAATGTGTGACTATTTTGGTCACGGGGTTCATACACTTTCTAAAAGCAAAACTCCAATCAGATGGGGAACCCTGGGACAAAATCTTATCAAATGGGGGTCCGTGGTCTAATTAGTGTTAGTTTAGGGGTCCCTGATGTGAAAACGTTTGAGAACCACTGCTTTAGCCTACCTGGCTGTGTTGGAGCAGAAGTAGAACCTGAGCTCTCCACAGGGGGCGCTGTGCAGCTTTCCACCTAAACACAAAACTCACACTAAGATTTGGTTTAAGTTTTTAGATTTTTAAAAAGAAGAATAATGAAGTATTATTCAAAAACAACAAATCGTAATACATTATTTTTTCACTTTAAAATAATAATCCATTTATAAACTACATTGATCCATTCATTCCTTGTTTATTCGTTTACTTTTTGGTTCCATTTCCATGCAAGCCCCGCCCTCGCTGGTCTTTCCCTGCCTCTGATTGGTCCAATCACTCATCCTGAAGGGGGAGTTGTCGCTCCAAAACCAAGAGCCGTTCTTCAGACAGAAAAACAAAGAGCCAGGTTCTTTAGTTATTAGTTACTTTACAAATTCACATTTTTGCAGACAAAACATGTGAAGAGCTTATAAAATGTTTTGTTAATAATAATATTGAGATTTGAGCTGTTGGTTGGACAAAACAGGCACTGTGAAAGTGTCACTTTAGCTACCTTTTAATGTGAAGATGAAAACCATATTATCATCACTATCTTACTGCTGTGTACATTCTCCAAACGCAACACAAATAAAAAAAAAAAATGCACTGCACAATTATTTCCTGTATCCATGTATGTAGCCTACTGTATATTTGTATAATAATAACTGTATTAGTCTATATCAGTGGTTCTTAACTTGAGGGTCAGGACCCCCCTGGGGATCGCAACCTGGTCCCATGGGGGTCGCGAAAATGCTACTATAGACACAAAAAAAGAGACGGACTATAGTTGTGAATGGAATCACTTTGGGTCAAGACTGTATGGCTGCAGCCTTGTGCCCTCCCGTCTCATGCCCTCCCGTCTCATGCCCTCCCGCCTGGTGCCTTCCGCTAGCTTCTACGGTGCAAAATAAAAACTCACATCTGGTTCGTTCTCTCTCCTCGTACTTTGGTGTTTTTGAACTAAATAGTTACGGCAATCATGCGAATGAATAAAATACTTAATAAAATATCTGCTGCCTATCCTGTATATGTGCCAACCCAAAGACACACACACACACACACACAATAGAATAAGCAATTGTATTTGCAGCGATTTCCCTATTAAGTGTGGAAACAATATAGAATATATATAAATAAAAACGAGTCTTGGAGAGAGTATAAGATGTTAGTATATTTTGTTCTTATCATGTTGCTAGGCAACAACCAAATCAGCTGTCCTGTCAGTCTAATCAAAGATTATAGCGCCAGCGATCTGTAATCTTTGGTTTACTGCTAAGTAAAAACTGTTGTGGTGGCAGCCCAGCTGACAGTGAGTGTCATGGCTTTTTCTCCTTTTTGTCTGTGATTCTGTGATTTTCCCTGGTTTTCTCTGTCCTACCTGCCTCCCTGTGTCTCCTCCCGTGTGTGCCTTCTCTCTCTCTCCCTCTGCTCCTGAGCCCAGCCAATGACCCGCACCTGCACCTCGTCAGCCACCTCGTCAGCCTGGCACACCTGCCAGCGATTAGCCTCATCTCCAACCGTTCTTCTACCCCGGTTCTCCAGTCAACCCCTGCTTGATCATCGTTGCTCCCAACCTGGTGCCAACCTCTCAAGCTCAGATTTAAATAATCTTTGTTTTCCAGCCCCCGGTTATTCCTCGCAATAACCCTGTCTTTCTGTCTGTTTCCCTCCCAGGTTCACTCACCCTCATCCTCCGTTCTGTTGGCTGGGCTCATTCTCCGGTCCTCTCCTCTTCAGACTTCCCCCACGGCGTCCTCCCAGTTCTCCCTTGCCTCCTCCGTTCCTCGGCCCCAGTGTCCCCCGGCTCTCTGGTCTCAGTCAACTCGGTTCCCCGTGTCTGTGTTTCCCCGGCTTCCACCTCTCCCTCCACTCCGGTCCCTCAACCCCTTTTTCCCTCAAACCTCCTTTCCTCTGAGCGTTGCATTTGGGTCCTCTCTGCCCCCACACCACACCACCCTTAACAAAAACTGTCATATTGGCAGAAACTTGATCACAACTCGCAGGTCTGTGTCTTTTGTTGTTAAAAACATCTGCTTTAAGAAAAACAGACAAACAGAGGGCGTCTGCTCTCGCATTGTTTGAGTGTTGGAGGTGTACAAACACACAGAAGACATGGAAGGGGAGATACTACACTGCTGGTAGTAGCCTACCAGTTGGTCCAGGTGCTTCGTCTTACTGATGGTCGGTTTAAGGCTTACTTTAAGATGTCTCTGGAACAGTTTGTTGCAGTCTCCGGACAATTCAAACAACTGTAAACTTTGGTTAGCAAAACTGAGTACCCGTCTCTCCATTCATTAGATTGGACAATGGAAAAAAAACGCAAATAAGGTCGGGCACTTTTCTGTCCAGAGATGATTTTTTTCGACTCTGTGTGTTCAGAGCGCTCTTTTGAAAACGCAAGGCGCAGCATGCGGCCAAAACGTGAGGCTCACAGGGCACATAAACAGGAGGCTCACTGATAAGTAATAGATAGTAATAGTAATACAATTTTAAAAAATGCGCCTCTCACCGCAAAAAATGCATTCTGTCTGATGGTGGGAGTCGCAAAATATTTTCAACTTCAAAAAGGGGTCGGAATGACAGAAAGGTTAAGAACCCCCCCTGGTCTATATAGTTTTATTTTTTTTTTTACTTTTTTATGTTACACTAATTTAATATAAATGTAATTATCTGTTAAAGAGGTCATATTATGCAAATTTTCAGGTTCATCAATTTATTTAGGATTTGTCCAAGAACAGGTTTACGTGGTTTCATTTTCAAAAAACACCATAGTTTTTGTCATACTGCACATTGCTGCAGCTCCTCTACTAGTGATGCATCTTACCGCTACATAATCTTTGTTGGGAGTACCACATGTGCAATTCCTAGTTAAGGACTACTAGCCAATCAGAAGCAGAGTAGGGCGGACCCTGAGAAGCCGGTAAACACTGCTTCAGTTCAGCTATATGTTCCCCTTATTAGTTTGGCGAAATGGACTGGAGCAAGAGTTTCAGAGTGGTGAGTTATTAATCTGTTACAAATGTATCTTTCATCCAAGTTTTAAATAAGCTCTATCTCTACATCACAGCAACATCTTTATGTCCATTGAGTGTCTGGAGGGTAGCTAGTGTTTGGAAGGGAGAGGAGAGGTGTTTGCTGCAGCGCAGTGTTTTTCCACCGGTGTTTTTGAGGGTGTGTCGGAGTAGCCGCTTGCCGAGCGTTATATGACGCGCATTTTGCTTTCATCCATGTGTTGTCACAGGGATGAAAGGGAAACGGCTGGACTACAAACGAGCTCTTTTCAGGCAGTTCAGAGCAGTGCTGTCTGCGGGAGATGGGAACTCCCTTTGGGCTGGACTTTGGACTTTTTCCCCTTGTAAACCTATTAAATGCACAAAAAAGGTATATAACTCAATAAAGGAGAGGGCAAAAGCCAAAAAGAACCACTACTTTAAGTTTTGTTTTCACACTTAAGGCCTTAAATCTCATTTCCAATTTATTGACTTGATCCAATTCTTTTTATTAATTGTTCACATAATTTTTTTTTAAATGTGGCTCATATTAGACTTAGTGTGAACTGGGACAGGCTAAAAGTGACCTGCATGCGCAGAAGAATAATACTACATCAGTAAGTAAACATGAAGGGCACAATGGTTAGTGTCTATGGTTTTATTTTTAAGTTGATTTCAGGAGGAAGAAATTGAGTTTGTGAGCAGAAAGAGAACTAATTTTTTAATTGTGGAGTTTTTATGTTCACCACGGCTCCAGCTAGACTTCAGACCTCCAGACAGTCGCATCACAAAATATCTGACCTATATCTGATTTGGACCACATATAAAATCAAAACTGGAAAATATCAGAGTATTTGTGACTTTAGATGTTCACACTGCTAAATCAGATCTGAGTCACATATGTGAAAAAATATCAGATTTGGATAACTTTGACCTGCAGTCTGACCGTCTCAGTCACTAACTAACATGCTAACGCACTTTGGAAGATAGTTGTTGCAATCTGAAACCGCACCGCTTGAGGCCGCTTAAAACTACATATAGCCACTTTAAGTAACATTTTCAATGCAGGACTTGGGAGTTTTACTTTAATAAAGCATCAAAGTACTTTCTCCTCCACTGGAGAGGTGTTTTTAAATAAAGTCCTGATATAAGAACAAGAGCACAGCACGCTGACACAGACACCATACCTGCTGTTCCTGGTATCCACCCAGCCACACAGGTGTGTGTGTGTTTGCTAGCAGACGGACAAACTGTCTCTCCTCTGGTGTGTGAAGCGACGCCAGTTTACCAGCTGCCTGAGAGCACAATAACTAACACACACACACACACACACACACACACACACACACACACACACACACACACACACACACACACACACACACACACACACACACACATTACACCACACCAAAGCCATGTAATACTGAATCTTCTGTTTTATAAACTTAAATGTATTGTATCTTCAGTTTACATCGGCAGTGCTCCAGGAGCTCCACACAGGGTAGAAAGCGAAGCATCTCTGACCAAACAGGAGCCACCGAGGTGGGCATGAAAAGACCTGCTCCGTCCCTGCTGACACGTTATTTAATTATTAAGTTAGAAAAGGCCATTTGAATTACATATTTATTCAGTACAAACCCACTGTGGAGATAAGAAATGTCATTATTATTTTAATGTGACTGACAGGAATCTCCATCTTACTGTTTTTCTTACCTGAAGATGACAGTGAAGCAGACGTCTCAGTCAGGAGGACAGTCAAGACGAGAGGAACTAACACACACACCATCATTTACCTGTAACACACACATATGCAAATATTTACATCACAGCAGAGACACATTTTAACTTTATCTTCTGGTGTTTTATGATCACTGTGTTTTTATTTATTTATTTCTGTAAAGCACTTTTTAACCTTGTTAAGCAAAGTGCTGCATAAAGTTTATTATTATCTTACAAAAAAAGAGTGAAGAATAGCTCTTATCAACTTCAAAAAGGAAGTTGAGGAATAGGCCCATAAATCAGACACCTGCTGTAGGGAGGAGAAACTACAGCAGAACGGAGGAAAACTGAAAGAGGACTTAGAGTAGCTAAAGGAGGACTGAAAGTCTTAATCCAGTATTGTATAGCTGCCTGGTTTGCTTGTCTCCTACCAAAAAAAGTCGATGTTGATGCAGAGGAGCCTTTTCAGAAACACAGGGTGATCACATATGAAGGTATTTTTGATGGTTTTTTTTGGTTGAAGGTTTTTTTAATGCAAGCAAAAAAAATATTTTGAGAGCATATTTATGGCACTGCAATCAAAAATCAAGTTTGTAATTAAAAATAAACAGGCCTTTTTTGTGTCACAAAAAGTTTTAATTGCTATTATGTCATATTATTTGATTGCAAGTCAAAAAGTTTTCCTTTTCAGTCAGAAAGTTTTACAGGTTAAACCGTTTTGCAAGTGAGAGAGTTTTGCAAGTTGAAAAGGTTTGCAAGTCAAAAATGGTCAAAATAAGAGATTCTATTGGTGGGTTTGATTGACATGGTAACATAACTACTCAAATAGAGGCAAACGTAATCAAGTAACTAAAAGATTTAATTAAACAGTTAATGCTTTGGGTCTTTGGAGACTGCAGTCTTTGTTTATTTAAAGTTCGGCTGTCCTTTGATGGGGTAATGAAACACAAAGCAAGGTCAGTTGCCATGGTTACATGTGTGGAGGGGCCAGTTTAGGATTTCCTGCCCCCCTCCAAGGAGAGTTCTGATAGGCTGTTTGTAATCTCTGGTTAATGTCCCTTTTGTCAGTTTAACAGTCAGGTGCCGCGTTATCAGGCTGTAATCAAAAGGTGCCAGTTTTACGATCAACTGCTCATGAATAACCTTTCCACCCCCCTTCCGTTGAGGTCTCTTCAGCAGTGTGTTGAAAGTTGATCTTTAACCCCCCTGCTCCTCTCTGGGAGAGGAAAAGAGGAATTTGGAGTAGCTCCAAATTTATTCAATATAAAATGCACAAATCCACACTGTTGTCCCACTACAAGTAATCATAATAATGGAACCTATGGATAGGAAGCTGTCATAATTTAAAATTTTAATTTACTGTGGGATAAGGTGTTGTGGAGTAAAAATAAAAACAATGGTTCAGCAGGTGCTGTCAGGGAAGAGAGACAGCCACGATGGAAGGTGGGATTTCCATATGCTGTAGCGCATTGGGCCCCAGGTAGAAGTAGATTAAGAAGGGACATTACATGTCCTACATGAGAGACAGACGACAGGTTAGAAATATGTGCAGCCGGAGAGCGCAGACACAAAATAAGAAGCGCCTGTCACACACCTGATATCTCTAAGCTAATCTAGCTTTACATAACTTTCCCTACAACCCAAGAGACATCCAGCAGGGTGAAGATGCTTCCTAAACTCCCTGCAGCTCTCTGGAAACGTAACAACACAGTAACACCTCAATGTCTAGATAACAGTCTATATTTCCAATATAATCTCAGAGGTCTAAAGTCTTGTTTATGCTGTGACCATAAACTTCAGTTACCACAGTCACAGAAAACTAGTTTTGCTGGATATCATGCACAATGTGTTAAACATGAGTCGCTAACCTTAACCTAGCTATAGTCATGTCAAAAGCACAGCTTCATGTTAAGACGGCTAACGTTAGCTAACTGTTATACATGTCATTCTAAAAAAGGAGACAGCTATAGACTCTGTGACCTTGCCAACGGTGAATATAAATAATCATTACATCATGCCATGCCGGTAAATGCAAACTCATGATTGGTCCGTCAAACTCACCAATAGAATCTCTTATTTTGATCATTTTTGACTCGCAAACTTTTCTACTTGCCAAACTCTCTCACTCAGGGGCGCCCCCAGAATATTTTTCCAGGGGTGGCCAGATGGGGCCACTGAAAATCCTGGGGTGGCACACTAAACCAAAAGCCATAATTGAATTTCAGGAATTCTATTATGCAGTATATAGACTAGTTGAATACTGCACAAAAATATGAGTTAAAGAATCACAGACTGATATACTTTGGTTTCTTATTTTACAGTTAAAATTGTTTTCCATAGACTAGTCCTGTTTGTTTGTTTTTAGTCCTGCTTGATGTGTTATCGTATGTGTTAGGCAATTAATTGTTCTTTAAATAGGAAAGTTAACCTTTTCCTTAAAAAGACAAATACAGCTTTTATTTGTAGGAGTGCATTGACGGGGAGGAACAAAACATTTACTGGGAACAAGACTACTCAAGATTACAGACATCATGGAGCATAAATATTTTTCTTTAAATTCAAATTGAAACATGTGTCTTTATACAGTTGTGTAGGCTGTGTTGTGTGTTTGGTGCTATTCATGTTGAACAACTAGGATAGTTATTCTTGTAATATCCCACTTTTTAACAACCGATTTGACCAGTGTCATATTTATATGTAAATATGGTGGTGGGGCACTAACTATTTTAAAACATAGATACCAGTAAAACTACAATACTTTCTCTTGCTTCTTTGTTTTTTAACATGTCAATCATTATTCATGGCTCCACAAAACACTGAACATGAGAGAGCGAGAGGAGTGCATTGACACAAGTTACAGTACCACTGTCACAAACATAGATTAAGAATGCAATATTTAAGCAGATACAACCAAGCTCAAAACAAATGAGCCTACAAGGCCATAAGCAAAAAGCAGTAAGCTCAACACCAGTGAAGTCAACGATGCGCACAGACAGAAGGTTTTAGGGATCCAGAGCCTTTCTATAGCCGCTTTCCACAGAGATCCTGCAATCAAAACGGAAAGAATGTCGGCCAATATACAGTGGGTACGGAAAGTATTCAGACCCCTTTAAAATTTTCACTCTTTGTTTCATTGCAGCCATTTTCCAAAAATCAAAAAAGTTCATTTTATTTCTCAGTAATGTACACTCAGCACCCCATCTTGACAGAAAAAAACAGAAATGTAGAAATTTTTGCAAATTTATTAAAAAAGAAAAACTGAAATATCACATGGTCATAAGTATTCAGACCCTTTGCTCAGTATTTAGTAGAAGCACCCTTTTGATCTAATACAGCCATGAGTCGTTTTGGGAAAGATGCAACAAGTTTTTCACATCTGGATTTGGGTATCCTCTGCCATTCCTCCTTGCAGATCCTCTCCAGTTCTGTCAGGTTGGATGGTAAACGTTGGTGGACAGCCATTTTCAGGTCTCTCCAGAGATGCTCAATTGGGTTTAAGTCAGGGCTCTGGCTGGGCCAGTCAAGAACAGCCACGGAGTTGTTGTGAAGCCACTCCTTCGTTATTTTAGCGGTGTGCTTAGGGTCATTGTCTTGTTGGAAGGTAAACCTTCGGCCCAGTCTGAGGTCCAGAGCACTCTGGAAAAGGTTTTCGTCCAGGATATCCCTGTACTTGGCCGCATTCATCTTTCCCTCGATTGCAACCAGTCGTCCTGTCCCTGCAGCTGAAAAACACCCCCACAGCATGATGCTGCCACCACCATGCTTCACTGTTGAGACTGTATTGGACAGGTGATGAGCAGTGCCTGGTTTTCTCCACACATACCGCTTAGAATTAAGGCCAAAAAGTTCTATCTTGGTCTCATCAGACCAGAGGATCTTATTTATCACCATCTTGGAGTCCTTCAGGTGTTTTTTAGCAAACTCCATGCGGGCTTTCATGTGTCTTGCACTGAGGAGAGGCTTCCGTCGGGCCACTCTGCCATAAAGCCCCGACTGGTGGATTGCTGCAGTGATGGTTGACTTACTACAACTTTCTCCCATCTCCCGACTGCATCTCTGGAGCTCAGCCACAGTGACCTTTGGGTTCTTCTTTACCTCTCTCACCAAGGCTCTTCTCCCCCGATAGCTCAGTTTGGCCGGACGGCCAGCTCTAGGAAGGGTTCTGGTCGTCCCAAACGTCTTTCATTTGAGGATTATGGAGGCCACTGTGCTCTTAGGAACCTTAAGTGCAGCAGAAATTTTTCTGTAACCTTGGCCAGATCTGTGCCTTGCCACAATTCTGTCTCTGAGCTCTTCAGGCAGTTCCTTTGACCTCATGATTCTCATTTGCTCTGACATGCACTGTGAGCTGTAAGGTCTTATATAGACAGGTGTGTGGCTTTCCTAATCAAGTCCAATCAGTATAATCAAACACAGCTGGACTCAAATGAAGGTGTAGAACCATCTCAAGGATGATCAGAAGAAATAGACAGCACCTGAGTTAAATATGAGTGTCACGGCAAAGGGTCTGAATACTTATGACCATGTGATATTTCAGTTTTTCTTTTTTAATAAATTTGCAAAAATTTCTACATTTCTGTTTTTTTTCTGTCAAGATGGGGTGCTGAGTGTACATTACTGAGAAATAAAATGAACTTTTTGGATTTTTGGAAAATGGCTGCAATGAAACAAAGAGTGAAAAATTTAAAGGGGTCTGAATACTTTCCGTACCCACTGTATATCCCATTCCCAGAGCCGTACCTTTCATACAGTGCAGCGATACAGGATATTGGCGTAATAATCCCGAATAATAAGGCAGTATGAAAGTGGCGATATGACAACAACATCATGACAACAACTGTAATCCGTAGCCTGGTCTCAACCAATCCAGCACAACAATTTGCCCATGCAGGGACCAGCAGCAGAGTCAGGATGATAAAAGATGCTTTCACTCACCAGAGCTGAGGCCTCACCTGAGGAGAAAGGCGGCCCGGCGTTTTTTCCTCTGGGCAAACTTCTGGGTGACTGAAGTTTTTCAGACAGCCCGCCGACTCGTCGTGGCCCCACAGTGTTTGTTGTGCTACTCACTGGAGCGCCTGTTGGGCGAAAGTAACATTGAGCCCAGTTTCACAGCATCGTCCAGATGACTCCCGCTGTTCTCATGTTTTGCAATCCTCTCAGAAAGATGAAGATGAAAACAGGCACAGGACGGTCTCCCCCTCGAAGCATAATTTTAACAGCTGGTCACACACCACGCTGTCAGGAGCTCCAGTGTTCATACGACGTTAACTTGATGTTAGCGATGGTGCTAACCTGTTGCTATCTGCAGACTATTAACTCTCACACACAGTACAATACACAAAACTGTGTAGCAGTGTGACAAACTTATTATAAACTAGCCAGGCTACTAACTGTCTCTGTACATTAATTAAATTAGACTTTTCTTTCTTCTGCAGCTTGTTGCTGCCTCCGCAGAAAACACACACATTCGGCACAACACCGGTGTACTCTGCTCTGCAATGCCTGTTAGTCCCGCCCCTTAACCAGTCACAATTTTACAAATGTGATTGCCATCTACATGTAAGAATAGGAGGCCTCTCCTTAAATAAACATCACAGCTGGTCACACCTCAGGGTCAGAGGTAACCCTCTTAAAGTGACAGAGCCTAATATGAGAACACTTTCATGCTGCTATTCACCTGTTAACTCAAACCAAATGGTTACATAATATAAACATTATATAGCATTTTACGCATATGCTCCGTTTTCTTAGAGTGGCGGAAAACCTTTTGACTTACAAAACTATTTAACTTGCAAAACGGTTTAACATGCAAAACTTTCTGGCTCACAAGCAAAACTTTTTGACTTGCAATCAAATAATATTACATAATAGCAATTAAAACTTTTTGTGACACAAAAAAGGCCTGTTTATTTTTCATTAGGAACTTGATTTTTGATTGAAGTGCCATCAATATTCTCTCAAAATATTATTTTTTTTGCTTGCATTAAAAAGACACAAAAATACCTTCATAATCACACAGGTGATACTTTCACATCACAAGGAATTCAGGTAAAATAGGTTACAGGCAGTGCTTGATTTGAAATATGCCGCTGCCGAAAATAATTAATTAATATGCTATTTAAAACGCATGGCGTAGCCTACCTGCACATAGTTGTTTTGAAGGGCGAAGAGAAACCATTATTGCTACCAAATCAAGTAAGAAAATCAATTACCCCATTAGGCTGGATGAAATCGTGGATTTTATTTGTACAGAGCACAAAAGGCTTAAACTCAGAGGTGCCGGAGCACCTTACTTGATACTTAAATTAAGCACTGGTCAACAGGTTATAAATTAAATGCCACCAGTTTCTCATCTTAGACTTCTTCCATCTACGGCCGCTTTCTGCTAATAAATGAGTCTGTTTCCGGTTGGTTCCAGCTTGTTATTTTTAATTCAGTTCAATCTTATTTTATTTAGCCTATAGCGCCAATTTATAACAGAGGTTATCTCATTGGACATATAGGCTAGAGCAATTTCCTACCATGAGCAAGCACTTGGAGACAGGAAAAACATACGGATCTAAAGCCAAGAAAAATCGGATCAGAAGTAACTGAAAGCAAGTTACAAAGGCAACGACTTTATATTTAAACATTGATTACTAATGGTAGGATAAAGACGTTAACTACAAACACAATGACGCCACCGTGAAGGAACATGAATGCAGAAAGTGAGCGTGGCAGAGAAAGTATGAAACAGACAGAGCAAATGACCGAGCAGCAGGTGTAAAAACGGTGGTAAAATTATACTCTCGTAGTGATAGAGAGGCCAGTTATATGAACTCACCCGGTTTATCGCAGAGAAGGAGTGTGTTTCTTTGGTGACTTTAGGGAGAAGATGCTGCAGCCGCAGGGATGAAGATTAGTTGCTATGGCAAGTCGGAGACACAGGCTACAGCAGAGATGGTCTTTTACAGAGAAAGTTTGGCGATCATCATCTATCCCAGTCCCAGAATCTGCAAATCCTATTTGCAATGTCCTACTCTGATTGGCTCAGCCTGGCGATGACGGTTGTCTAGGCGTGAGAAAAAGAGACTGTTGTAACCCAGTGTATTTAAACAATCACGCTTTTTATTGTCCTTTATGTCTAATCTATAGCCCACTGGAAGGGGTGTTTCATGGTCTATTTGTTTTTTATCTTATTAGCCTATTGCTTTGTGCTGTTTCTATGACTCACGATGTTCACTCAGCAAATATTTTGTAGGCCAATGTTTAAAATTATCAGCATCCATCTGGTTCCTTTGACTCAACATTCAACCCGTTCCCATCAATGTGCGTACAAATAACCAATTGCAGTCTACCCATGCTAAGCAGGATTAGTGAAAACTCTCAGTTGGCCTATGTTCAGCCTAAGATGGGGAAAACTGGGTTTTCTGTTTCAGAGACCGAGATCAGATAAACCATAAATCAGTAACTTCTGCAACTTAGCCTGCGAACCAGTTGGGGTCACAGAAAGTTGGATAGTCAGTTTCTCTCTGAGTCCTCCCCTCCTGCGGAGTCTGAAGCGGCTGTCTGACACACCGTTTCATTTCGTCGTTTATTGGCCGTCGAGATCAAAGCATGCTTTGATCAATACAATTTAGCATTTACATCTTTAGAAACATCGAAATCACGGTTAGATAGGCTGTTAGTTTTTTATCCAAACTTGACCTTCATAACCGCTTTTATAATCTATCTGTCACTGATGTAAGGACAGAGAGGATTTATCCTCAGAACACAATAAAATCTATAAACTATCCTTCTTTATAACTTTGGGACTCTGTGGACATTAAGGCAGCTGTGAGGTTGGCAAAACTTAGCTGAGCTAGGCCTACTGCAGTTATCACAGCAGTGATCACTGTTTAAACTAATCTGTATAAAACTGATCCAACAACAGTAATCTTTCATGTTGTAGTCACACTGATTGGAGCATAGGGGAGAGCGGGGTAAGTTGTCACATTGCTCATAACTCCAACATTAGAGGCTCTATGTCAAAAATCAAATAGCCCTTTCGTGTGACATTTTTTTCTATGTTCAACTTCCTGTTCACATGTGGTCAATGTCACTCTGAGCACAATTTTATTATTATTTTGCCTCAAAAGTAAAACATTTGCACTTTACATTTTATGTATTCCAACCTTATGAGGCATGAATGTTCAAAATGATAACTTTGCACATAGTAGAGGAGACAATAACGTGTCTTTTGATACTTCAGCTGAAGTGCTATGTTAAGCTAACCTTGAGATTTAGCCAACATTAGCACACGTCAGTTTGTTTCAGTATTTCAGTACAAATAAACACAGCTCGAAAAACTATGTGAAATTGTGTAATCACCTCTGACACTTGTATTAAATTATACTATAAATATAATATTATACTCTGTAGTTTACAGCAGCAGCCATGTGCCTGGACAAGACTGAATTCATGACAGAGTATACAGTCTTATACCGTAGGCATGTAGTGTGTTAGTAGATACAAACACACACACACACACACACTACATGATCCAGTTATTAATTTAGTTAGGCAACAAGGGTAACAGACAAATAAGCTTGTTATTAATTTGTAATTGCAAGGAGGAATGTGTCTTTGAAGGAAGGAAGAAAATTATCAACAGAAGACAGAGAATGGCAGCCCACCACCTGACATAATGTTAACGGCAGTCAGGCAGGTGAAGATGAAGAACAAATCAATCAGAAGTACAGCTAAGGATTTTGACGTAAGCTCCTGACATCTCTTTCAGCCTCATCTGTGTGGAGCCATTTTCATACAGTATTCCGAAGAAAACGTGGTTTCAGTGTGTGAAATGCAACAAATGGGCCTGCGATGTTTGCACCTCAGGTCAGAATATTTATGTCTGCCAGAACTGTGACACTAAACACGTCTGATGTGTTTAAACACCACATCTGCTTAGTTAAAAAGTTATACATTTAAGCAAGTTATTGCAGCATTACATTCAACTACCATCGATCTATTTGCACTCCAGAGAACTTTTGATTTTAAAGTTCAAAGAAAGAGGTTGTCCCACTTAGACAACATACCCCGCTCTCCCCTATCGTTGTGATCATGTTGGAGATGATGTGAATATTTCTGAGTGAGGATGACCATGGTGCAGCTGAAACAAATAAAAGTTTTTCATTATTAGCTGCTGATAGTCTGAATGTGTTTTGACATCATCATTTCACTAAATGTGAAATGAAAAGATTTTATTCATCTTAAATAGACGTCTACAACTTTGCAGTCAGTTTGAACCTAGGCGCATTTTCCACTGCAAAAAAAAAAATTAATAGGCTGGGTCGTATCTGTGACTTTACGATCACAAATCCATGAGTAAACTGTGTCTTATAGGCCCTATTTGTTACCTATGACCTTGTCACCAGACGTGATATTTGAACGGCCGTGTGTGGAGCTAGTTAGCTTGCTTAGCTAGGTGCATCTGTAATTCACCTTAACTGTCATTTTAACAGGGCTGATAACTTTGTCTGGCGAACAACAGGCTTAAAACTAAAGCTATGTTCAGACTGCAGGCCAAAGTGACCCAAATCCAATTGTTTTGCTCATATGTGACTCAGGTCTGATCTTTTTATGACAGTGTGAACAGGCCAAGTCACATGGAAACTGATCTTTTCCAGTTTGGAATTGGGCCATTTCCATATGTGGTCCAGATGAGTCCCCTTTACAGCTTATGTGCTGTAATTTATCCCTTTGTATACTTTCTATAAAAAGTACTACAGTACTGTTTAAATACGACTGCAGATGAAAAGTAGCCTTTTTTTTTGCAATTTTCAATATGCACTGTCCCTTTCAAATAAAATAAGACAATAACTAAACCTCTTTTAAATGGTCAATAAAGAGGAAATTAATTGTCAGTTGGTTCATTATTTTTTCTTTTACAGATGCTCTCTTATCCAGAAAATCCTTCATCTAGTAGAAGAACAGCAACATAGTGGAGTTGGTAGAAAAATCGTATTTTTCAATCTAACAAATGATAACCAAAGTTTTTACCTCCACATTCACAAGAAAAACTGCATCCAAACAAGTGGAATATGCTTTAATATGCAGGATCTAAGGGACTGAGGGCCCGTGTCCACCAAAGCCTTTTTTGTCAGCTGAAAACGCCACCTGCTGTTCTGAAAACGCCTAGCTGGGTGCGCTAGGGTGCGTTTTTGAGACGCTGTGGTTGCTATGATCCATAATTTCCGTCACGCTCCTGGCGTTTTTACCAGCTTGGAAAAACGCGGTGCTCCCATTGCAATGAATTGAAAACAGACGCTGGTTTCAGAAAAAAACGCTTTGGTGGACAGGGGCCCTGAGTGTCAAGACTATACGAACCTCAACTCCTTGAGGTTTGCAAGCAAGGTGAACGATTGTGTAATTGGGACTGTAGGTGCCAACAGGGAGTAGAGCACTTAAAAACTCTCTTCCCATGTCATTCTTGGCACAATGTGACGTATGAAGAGAAGTCACATCCTTGATTGTGGTGAAGAGGAGGTCTGTTTGTCTGTCAGGGAAAACCCTGAAAATAAATATTTAGTTGGAGGTGAGAGCAGTTGTTTAATGTCCTAAAAAGTAAATTGGAAATTCTAATTAAATGGCTTGTTAAATATTTTTGCTGTGTTTTTACATAAGCTATTACTACTAGGCTATTTATAAATATGTATTAGTAGGAATAATAATACTAATCCCAATTATACTAAAATGGTAATTTTAATAATCTACCATCCGTACTGTATTGTATTGATCACTACTTCTACTTCTCAACTATTACAGCTACTATTACTTATACTTTTTGAACTCACAAATACTTTTATACTACTATAGCCTACTATAACTATAGTTGTTATAACTTTTAATTTAATGGTAATTTTTGCCAATTTACCGTACTTTAACAAACTCCTCCTAGAGAATTAGTCCGATTAACTTCAGATTTTTGCAGGGCAATCTAAACACATTGACGATTAAAAGTTTCATTAACCACCAACAAAAGTTGACTAGCTTGCCAGTGGTTTGTCATTGAAAATTCATGATTGGCCATGAAACAGGAAGTTGTAATAACTACAGTGTACATGCTCACATCTGTACCAAATTTGATTCTGATAATAAGAGTTCCACCCTGAACACTCAAAGCCATAGCGCCACCTGCTGGCAACAGGAAATTAGACAGCATTATATTCAGCTGATGGACCTGAAAGTCTTCATGGTGATCTTTCATCATAGCTACATAGTTTGCCATTGCTCTTTGCTCATTCACTCGACCACATCTGACAAAAATTCAAATATTAACTGTTTATTAAGTTGTATTTGTCTGAATGACATTTACTACCTATCAACACTCTGTCATAAATGCCTTTGCTTATAAATTGCTTGGAATCTGCTTCTACTCCATTGACATGTTCTTACTATGCAATATGGCACCAAATTACTTCATTGATGAAAAATGATAATAATACTGCATACCGCACTGTAAATACTTACACTGTGACTGTGTACCTGCAGTGATGGAAGATATTTGACTTGAGTAAAAAAAAAAAAAAGCAATACCATAGATTATAAATATGTTGTGACATGTGAAACTCCTGCAGTAAAATGTAAACTTAAATTAAGGAACAAAAGCATGAGCCTCAATATATACTTTAAAGTATCTTTATGTTATTGGAGGCACAAATTTTATCACTGTGTACCTGTGGGACTGGCCCTCAGTGACAGACAGGATGGCACTTTTATTTGGCTTATACTCTTTTCACTCTCAAAAAACATCCTGCACTCTTCATTTGATAGTCTAATATCAAAAGGACCAGGGCCTTGAACACGACAGGGCTCTTGTTTATGAAATTAATGTTGCGGATCTCTGCATATTGGACATCTCTCCTGCCCCTCCCAAATAAAACAGCAGCAAACACACAATACATCAGAGCTGAAACCTGCCTTACTGGTGCAACTAGCAATGAGAACAGTCCCATCTTCTGCAGGTGTGTATTGTGGTTACACAGAGGCTTTGTGAATGCTTCACCTGCAAATTCAAGCAAAAGTAAAGTTAACAAACTACAGGTTAGTTAACTAGATTACAAAATGTAGTTTAAAGGAGGAGCATATATAACTTAAGTCTGGACAGCAAGTGTTGTAATTATTTACGGCCTATGGGCAGAAAAACAATTGTAAACAGTCACAAGTTTAAAGGAATGATTAGTTTGATAAAATGCTATTGACACAGCTCAATTACTTAAGATGAGAAGATAAAAAACCTTTATTTGTCCCACAGTGGGGAAATTGCGGACATAATAAATAAATAAAACATATTTTCATTTGGTTGTTGTTGCCAACGAAATCACAAGCTGTAAGGGGACGTAGCTGTGAAAAGTACTTATTGGAGCACTTTTGAGTAAACAAAGATGGGAAATGGGGGTGATTTGACATTTTAAACACATAAAACAAGATAAGGATCCATTGGATTCAAAATTCTCTTTGCCAAAGAACTTTCGGGAACACTCTGCACATGAGAGAGAGACGAACTAAAGAGGAGAGTGGGGAGCATTGTTATCACTAATCTTTTATTATCTAAATAAATGTAAATATCTAATGCAAATTGGAACAGAAGGCAGAAGTTGGCCTCAGTGGAGCCTTCCTGGGAGAAAGAAATCACTTGGGTAAGATTAATGTAATTACATTATCACAAGGTGGCTATATTGAATGTATGTATACTTAAAGAATATCCATGTAAAGAGAACCAACAAATGACATTGTTTTGCCTAAATTCTATGTTTTACCTTTGAATTCTTGTGAAAACCATGTTGCCAACCAAAAGTTTAGAATGGTCGTGTTTCTGGGAATTGAGAAATTCCTACCTGGAAACCTACTCAAGGGGGATATCAGATTAATGACTTGTTTTGTTGATCTTTAATCACAGGAACCTAGCATAGGGGAGATGACGCAGTTAGAAATCCGCCATGTTGCGTACGCTGATGTAATTTTGGAGGGTTGTATTTGAGTTAACAAGGAGTGGCCGTTAGACTTGATTCCAGAGAGGGGGAAGGACGAGTCTCCGGCAAAACTGGGGTCAGTAAATCTCTCTCTAAGAATTAGGATTTAATCATTGAATCATTTAATATCAGGATAATGTAAAGTTAATGTCCAGTGGTTTTAGAAGGCTACTCTTGAGGGTTTTGAGTAATCTTTAGGATATTGGTAGGAGATTCTTTTGAGGATGCTAAAGTGATCTCAATTGCAATTCATTTTCTATTATTTTTATTATTTTCCTTAATTATACCTTTATGTAATCTGTATTAATCGTCATTTTCTTATTTTGTACCTTTTTCTTATGTAAATAAATTATTGAAAAATCTAAAGATACAGACTTAATGATTTCTGCGTCTCTGGTCTATTGTTGAGGGAAACCCAGCCAAGGAACAAAACCCCACAAAGTGGCCTCACGAACAGGATGGGAAAAAAGGTTCCCGGCAGTTTGCCTTTTCTTCCACTGGCGGAGAGACAAGGTAATGCTGGGTACACACCAAAAGATAATCGGGCTGATTTTGGGCCGATTTCCTCCCTTCCGACAATCCTAGCTATGTCCCGATTATCTTGATGGTTCTACAGATTATCTTATCAGATTCTCCCTTGGTGTGAGGTTTGTTAAGAGTGTCAGAACCTGATCGGAAGAACGTCTGAGGCGCCCTGATCGCGAATCGTAAACATTCAACATGTTGAATATTTACATCAGAAATCCTGATGTGTGGGGGGATCCCCGAGGACAAACGCGCGCACGTTCTGGAGATTATCACGTGAAACGAAACAATATCCAATCAGAAAGCGAGATGATTGAAGACGGAAGCATAAGATACACAGACATGGCGCAGCACAAGGTGAAATTAATGTGGACAGCAGAGATGGAGGAACAGCTTGTGGATTTGTGGCAACAGCACGAATGTTTGTTCAACATCGTAATTTCTTCCTGCATCTCGTCCGCCATGCTTATTCTGAAGAAGAGATTTCCTGTGTTCAGAGTCTAGACTCGGGTTGAAAATCTGTTTGTGTGTGGTGTGCTGTCTTTGTCACATCATGGCACACCACACACTATAGGAGCAAAATGGTTAAATCTAGGATTTTTTCTCCTCATGTTTGTGGTCTATCACATTTTGAAAATCTTATAAGATGTAAAAAATCCTTTGGTGTGTACCCAGCATAAGACCTTTGCTTTGTTGATCTGTCGGAGGGGAGGAAGGGCTAACTGCCTGAGGTGGTAAGACAGTGGGGTTCTGCCGAAAAGAATTGTGCATTTAGAGACTAGAAGCAGACCTGGGAGGAGAAGAGCTTTTGTAAAAAGTAAATTGGACGCTAATTTGAAGTTTTTGACCAGCTAAACGGTAAATCTCTGAAACCTAAACAGAGAGCTTGTGATCAGCTAATGCATGTGTGCTTGTGTTGTAAGTTTTGAGCTAGATTGTTGAATTGTTGACTGTGCTAACTAAACTTGTAGCTGCTGTAAGTTGTATATGTTGTGTTTCTACGGTGTGCTGTGAGGAGAAAAGAATCAGATTTCAGCTGCAGAGGGGAGTGCGGGAGGAGAGCTACCGAGTGACGTCAGGGATTGGAGTAGCTGATGTGGATTTGAAACGTTGCAGTTATTCACTACAGCTTGCAGTTCACGTTATGACAATAAATAAGATCTGAAATACGTTTGGTGAACAGGCCCAGTTCACTGAAGCTAAAGGAAAAGGGAAAATTTAATACAATTAAAAGGAAAATTTAACACCATTTAATATTAAGATTTACATCTGAGGGGTTTAAGAAAACAACAATACCTGTGAAAGTTTATCATCTTAAAGGGATTTGGGGATTTAGAGTAACATACAAAATTAATAAGGGAATCTTTTGGGTTTGGAGTCATTAAAATAAACAAAAGGGTGTGTGTTGTCTGATTTCTTTTCCTATCAAGGAACAAAATGTTTGAGAAAATAATAAACAAAGAAAGAGATAAACAAAGAATAAAAAGATGAATTTTGAGCGTGTGTATTAATTAAATTTTCCTTTCTGTACCAACGGGTTGTTTTGACTGTGGCTTTGACCTCTGACATTGTACGTGCAGTATGGCATTTGTAGGCTCACTTTGACTCTATAGGGAAGTACTTACTGGTAAGTAAGTAAGTAAGTTAAGGAACCACATAGTAAACAAAGGTTAAAGAAAACAAACGTTTGTCACCTTGATAAAAGTATTGGTTGTTTTTGATATTTTAGAACAATAAGCACAGGAGCTGGTGCTTGATTAAAGCCTTACATACATTTCTGAAATTCTTTTTCTTTATAGGTTATTTGAATAATTTTGAATAAAGGGGCCTTTACATCCTGCTGACTGTAAGTGAAAGGACAGCATTTTAAAGGGTATTCATTATTATTGTTTATAATTAAGTAAATCACATTTGAGGAAATTAATTTCAATTTAAAGGGTATTTGTCCAAATTTCTTTAAGAGTGGGAATTTAAATTTTCTGCCTGAATTTAACCTACAAGAGTTGGGATGAGAGCACCCATTGCTGGCACATATGATACGGAAACTCTCACACAAGTGGGAAAAGAGGACTCGAAACATCGCAAACAATTGGCCAAGTGGTGGATCATTCGATTTGGAAATTTGCAGGGACTTGCAGGTCTTGATCCAGGACCACAAATTACAGAACAGACTAGACAAAAGGAAGCAAGAGCTAGATATTCTAGATTTGTTCAGGAAGAAAGGTGAAACGCTAAGAGCAGCTTCTGAGGAACATAAAAATACCTTATGTCAAAAGGAGGAGGCTACGGCGCTCTTACAACCACCTTATGTCCAACAGCTTCCAAGGTATAGGAGAGACATTCAAGAAAACTACACCACAGGGACAGATGAGAGACCCATACATGAGTTTAAGGATGATAGGATCATATATCTAGACTTGAACACATACACGAGAATAGGTGGAGAACAAAAGGGAGATATAAGACAGCATATTCCTCCAGCAGGATCAGAAAGGATGGCTAGAGGAAAGGAAGATGAAGCTGATGAGGAGAAAACTATGTATGAGGGTCACACAGACGGAGACTATGGGATAGACCAGGATGAGAGTGTAGCAAGATTAGAGAAGAGCATAGTAGCAGCAGAGGATGAATTGAAGGAAACCACAGTAAAATTTGCCGCTGCTCATTTCATTTCAAAAGAGGAACCCAGCATGGAGTGCTTCAAAAAAGGAGCAAAGCTTGAAGACCGACTGCAGGAGATAGAGCGTGCTGTTGGAAGTCTAAAAACAATGCTAGCACAAGCACTCGAACTAAGAGAGAAACAGAGAGTGGTTGACGACGCAGCGTTACAGGACATTGTAACCACACAAAGAGACAATGAGGCCATGTTAAACCCAAACAGGGAAGCTGCCAACTGAAACACGTGGAGAAGTCCATAAATGTTTTTTGGGACTCCTTTAAAAGACTATGAAAATCCGGTTACATATTTCTGTGCTAAACACCAAGAATGGGGACAGACATTTAAGGGAGACCTTGATAGCAACCCCATACATCAGGAAAAGTTTCGAGAGTGTGTGTTGCAAAGCCTTCCTCAGCAAGTGAGGAACAAATTAAGTGAGCTTGTTACTTTAAACACCATGCCGTTTCCAGAGTTCTGTGAGCATGTTGGCCACACTGTCAAAAGATACAGAGAAAAGAAAAAGGAGCTAGAGGAAAAGGACAGAGGCCTCTCTGTCCTTTTCCTCTCGCTGCTTTTTCTTTTTCCTCTCGCTGCTTTTTCTTTTTCACAGTTCACAGACTGACTCAGCAGCAGCTCAATAAAGGAAAAGAAAAGCTACATGGAGTGGGGACTGCCCACACCTCGTGTAAAAAGGAGAATGAAGAAAGCACAATGTTTCAGCAAATGCTGCAGCTCTTCTTGAACAATGTAAAACAGCAAACAGCAGTAACATCATTTACACCAGGGGGCAGTCACGCCCTGATACCCTGGCCTCACCTGCCAGGAATGGAAAACAACTTTGGGCAGCATCCCCTACCCCATCCTCAGCATATGGGGAGAGGTAGAGGAACAACAACAGGGGTGCAAAGAGGACAGGCAGAAAGGGGAGGTAGGGCACTTCCTATCAAACCCCCTGAATCGCCCCAGGGAGAATAACGAACCACCGAGAGGCCAGAGGCCATCTTTGTGAGCACCATTGAACATCTAGAAAGGCCCAAGATAACGATACTAACAGGGCCCAGATTCATCAAAGTCTGAAAGTTTGCTTCAACATCAAAAGACTCATTTCCTTGTGTTGATATCAGGCCGAACGCCTCTGAATTTAACTGGACATTGATTTTGTGAATTGAATACACAATACATTGCAAAGTAAAGCATCTTGATTTATGCAAGTTCAAACTCCAGATTGCCTGCACTGACATTTTGCCAAAAAAGAAGCAGACATGCTAACTCAAGTACCTGAGCATCTATGGTCAAGAAAACAAAAGAAAAACAAACTTGAGATTGATACTGGACTGATAGAGTCAACAACAAGTGTGCTTTAACCTGAAGCATGCAACTGGGAAAACACATTAAAGAGACAACTAAATGACTTCTAAAAGTGGGAGTTTTGGTTCCTGCCACAACAAGTGGGAGTAAACCAATTCAGCCCATGCTAAAAATAGATTAGTAAAAGTATCAACTAGTTAGTGCATGACATAGGAACAAGAAAATAAGTGATTGAGGATGTAGAGGCAGAGGTTCCTAAAACTTCACACATTTCTTTTGAATGTTTCATCCTCTGCCATGTGTTTTAATAATCACTGATTATGATCATTTGGAAGTATTCCAATCAGTTAAAGAGCAAAAAAGTTATTTGGTTCCACGTAAAAGGGTCAAAAGTATACCCAAACCAGGTCGATACAAGATCTGAAATCAGTATCATATAATTTTAATAAAGGTTAAGACATTTTTTGGCTAGGCTGGACAAAAAGGTGTCCAGCACATTTTTGCAGTATGTTAAATTACGTTCCCTCTGTTTTGGGGTGCGAGAGAAGTGCCACAACGGCTCTATTACATTATTGAAAATGCTGGCAGAAAATAGCTACAAGGCATAAAGGCAAGAAATTGTTGCCAAGTGGTCACTGTTTAGAACATGATGACCTTTTTAGGGGCGACAAGTTTTTGCATTCACTAATGATGACGAACAATTCTCTATGTTTCTGACAGGACAAACATTATCAGGAGTTTATCTGATTGTTGCAGTACAGTGATGTAACTTTAAATCATGCCATGTGGATTTGGTTCTACTGTCAGATGAAGGAGAGTCACATAATTGTAAAGCCAAGGCAATCAAATATCCAAATAAATGAAAACTGATTTAGAGGAAAAAAATTCTGCAATATATTGAAATCACATTTTTGTAGAAGGCTCTTGCTGCAGAGAGCTCAGAGGGATAACATTTTGGGATTCCATATGGGGAGCCAGAGGCTTCAAAAAACAAATGGTTCACCTATGCAACATTGTGAACAGGTGAAAGTACTCATTTCAGCTCTGACGCCCGACAAAAGAGATTGCCATAATTAAATGCCAAGCACACAGAGGGGACGCATCACAGGTTGCGAAAGGTAACAATCTTGCGGGTAAAGCAACCACTGACCTAGAAAGCTATTCTGGTAACACATTACTGAATTAACATCTGAAATAACAGAAAAGCATTTGAGTGAGTTGTGAAACTCAATAACTGATAGAAGAAAAACTGCTTTGAGAACAAACAAAAAGGACTACAAAGGATTGTGGAGAAAGCCGCAATGATTTGTTTTATTAGCCAAGTCTGAATTAATGTTTAATGACTAATAATAATCAACTGCACATAGAATTGATCATTGTCTAAAAAGAAGAGGTACATAAAGAGAAAATGATTGAATGAAGTTTTTGGGGAAATAAAATGGAGGAGTAAATTAAGGAAACTCATTATTATACATAATGTCTTAAAACAATACCATAAAAGAGTAATTACATTTACGGGCCACATTCTAGTTCTTAAGAGAACATTTCAACATTTGACGATTTACTATATTAACATGTTTAAACAAGGTAAAAGACAAATGTAAACATTTAATCATTTAAAACTAATTAAGCTAATGGATTGAAACTGTCAATTAGAATAAAAAGGTAGACAGTAAGAGTTGTGAGAAGGAGTGATACATCTTAAGGAATGATTGAACGAGTGAATGAAGAGCTATTTGTGCTCAAACCTAAACTTTAACTGAATGCATTGCCGGTAACATATAAGAGACTGTGAATGGAAGAAACTAACTTAACATTGCATGAATTTGCTACTAAATATCTAATGCTTTCGCTTGTTCTTTCGTTGAGAACTTCCTAGCCAAGGGGAGGAGAAGCAGAACTTCCTGGAAGTGCGCCAGGAAACAACAGGGCACGACCACGACGATCTCAAAGACAACGGAAGCAACGACATCTACATCAACGATGCAGTACGACCTTTGACATCACTGAGTTCCAGTACATCGATTTCTTGGGGTTTGGAGAAACGGAAGCAGAAAGCAGAAGAGGATCCTGATCCTGAAGAAGAATTAGAGTGAGGGTAAAATAAACACTGTGAAAAAGAAATATGTGTTTATTTGTCTTTTAGATGCCAGTTGCCGAGGACGGATGAAAAAGTCTTTCCTGTTTTCAAAAATAACTTTCTAGACTGTTAAAATAATCCAGAGTGAGACGAGTTAAAGAAGAGAAGTATAATGATAAGAGGAATTTAACAGTTAGGTGCGGATAGAAATTAAGTATTTTAACATTTGAGAAAAACCCTGTTAAAGGAAAAATATCCTGTCATTTAGGGAAAGAGAAAATACCACTTAATTTAGAAAATACTATAGTAAGCCTATAGAGTTTTAGAAAACAAAAATAAGAGAGACAATTCTTTCTTTAAATTAAATCCTTTGAGCAAAAGTAGGAAAAATAAGGACTAATTAAAGTGTCCTTATTATGCTAAAGTCTAAAGTTAAAATAATATTCTGTAGGGATTCAAGAATGTTTGACAAAGTTCATTAAGAGTGTTTCATTTAATCTTGTCAAGTTCATATTCATTTAACGTTGAGAGTGTTACAAAACTTAGTGTAGTCATTATTCAGTGTTTAAGTCATAATTATATTCATTTACTTTGCGTTTATTGAGGAGTTGTAGATAGTAAAATGTTGGTTTCCCTTTGAAGGGATCTGGACATGGTTCTGGTAAGGGAATTGAATCGATAGAAGGTTTCTTTTTTATAGAAAAAGTGATTTATGTGTACATAATTTTTTGCATTACATATTACTGTTGAAGGTTTACATCTAGAGGATAGAATGAAGGTAAACAGGATTCGACGCTAGCAGCGTCGAAGGGGAGGATTTGTTGTAATTAATTACGGCCTATGTGCAGAAAAACAATTGTAAACAGTCACAAGTTTAAAGGAATGATTAGTTTGATAAAATGTTGTAGACACAGCTCAATTACTTAATTGTCACTGTCAAAAACATATTTTCATTTGGTTGTTGTTGCCAACGAAATCACGAGCTGTAAGGGGACGTAGCTGTGAAAAGTACTTATTGGAGCACTTTTGAGTAAACAAAGATGGGAAATGGGGGTGATTTGACATTTTAAACACATAAAACAAGATAAGGATCCATTGGATTCAAAATTCTCTTTGCCAAAGAACTTTCGGGAACACTCTGCACATGAGAGAGAGACGAACTAAAGAGGAGAGTGGGGAGCATTGTTATCACTAATCTTTTATTATCTAAATAAATGTAAATATCTAATGCAAATTGGAACAGAAGGCAGAAGTTGGCCTCAGTGGAGCCTTCCTGGGAGAAAGAAATCACTTGGGTAAGATTAATGTAATTACATTATCACAAGGTGGCTATATTGAATGTATGTGTACTTAAAGAATATCCATGTAAAGAGAACCAACAAATGACATTGTTTTGCCTAAATTCTATGTTTTACCTTTGAATTCTTGTGAAAACCATGTTGCCAACCAAAAGTTTAGAATGGTCGTGTGTTTCTGGGAATTGAGAAATTCCTACCTGGAAACCTACTCAAGGGGGATATCAGATTAATGACTTGTTTTGTTGATCTTTAATCACACAGGAACCTAGCATAGGGGAGATGACGCAGTTAGAAATCCGCCATGTTGCGTACGCTGATGTAATTTTGGAGGGTTGTATTTGAGTTAACAAGGAGTGGCCGTTAGACTTGATTCCAGAGAGGGGGAAGGACGAGTCTCCGGCAAAACTGGGGTCAGTAAATCTCTCTCTAAGAATTAGGATTTAATCATTGAATCATTTAATATCAGGATAATGTAAAGTTAATGTCCAGTGGTTTTAGAAGGCTACTCTTGAGGGTTTTGAGTAATCTTTAGGATATTGGTAGGAGATTCCTTTGAGGATGCTAAAGTGATCTCAATTGCAATTCATTTTCTATTATTTTTATTATTTTCCTTAATTATACCTTTATGTAATCTGTATTAATCGTCATTTTCTTATTTTGTACCTTTTTCTTATGTAAATAAATTATTGAAAAATCTAAAGATACAGACTTAATGATTTCTGCGTCTCTGGTCTATTGTTGAGGGAAACCCAGCCAAGGAACAAAACCCCACAAAGTGGCCTCACGAACAGGATGGGAAAAAAGGTTCCCGGCAGTTTGCCTTTTCTTCCACTGGCGGAGAGACAAGGTAATGCTGGGTACACACCAAAAGATAATCGGGCTGATTTTGGGCCGATTTCCTCCCTTCCGACAATCCTAGCTATGTCCCGATTATCTTGATGGTTCTACAGATTATCTTATCAGATTCTCCCTTGGTGTGAGGTTTGTTAAGAGTGTCAGAACCTGATCGGAAGAACGTCTGAGGCGCCCTGATCGCGAATCGTAAACATTCAACATGTTGAATATTTACATCAGAAATCCTGATGTGTGGGGGGATCCCCGAGGACAAACGCGCGCACGTTCTGGAGATTATCACGTGAAACGAAACAATATCCAATCAGAAAGCGAGATGATTGAAGACGGAAGCATAAGATACACAGACATGGCGCAGCACAAGGTGAAATTAATGTGGACAGCAGAGATGGAGGAACAGCTTGTGGATTTGTGGCAACAGCACGAATGTTTGTTCAACATCGTAATTTCTTCCTGCATCTCGTCCGCCATGCTTATTCTGAAGAAGAGATTTCCTGTGTTCAGAGTCTAGACTCGGGTTGAAATCTGTTTGTGTGTGGTGTGCTGTCTTTGTCACATCATGGCACACCACACACTATAGGAGCAAAATGGTTAAATCTAGGATTTTTTCTCCTCATGTTTGTGGTCTATCACATTTTGAAAATCTTATAAGATGTAAAAAATCCTTTGGTGTGTACCCAGCATAAGACCTTTGCTTTGTTGATCTGTCGGAGGGGAGGAAGGGCTAACTGCCTGAGGTGGTAAGACAGTGGGGTTCTGCCGAAAAGAATTGTGCATTTAGAGACTAGAAGCAGACCTGGGAGGAGAAGAGCTTTTGTAAAAAGTAAATTGGACGCTAATTTGAAGTTTTTGACCAGCTAAACGGTAAATCTCTGAAACCTAAACAGAGAGCTTGTGATCAGCTAATGCATGTGTGCTTGTGTTGTAAGTTTTGAGCTAGATTGTTGAATTGTTGACTGTGCTAACTAAACTTGTAGCTGCTGTAAGTTGTATATGTTGTGTTTCTACGGTGTGCTGTGAGGAGAAAAGAATCAGATTTCAGCTGCAGAGGGGAGTGCGGGAGGAGAGCTACCGAGTGACGTCAGGGATTGGAGTAGCTGATGTGGATTTGAAACGTTGCAGTTATTCACTACAGCTTGCAGTTCACGTTATGACAATAAATAAGATCTGAAATACGTTTGGTGAACAGGCCCAGTTCACTGAAGCTAAAGGAAAAGGGAAAATTTAATACAATTAAAAGGAAAATTTAACACCATTTAATATTAAGATTTACATCTGAGGGGTTTAAGAAAACAACAATACCTGTGAAAGTTTATCATCTTAAAGGGATTTGGGGATTTAGAGTAACATACAAAATTAATAAGGGAATCTTTTGGGTTTGGAGTCATTAAAATAAACAAAAGGGTGTGTGTTGTCTGATTTCTTTTCCTATCAAGGAACAAAATGTTTGAGAAAATAATAAACAAAGAAAGAGATAAACAAAGAATAAAAAGATGAATTTTGAGCGTGTGTATTAATTAAATTTTCCTTTCTGTACCAACGGGTTGTTTTGACTGTGGCTTTGACCTCTGACATTGTACGTGCAGTATGGCATTTGTAGGCTCACTTTGACTCTATAGGAAGTACTTACTGGTAAGTAAGTAAGTAAGTTAAGGAACCACATAGTAAACAAAGGTTAAAGAAAACAAACGTTTGTCACCTTGATAAAAGTATTGGTTGTTTTTGATATTTTAGAACAATAAGCACAGGAGCTGGTGCTTGATTAAAGCCTTACATACATTTCTGAAATTCTTTTTCTTTATAGGTTATTTGAATAATTTTGAATAAAGGGGCCTTTACATCCTGCTGACTGTAAGTGAAAGGACAGCATTTTAAAGGGTATTCATTATTATTGTTTATAATTAAGTAAATCACATTTGAGGAAATTAATTTCAATTTAAAGGGTATTTGTCCAAATTTCTTTAAGAGTGGGAATTTAAATTTTCTGCCTGAATTTAACCTACAAGAGTTGGGATGAGAGCACCCATTGCTGGCACATATGATACGGAAACTCTCACACAAGTGGGAAAAGAGGACTCGAAACATCGCAAACAATTGGCCAAGTGGTGGATCATTCGATTTGGAAATTTGCAGGGACTTGCAGGTCTTGATCCAGGACCACAAATTACAGAACAGACTAGACAAAAGGAAGCAAGAGCTAGATATTCTAGATTTGTTCAGGAAGAAAGGTGAAACGCTAAGAGCAGCTTCTGAGGAACATAAAAATACCTTATGTCAAAAGGAGGAGGCTACGGCGCTCTTACAACCACCTTATGTCCAACAGCTTCCAAGGTATAGGAGAGACATTCAAGAAAACTACACCACAGGGACAGATGAGAGACCCATACATGAGTTTAAGGATGATAGGATCATATATCTAGACTTGAACACATACACGAGAATAGGTGGAGAACAAAAGGGAGATATAAGACAGCATATTCCTCCAGCAGGATCAGAAAGGATGGCTAGAGGAAAGGAAGATGAAGCTGATGAGGAGAAAACTATGTATGAGGGTCACACAGACGGAGACTATGGGATAGACCAGGATGAGAGTGTAGCAAGATTAGAGAAGGCATAGTAGCAGCAGAGGATGAATTGAAGGAAACCACAGTAAAATTTGCCGCTGCTCATTTCATTTCAAAAGAGGAACCCAGCATGGAGTGCTTCAAAAAAGGAGCAAAGCTTGAAGACCGACTGCAGGAGATAGAGCGTGCTGTTGGAAGTCTAAAAACAATGCTAGCACAAGCACTCGAACTAAGAGAGAAACAGAGAGTGGTTGACGACGCAGCGTTACAGGACATTGTAACCACACAAAGAGACAATGAGGCCATGTTAAACCCAAACAGGGAAGCCTGCCAACTGAAACACGTGGAGAAGTCCATAAATGTTTTTTGGGACTCCTTTAAAAGACTATGAAAATCCGGTTACATATTTCTGTGCTAAACACCAAGAATGGGGACAGACATTTAAGGGAGACCTTGATAGCAACCCCATACATCAGGAAAAGTTTCGAGAGTGTGTGTTGCAAAGCCTTCCTCAGCAAGTGAGGAACAAATTAAGTGAGCTTGTTACTTTAAACACCATGCCGTTTCCAGAGTTCTGTGAGCATGTTGGCCACACTGTCAAAAGATACAGAGAAAAGAAAAAGGAGCTAGAGGAAAAGGACAGAGGCCTCTCTGTCCTTTTCCTCTCGCTGCTTTTTCTTTTTCCTCTCGCTGCTTTTTCTTTTTCACAGTTCACAGACTGACTCAGCAGCAGCTCAATAAAGGAAAAGAAAAGCTACATGGAGTGGGGACTGCCCACACCTCGTGTAAAAAGGAGAATGAAGAAAGCACAATGTTTCAGCAAATGCTGCAGCTTCTTGAACAATGTAAACAGCAAACAGCAGTAACATCATTTACACCAGGGGGCAGTCACGCCCTGATACCCTGGCCTCACCTGCCAGGAATGGAAAACAACTTTGGGCAGCATCCCCTACCCCATCCTCAGCATATGGGGAGAGGTAGAGGAACAACAACAGGGGTGCAAAGAGGACAGGCAGAAAGGGGAGGTAGGGCACTTCCTATCAAACCCCCTGAATCGCCCCAGGGAGAATAACGAACCACCGAGAGGCCAGAGGCCATCTTTGTGAGCACCATTGAACATCTAGAAAGGCCCAAGATAACGATACTAACAGGGCCCAGATTCATCAAAGTCTGAAAGTTTGCTTCAACATCAAAAGACTCATTTCCTTGTTGATATCAGGCCGAACGCCTCTGAATTTAACTGGACATTGATTTTGTGAATTGAATACAATACATTGCAAAGTAAAGCATCTTGATTTATGCAAGTTCAAACTCCAGATTGCCTGCACTGACATTTTGCCAAAAAAGAAGCAGACATGCTAACTCAAGTACCTGAGCATCTATGGTCAAGAAAACAAAAAGAAAAACAAACTTGAGATTGATACTGGACTGATAGAGTCAACAACAAGTGTGCTTTAACCTGAAGCATGCAACTGGGAAAACACATTAAGAGACAACTAAATGACTTCTAAAAGTGGGAGTTTTGGTTCCTGCCACAACAAGTGGGAGTAAACCAATTCAGCCCATGCTAAAAATAGATTAGTAAAAGTATCAACTAGTTAGTGCATGACATAGGAACAAGAAAATAAGTGATTGAGGATGTAGAGGCAGAGGTTCCTAAAACTTCACACATTTCTTTTGAATGTTTCATCCTCTGCCATGTGTTTAATAATCACTGATTATGATCATTTGGAAGTATTCCAATCAGTTAAAGAGCAAAAAAGTTATTTGGTTCCACGTAAAAGGGTCAAAAGTATACCCAAACCAGGTCGATACAAGATCTGAAATCAGTATCATAATTTTAATAAAGGTTAAGACATTTTTGGCTAGGCTGGACAAAAAGGTGTCCAGCACATTTTTGCAGTATGTTAAATTACGTTCCCTCTGTTTTGGGGTGCGAGAGAAGTGCCACAAGGCTCTATTACATTATTGAAAATGCTGGCAGAAAATAGCTACAAGGCATAAAGGCAAGAAATTGTTGCCAAGTGGTCACTGTTAGAACATGATGACCTTTTTAGGGGCGACAAGTTTTTGCATTCACTAATGATGACGAACAATTCTCTATGTTTCTGACAGGACAACATTATCAGGAGTTTATCTGATTGTTGCAGTACAGTGATGTAACTTTAAATCATGCCATGTGGATTTGGTTCTACTGTCAGATGAAGGAGAGTCACATAATTGTAAAGCCAAGGCAATCAAATATCCAAATAAATGAAAACTGATTTAGAGGAAAAAAATTCTGCAATATATTGAAATCACATTTTTGTAGAAGGCTCTTGCTGCAGAGAGCTCAGAGGGATAACATTTTGGGATTCCATATGGGGAGCCAGAGGCTTCAAAAACAAATGGTTCACCTATGCAACATTGTGAACAGGTGAAAGTACTCATTTCAGCTCTGACGCCGACAAAAGAGATTGCCATAATTAAATGCCAAGCACAGAGGGGACGCATCACAGGTTGCGAAAGGTAACAATCTTGCGGGTAAAGCAACCACTGACCTAGAAAGCTATTCTGGTAACACATTACTGAATTAACATCTGAAATAACAGAAAAGCATTTGAGTGAGTTGTGAAACTCAATAACTGATGAAGAAAAACTGCTTTGAGAACAAACAAAAAGGACTACAAAGGATTGTGGAGAAAGCCGCAATGATTTGTTTTATTAGCCAAGTCTGAATTAATGTTTAATGACTAATAATAATCAACTGCACATAGAATTGATCATTGTCTAAAAGAAGAGGTACTAAAGAGAAAATGATTGAATGAAGTTTTTGGGGAAATAAAATGGAGGAGTAAATTAAGGAAACTCATTATTATACATAATGTCTTAAAACAATACCATAAAAGAGTAATTACATTTACGGGCCACATTCTAGTTCTTAAGAGAACATTTCAACATTTGACGATTTACTATATTAACATGTTTAAACAAGGTAAAAGACAAATGTAAACATTTAATCATTTAAAAAATTAAGCTAATGGATTGAAACTGTCAATTAGAAAAAAAGGTAGACAGTAAGAGTTGTGAGAAGGAGTGATACATCTTAAGGAATGATTGGAACGAGTGAATGAAGAGCTATTTGTGCTCAACCTAAACTTTAACTGAATGCATTGCCGGTAACATATAAGAGACTGTGAATGGAAGAAACTAACTTAACATTGCATGAATTTGCTAAATATCTAATGCTTTCGCTTGTTCTTTCGTTGAGAACTTCCTAGCCAAGGGGAGGAGAAGCAGAACTTCCTGGAAGTGCGCCAGGAAACAACAGGGCACGACCACGACGATCTCAAAGACAACGGAAGCAACGACATCTACATCAACGATGCAGTACGACCTTTGACATCACTGAGTTCCAGTACATCGATTTCTTGGGGTTTGGAGAAACGGAAGCAGAAAGCAGAAGAGGATCCTGATCCTGAAGAAGAATTAGAGTGAGGGTAAAATAAACACTGTGAAAAAGAAATATGTGTTATTTGTCTTTTAGATGCCAGTTGCCGAGGACGGATGAAAAGTCTTTCCTGTTTTCAAAAATAACTTTCTAGACTGTTAAAATAATCCAGAGTGAGACGAGTTAAAGAAGAGAAGTATAATGATAAGAGGAATTTAACAGTTAGGTGCGGATAGAAATTAAGTATTTTAACATTTGAGAAAAACCCTGTTAAAGGAAAAATATCCTGTCATTTAGGGAAAGAGAAAATACCACTTAATTTAGAAAATACTATAGTAAGCCTATAGAGTTTTAGAAAACAAAATAAGAGAGACAATTCTTTCTTTAAATTAAATCCTTTGAGCAAAGTAGGAAAAATAAGGACTAATTAAAGTGTCCTTATTATGCTAAAGTCTAAAGTTAATAATATTCTGTAGGGATTCAAGAATGTTTGACAAAGTTCATTAAGAGTGTTTCATTTAATCTTGTCAAGTTCATATTCATTTAACGTTGAGAGTGTTACAAAACTTAGTGTAGTCATTATTCAGTGTTTAAGTCATAATTATATCATTACTTTGCGTTTATTGAGGAGTTGTAGATAGTAAAATGTTGGTTTCCCTTTGAAGGGATCTGGACATGGTTCTGGTAAGGGAATTGAATCGATAGAAGGTTTCTTTTTATAGAAAAAGTGATTTATGTGTACATAATTTTTGCATTACATATTACGTTGAAGGTTTACATCTAGAGGATAGAATGAAGGAAACAGGATTCGACGCTAGCAGCGTCGAAGGGGAGGATTTGTTGTAATTAATTACGGCCTATGTGCAGAAAAACAATTGTAAACAGTCACAAGTTTAAAGGAATGATTAGTTTGATAAAATGT